>NC_135236.1:172670716-172973746 GCF_051348905.1 Ranitomeya variabilis | reverse complement strand
AGCCCAAGAGCAGAATTCACAACAGTACCCCCCCCCTTGAGGAGGGGTCACCGAACCCTCACCAGAGCCCCCAGGCCAATCCGGACGAGCCAAATGAAAGGCACGAACCAAATCATCAGCATGAACATCGGAGGCAACAACCCAAGAATTATCCTCCTGGCCATAACCCTTCCATTTGACAAGATACTGAAGCTTCCGCCTCGAAAAACGAGAATCCAAAATCTTCTCAACCACATACTCCAACTCCCCATCAATCAACACCGGGGCAGGAGGATCAACAGAGGGAACAACGGGCACCACATATTTCCGCAACAAAGATCTATGAAAAACATTATGGATGGAAAAAAAGGCTGGAAGGGCCAAACGAAAAGACACTGGATTGATAATCTTAGAAATCCTATAAGGGCCAATAAACCAAGGCTTAAACTTAGGGGAAGAAACCTTCATAGGGACATGACGGGAAGACAACCAGACCAAATCCCCAACCCGAAGCCGGGAACCAACACACCGACGGTTAGCAAAACGCTGAGCCCCCTCCTGAGACAACACCAAATTGTCAACAACATGAGCCCAAATTTGCTGCAACCTGTCAACCACAGAGTCCACCCCAGGACAATCAGAAGGCTCAACCTGCCCCGAAGAAAAACGAGGATGAAAACCAGAGTTACAAAAGAAGGGTGAAACCAAGGTAGCAGAACTAGCCCGATTATTAAGGGCAAACTCGGCCAATGGCAAGAAAGCCACACAATCATCCTGATCAGCAGACGCAAAGCATCTCAAATAAGTTTCCAAAGTCTGATTAGTTCGTTCGGTTTGGCCATTTGTCTGAGGATGAAATGCGGAAGAAAAAGACAAATCAATGCCCAGCCTAGCACAAAAGGCCCGCCAAAACCTAGAAACAAACTGGGAACCTCTATCGGACACAATATTCTCCGGAATGCCATGCAAACGAACCACATGCTGAAAAAACAACGGAACCAAATCAGAAGAGGAAGGCAACTTAGACAAAGGTACCAAATGAACCATCTTAGAAAACCGGTCACAAACCACCCAGATAACTGACTTCCTCTGGGAAACCGGAAGATCCGAAATAAAATCCACAGAAATATGCGTCCAAGGCCTCTCAGGGACCGGCAAAGGCAAAAGCAACCCACTAGCGCGGGAACAGCAAGGCTTGGCCCGCGCACAAGTCCCACAGGACTGCACAAAAGAACGCACATCCCGTGACAAAGAAGGCCACCAAAAGGACCTACCAACCAAATCTCTGGTACCAAAAATCCCCGGATGACCAGCTAACACAGAACAATGAACCTCCGAAATCACTTTACTAGTCCATCTGTCAGGAACAAACAATTTCCCCACTGGACAGCGGTCAGGTTTATCATCCTGAAATTCCTGAAGAACCCGTCGTAAATCAGGGGAGATGGCAGAAAGAATCACCCCCTCCTTCAGAATTCCGACCGGCTCAAGGACGCCAGGAGAATCAGGCAAAAAGATCCTAGAGAGGGCATCAGCCTTAACATTCTTAGAACCCGGAAGATACGAGACCACAAAATCAAAACGGGAGAAAAACAGGAACCATCGGGCCTGTCTAGGATTCAGCCGTTTGGCAGACTCGAGATAAATCAGATTCTTATGATCGGTCAAGACCACAATACGGTGCTTGGCCCCCTCAAGCCAATGTCGCCACTCCTCAAATGCCCACTTCATAGCCAACAACTCACGATTGCCGACATCATAATTGCGTTCTGCAGGCGAAAACTTTCGAGAAAAGAAGGCACACGGTTTCATCAAGGAACCATCAGAATTCCTCTGAGACAAAACGGCCCCTGCCCCAATCTCAGAAGCGTCAACCTCAACCTGAAAAGGAAGAGAAACATCCGGCTGACGCAACACAGGGGCAGAAGTAAATCGGCGTTTAAGCTCCTGAAAGGCAGAAACAGCCGCAGAGGACCAATTCGTCACATCAGCGCCTTTCTTCGTCAAATCGGTCAGGGGTTTAACCACACTGGAGAAGTTGGCAATGAAACGGCGATAAAAATTAGCAAAGCCCAAAAATTTCTGAAAGCTCTTCACGGATGTGGGCTGGATCCAATCATGAATGGCCTGAACCTTAACCGGATCCATTTCTATAGATGAGGGAGAAAAAATGAAGCCCATAAAAGAAATCTTCTGTACTCCAAAGAGGCACTTAGACCCCTTCACAAACAAGGCATTATCACGAAGGATCTGAAATACCATCCTGACTTGTTTCACATGAGACTCCCAATCATCTGAAAAAATCAAAATATCATCCAAATATACAATCATGAATTTATCAAGATAATTCCGAAATATATCATGCATGAAGGACTGAAACACAGATGGAGCATTAGAGAGTCCGAATGGCATCACAAGGTATTCAAAATGGCCTTCGGCCGTATTAAACGCAGTTTTCCATTCGTCACCCTGCTTAATACGAACAAGATTATATGCCCCTCGAAGGTCAATCTTAGTAAACCAACTAGCCCCCTTAATCCTAGCAAACAGATCAGAAAGCAAAGGCAAAGGGTATTGGAATTTGACCGTGATCTTATTCAAGAGGCGATAATCAATACAGGGTCTCAAGGAGCCATCTTTTTTTGCAACAAAAAAAAAAACCTGCTCCCAATGGTGAAGAAGATGGCCGAATATGCCCCTTCTCCAAGGACCCCTTAACATAGCTCCGCATGGCGGTATGTTCTGGCACAGACAGGTTGAAAAGTCGGCCCTTAGGGAACTTACAGTCTGGAATCAAGTCAATAGCACAATCACAGTCCCTATGCGGTGGAAGGGAACTGGACTTGGGCTCATTGAATACATCCTGGAAATCTGACAAAAACTCAGGAATTTCAGAAGAGGGGGAGGAGGCAATTGACATCAAAGGAACGTCACCATGAACCCCCTGACAACCCCAACTAGTCACAGACATAGATTTCCAATCTAATACCGGATTATGCACCTGTAACCATGGGAAACCCAGCACAATAGCATCATGCAAATTATGCAACACCAGAAAACGACAATCTTCCTGATGGGCTGGCGCCATGCACATGGTCAGCTGTGTCCAAAACTGAGGTTTATTTTTAGCCAACGGTGTAGCATCAATGCACCTCAAAGGAATAGGACTCTGCAAAGGCTGCAAGGGGAAACCACAACGTCTGGCAAATTCTAAGTCCATTAAGTTTAGAGCGGCGCCTGAATCCACAAATGCCATGACAGAAAATGACGATAATGAGCAGATCAGGGTCACAGATAACAGAAATTTAGGTTGTACAGTACTGATGGTAACAGAACTAGCAATTCTCTTGGTACGCTTAGGGCAATCAGAAATAACATGCGCAGAATCGCCGCAGTAAAAACACAACCTATTCTGACGTCTGAATCCTTGTTCAGCTCTAGACACAATCCTATCACACTGCATAGGCTCAGGACTCCACTCGGAAGACAATGCCATAGTGTGCACAACTCTGCGCTCACGCAAGCGCCGATCAATCTGAATGGCCAGAGACATAGAATCACTCAGACCAGCAGGCGTGGGGAACCCCACCATAACATCTTTAACGGATTCAGAAAGACCCTTTCTGAAGATTGCCGCCAAGGCATCCTCATTCCATTTAGTCAGTACAGACCATTTTCTAAACTTCTGGCAATATGATTCTGCCGCTTCTTGACCCTGAGACAGGGCCAACAAGGTCTTCTCAGCATGATCCACTGAATTAGGTTCATCATACAATAACCCAAGCGCCTGAAAAAAGGTGTCTACATTAAGCAATGCCGGATTCCCAGGTTCCAGGGCAAATGGCCCATCCTGGGGGTCACCACGCAGCAGAGATATAACAATTTTAACCTGCTGGATGGGATGACCAGAGGAACGGGGTTTCAGAGCAAAAAACAGTTTACAGTTATTTTTAAAGCTCAGAAATTTGGACCTATCCCCAAAAAACAAATCAGGAGTTGGAATTCTAGGCTCTAAAACCGGAGTCTGAACGATATAATCGGAAATACCCTGTACTCTAGCAGCAAGTTGATCCACACGAGAAGCCAATCCCTGAACATCCATACCAGCGCCGAACTCCTGAGCCACCCAGAGGTAAAGAGGGAAGAAAAAAAAACACAACAGACTACAGAAAAAAAAATGGCTCAGCACTTTCCTTCCCTTCTCCTGAGATGCGGTTAACTCATTGCTGGCCAGTTGTACTGTTATGATCTGGTGGCCTAAGAGCAGCATGAGACGTACTCTGGAGAAGGTGGTACCTGTACTGACTGCAGACCCTGAACTTAACACCGCAACTAGAAGTAGCCGTGGAATGTACCTAGCACTCCCTGGACATCTCGACACAGCCGGAGGACTAAATACCCCTAGAGATAGAAAAGGGAAAACTATCTTGCCTCAGAGAAAATTCCCAAAGGACAGACAGCCCCCCACAAATATTGACTGTGAGAGGAGAGGGAAAAAACATACACAGACTGAAATCAGAATTTAGCAAAGGAGGCCACTTCTAGCTAAATAGAAAGGATAGGACAGAGTACTATGCGGTCAGTATTAAAACACTAGAAAATATCCACCACAGAAAATACAAAAACTCCACAGCTAACTAAAGATATGATGGGTATATCTGCATCTCCAGAGATACCAGCTTGGCTAAACAAATCCTTATACAGACCAAGCTGGACAAGACAAAAAACATGGAAAAGAACTGAACAATAAGGCCACCGCATGTGGACAGCAACAAATCAAGGCCAGAACTTATCTTTGTTGAAAAGAACTGCAAAGCAGGAGAGACCAGGCAGAGATGTGAATCCTCCAGGAACAATGGACAACTGGCACTGACTAAAGGGTGAAGCAAGACTAAATAGCCCAGTCAGATTTGCAAAAAGTGAACACACCTGATAAATGCAGCGATTCAGAGACAGCAGCGCTACCACTTACAACCTCCGGAGAGAGCCCAAGAGCAGAATTCACAACACATCCCCCATACTGTTTCCTCAGATATGCCCCCCATTCTCCTACTGTTTCCTCATATATGCCCATTATTTTCCTCAACCCCACCCCATCATTACTCTTTTCACCACCTCCATCTTTGCCTCCTCCACCACCACTATCATTGCTTTCTCCTCCGCCACCCCATCATTTCCCATTCCACCTCCTCCATCATTTCCTCCTTTGCCTTTTCCACCATATCCATCATTTTCTCTTCCCCCACCATCCCACTTTCCACCACCATCATCATTGTCCTTTCCGCCGCCATCACCATACTTGCCCATTCCACCACCTCCATCATTTTCTCCCCCTCCAATATCATCAGTGTGCTTTCCACCACCACCATCTTTGTCCATTCTACCACCTCCATCATTTCTTCCCCCCCTCATTATTGCCCTTTCCACCACCATGATTTTCTCCTCCCCACCATCATTGCATTCTCCCCCCCACCACCATCATTGCCCATTCCTATTTCCACCTCCATCATTGCCCATTCCACCACATCCATCATTTCCTCCCCTCCATCCCAATTATTGCCCTCTCCCTGTCAGCCCCATCATTGCCCTTGCCCCTCCTCCCCGTACACACACACAAAACTATTTACGTCTCTGCACATTCACCCGCAGCGCTACGCATGCACACACAAACATACACACACATATTGCGTACAGTATAATGGCCACACCTAGTTACTCCTACACACGCGGCTGAGCTCTGTACACCTTTCACATGTGGCTCCGCACCGTACACCTTGTACACACGTGGCTCCACTCCATACACCTTGTACACACGCGGCTCTGCTCCGTACACCTCGTACACACGCGGCTCTGCTCCGTACACCTTGTAGACATGCGGCTCTGCTCCGTACACCTCGTACACACGCGGCTCTGCTTCATACACCTCATAGACACACGACTCCGCTCCTTACACCTTGCACACACGGCTCCACTCCATACACCTCATACACACCCAGCTCCGCTCCGTACACCTCATACACACACGGCTCCGCTCTGTACACCTCGTACACACATGGCTCCGCTCCATACACCTTGTACACATGCGGCTCTACTCCGTACAGCTTGTACACACACGGCTCCGCTCTGTACACCTCGTACACACACAGCTCTGCTCCGTACACCTCGTACACACACGGCTCCGCTCCGTACACCTCATACACACATGGATCCGCTCTGTACACCTCGTACACACATGGCTCCGTTCCATACACCTTGCACACACCCAGTTCCGCTCCGTACACCTTGCACACACGGCTTCTGCTCCGCACACCTCGTACACACGGCTCTGCTCCGTACACCTTGCACACACGGCTTCTGCTCTGTACACCTCGTACACACACTTCTCTGCTACATCCACACAAACCACTCCTGACCCCACACAAAAGCTTACTCTCGTCCAGCACCATGACCACCAGCAGAGTCCTGCACTACACGAAGGCCCTTAATCATGTGACTCCTGACTCCTCCCCTCCTGTGACCTCATCACAGGTCCTGTGCGCACAGAGCAGCGGCAGCCATAGTTATGGTGTGCGGCTCTCTGCGGTGGAGGGGCTCTGCTGCGGGACAAGTGCAGTCCCACCCGTGATCGTGCACGCACTGAGAGAGTGCATGCGCAGGGCCTGTACAGAAGATTTAAAGGGCCGTCGGCCCATTTTGTAGCTCAGAGTGCTTACGGGTCCGCCCAGTCCAGGAGAGACTGGGCGGACCCCTAAGCACTCCGGGCCCCGTTGCAGCTGCGACCGCTTACGCCGCTGACACTTGGGATTCGACGCTCAGCACTTTCTCTGTGCCGGCTGTCAATTTGACAGCCGGCTCAGAGAACGGGACTATCTCAGTGTTCTGCCGCCAACGAGGAGCCTCCTTGGACCGCCGCATCATCAGGCGACTCGCTGGCACCCCTCTGTTGGCTGCGCCAACGGCTGCCCCCCCCCCCCCCCCCCGGATACGCCACTGATACTCGATCGCCTGCAAAAAATTAAAAATGATAAACCGTATATTCACTTTACACCGTAGTCCAATTAATAACGAGTGTCCCACGACGATCTCCCCTATAGAACAGTGACATCGGGTGACGTCACTGCTCTATAGGACCTCCAGTGACACACTGACAGGAGACAATGGCTTCTGCAGTTTATCACTGAAGAGGTTACCTGAGTTCAGGGTCTCACTTTATGGCAATGCTGCGTGGGAATTTTCCTACACAGCAGTGCCACAAGTGAGACTAGGGACTATTTCTCACAGGGGCGTAGGAATACATTGCGGAAGGATACCATCCGTCATTGTATTCCTGGAGCCCCTGGAGAGCGGTCGCATCAGCTGATGCAGCAGCTCTCCACGGGAGATCGTCGTGGGACACTCGTTTTAATTGGATATCTGTGGACCAGGGAGTATATTGTTTATTTTAATATTTTTTACAGGTGACAATGGCTTCGGGGATCAAGGTGACGGTGAGTATGTACTCTGTTGTATGTATTGTATGTAATGTGTTTATGTATTGTATGTTATATGTTGTATGTTCTGTTATGTTGTATGTACTGTTGTATGTTGTATGTACTGTTGTATGTACTTATATGTTGTATGTACTTTTGTATATTTGTGTTGTTTTTTTTTTTTACATTCAACACATTAGTCGGATGATGGGACTACTACTGTCCCATCATTGGCTAATGTGTCAATCACTGTCACTGTAGCAGGCATAGCCCGATGGGACTTGTAGTCCCATCGGACGATGCCTAAACACACACACACACCCCTGACAGCCTCGGCAGACCCCCGACAGCCCCGCACAGACCCCCGACAGCCCCACACAGAACCCCGACAGCCCACACAGACCCCCGACAGCCCCATGGACCCACACAGACACACACACAGACCCCGCCAGCACACACACAAGCACAGTCTCCGCCCACACACTTCCCTTCTCCCAATGTGCAGCGTTTCCCCCGCAGCTAAACCGCAGATCTCTTTTACATCTGCGTATGTGCCCGACTCAATGCAAGTCAGTGGGTGCAGAAACGCTGCAGATCCGCACAAAGAATTGACATGCTGCGGAAAAAACAACGCTCCATTTCTGCGCGTTTTTTTCCGCAGCATGTGCACAGTGGATTGGGTTTTCCATAGGTTTACATGGTACTGTAAACTGCATGGGAAACTGCTGAATTCCGCAACGTCAAAAACGCCGCGGATCCGCGGTAAAATCCGCAACGTGAACATGGCCTAACAGGTCTGTGACAGCCAGAATTCTTGCAGGTTGGTAGGTGATCAAATAATTAATTTGCATTTTATTGCATGAAATAAGTATGTAAAAATCATACAAAGTAAACGTGTCATTTTTTACTTTAGCCCTTTTACAGATCATTTCCACTTAAACTTGCTTAACTGTTCACAATGACAGCAGTAATTTTGACCAGTGGTGCCCAAACTTTTACATTCCACTGTACCTTTCCAATACAATGGCTGCAGTTTATATGCTTCTGCCATGCAATGACAATGTACTGATTACCCATTTTCCTGTAGTTGTTGTAGTCTGTGTTGTAAGAAGTCCACCACCCAAAGAAGCAATGCAAGTGAATGGAAATACATTGATATTAAAAACCTGTCAATAATTTAACAAACTTGAGTTTATTCCTGTTATCTAACCCTTTATACACCATGTTCCAAATTATTATGCAAATGAGATTTTTCTCGGATTTTCCTAAATGGTCGGTGCAAATGACAGTTAGTCTAATAAAAGTCATCATCACCTGTTAGAGTATACATTGAATTTTATTAAAGAAACCACCCAATGATAACAGATAATCTCCAAAATGAATAAAACCTCAAAATGCACTGTTCCAAATTACTAGGCACAGTAGAATTTCTAAACATTTGATATGTTTTAAAGAACTGAAAATGATCATTATGTGGGTTTTGCAGCATTAGGAGGTCACATTCGCTGAACAAAAAAGCTATTTAACTCCAAAACATCCCAACAGGCCAAGTTACATGTTAACATAGAAACCCTTCTTTGATATCACCTTCACAATTTTGCATCCATTGAACCTGTGAGTTTTGGAGAGTTTCTACTTGTATTTCTTTGCATGAAGTCAGAATAGCCTCCCAGAGCTGCTGTTTTTATGTGAACTGCCTCTCACCCTCATAGATCTTTTGCTTGATGATACTCCAAAGGTTCTCTATAGGGCTGAGGTCAGGGGAAGATGATGGCCACACCATGAGTTTATCTCCTTTTATGCCCATACCAGCCAATGACTTAGAGGTATTCTTTGCAGCATGAGATGGTGCATTGTCAGCGTGAAGATGATTTTGCTCCTGAAGGCACGTTTCTGCTTTTTATACCATGGAAGAAAGTTGTCAGTCAGAAACTCTATATACTTTGCAGAGGTAATTTTCACACCTTCATGAATCTTAAAGGTCCCTACCAGCTGTTTCCCCATGATTCCGGCCCAAAACATGACTTCTCCACCTCCTTGCTGACGTTTCAGCCTTGTTGGGACATGGTGGCCATCCACCAACCATCCACTACTCCATCCATCTGGACCAGCCAGGGTTGCTCGACACTCATCAGTAAACAAGACTGTTTGAAAATTAGTCTTCATGTATGTCTGGGCCCACTTCAACCGTTTCTGCTTGTGAATACTGTTTAGGGGTGGCCGAATAGTAGGTTTATGAACCAAAGCAAGCCTTTGAAGGATCCTACACCTTGAGGTTCGAGGGACTCCAGAGGCACCAGCAGCTTCAAATATCTGTTTGCTGGTTTGTAATGGCTTTTTAGCAGCTGCTCTCTTAATCCAATGAACTTGCCTGGCAGAAACCTTCCTCAGTATGCCTTTATCAGCACAAACATGTCTGTACTCAGATTCAGCCACAAATCTCTTAACAGTAAGATGATCCGCTTAAGTTTTCGGGAAAAATCTAATGTTTTCATCTCTTGACCAAGACATTGCACTATTTGATGCTTTTCGGCAGCAGAGAGATGTTTTTTCTTTCCCAAGTTACTTGAAAACTGTGGCCTCCTTAACCCCTTAATCCCATATGACGTACTATCCCGTCAAGGTGACCTGGGACTTAATTCCCAGTGACGGGATAGTACGTCATAGCCGATCGGCCGCGCTCACGGGCGGAGCGCGGCCGATCGCGGCCGGGTGTCAGCTGCCTATCGCAGCTGACATCCGGTACTATGTGCCAGGAGCGGTCACGGACCGCCCCCGGCACATTAACCCCCTGCACACCGCGATCAAACATGATCGCGGTGTACCGGAGGTACAGGGAAGCATCGCGCAGGGAGGGGGCTCCCTGCGGGCTTCCCTGAGACGATCGGTACAAGGGAATATACTCACCTTGTACCGAGCGTCTCCTCCCTGCAGGGCCCGGATCCAAAATGGCCGCGGGGCTGCATCCGGGTCCTGCAGGGAGTACTTCCGGGTCCGGAGCAGGCTGCAGATGAAAGCTGCAGCCTGCAGCGATGTGAGTGAGAGCGCCGATCTGATAGTGCTGTGCACACTATCAGATCGGCGATCTGTGATGTCCCCCCCCTGGGACAAAGTAAAAAAGTTTAAAAAAAAAAAAATTTCCACATATGTAAAAAAAATTAAAAAAAATTCCTAAATAAAGAAGAAAAAAAAAACATATTATTATTCACATAAATACATTTCTTTATCTAAAAAAAAAACCAAACAATAAAATTACACATATTTAGTATCGCCGCGTCCGTAACGACCCAACCTATAAAACTGTCCCACTAGTTAACCCCTTCAGTGAACACCGTAAAAAAAAAAAAAAAAAACGAGCCAAAAAAGGCTTTATATCAATACCGCCGAACAAAAAGTGAAATAACACGCGATCAAAAAGATGGATATAAATAACCATGGTACCGGTGAAAACGTTATCTTGTCCCGCAAAAAACGAGCCACCATATAGCATCATAACTAGTGTTGAGCGATACTTTCCGATATCGGAAAGTATCGGTATCGGAAAGTATCGGCCGATACCGTCAAAATATCGGATCCAATCCGATACCGATACCCGATCCCAATGCAAGTCAATGGGACGAAAATATCGGAATTAAAATAAACCCTTTATAAAGTTGTAGGTTCATTCTACATGAAGGAAAACAACTAAGAATAATGTAGGATGTATTGGGGGACGTGGCGGAGACATTAAAGGCACAGAGGTTTAGCCCAATGTAATAGAATAGCAGGATTTTTTTTTTTTTTTATGACGTTCGGCGTTAGAAAGAATTTGACTATGTTATTTTTTTTTTTTTATGTCAGATATTGATGTTTCACTACTTCAACGCCCTTCACCTTCTTTTTTACTTCTCCCACGCTTTCTTCTTCATTATCCTCATCATCAGCTTCTTTGACATCAACTTCTTCACCTTATTCATCTTCTTCTTCATCTTCTACCTATTATTTTTTGGGTTACATTGTTCATATTCTTTTTATTTTACTATTATCTTCATCATATTCTACTTCTTCATCATATTCTTATTTGTGACAGGCATTCCCGTAGTTGTTATCTATAAAAGTTTGAAGATTACACCTTCCGTTCTGCCTGTCACAAAACAGTTACATTTGTCCGCGTTCAGTTTGGCCTGCAGCATCAGGCTTTATCCAGGGGCACCACGAGGAGGAACGGACTCACCCCCATACACTGCTTAGTCTTCTTCTGCTTATAATTTAGATAATATTTTATTTTATAATATTTTTGCTCTGATATTTAGTGTTATGCTTAATGTTCTTCTGCTCTTTGTTCTGCAGCCTCTTGTTCTTCTGCTTCTCGGTCTTCCAGGTCGTCGTCGTCTCCAGGGTCGTCGTCTCCGGGGTCGTCGTCATCGGGGTGGTCTTCAGGGTCGTCGTCTCCGGGGTCGTCGTCATCACGGTGGTCTTCAGGGTCATCGTCTCCAGGGTCGTCGTCATCACGGTGGTTGTCGTCTCTGGTGTCGTCGTCATCTTAGGGGTGTTCTTCCGGGTCATCGTGTTTAGTCTCTTGAACTTGGAAATGTAGCAGAAGGTACAAGAAGGCTGAGAAAATGCCGAGAACCAGCTGATGGAACTGGAACTCGGATGGCTACCCGAAGGTCCAAGAGCCAATGGAACTACCGAGGACCAGCTGACGTTACTGGAACCCGGTTACTAAGAAGGAGGTACCCGTGCCTGAAAGCACTACCAAGGACCACCTGACGTTGGTGGAACTCGGATACCCAGAGGGAGGCACCTAAGCCAAAGGCTCTGCCCGGAACCAGCTGACGGTACTGGAACCAGGATGGGGAGCAGAAGGTACAAGAGCAAAAGACACTGCCGAGAACCAGCTGACGGTGCTGGAACCCGGATGGGTAGCCGAAGGTCCAAGAGCCAATGGAACTACCGAGGACCAGCTGACGTTACTGGAACCCGGTTACTAAGCAGGAGGTACCCGTGCCTGAAAGCACTACCAAGGACCACCTGACGTTGGTGGAACTCGGATACCCAGAGGGAGGCACCTAAGCCAAAGGCTCTGCCCGGAACCAGCTGACGGTACTGGAACCAGGATGGGGAGCAGAAGGTACAAGAGCAAGTGTCTGCGTGGCTTTTGCAGGACACGATGCCGGCTGCACAGCAGGGGAACAGCTGGCGGTGCTGAACCCCACTGACACATTGGCTGGTGTTTTTCTCTGTGCAGCTAGCAGTACCGGGCCCCAACTGGCGGTGTTGGAGCCCGGGTTCAGCAGGAGGAGGAGATGGAGCAGAGTGTAGGCCGAAGCCTGCACTGGCGGCAGCTTTTGGGTCTGTTGTGCCTGCGTGGCAGTTGCAGGACACGTTGCCGGCTGCACAGCAGGGGAACAGCTGGCGGTGCTGAACCCCACTGACACATTGGCTGGTGTTTTTCTCTGTGCAGCTAGCAGTACCGGGCCCCAACTGGCGGTGTTGGAGCCCGGGTTCAGCAGGAGGAGGAGATGGAGCAGAGTGTAGGCCGAAGCCTGCACTGGCGGCAGCTTTTGGGTCTGTTGTGCCTGCGTGGCAGTTGCAGGACACGTTGCCGGCTGCACAGCAGGGGAACAGCTGGCGGTGCTGAACCCCACTGACACATTGGCTGGTGTTTTTCTCTGTGCAGCTAGCAGTACCGGGCCCCAACTGGCGGTGTTGGAGCCCAGGGCTCTGCAGGGGGAGCAGAGTGTAGGCCGAAGCCTAATTGAACCAATTTCAAAGGTAACCTTTAACCCCCCCTCAGGGGTTACAAAGTAGAAGAGCCACAGCTTATGCAGCAGTAGTGCTGCACAAGTCAAAGGTTGCTCTTTTAATTTCGCTCCTTGCACACGCTGAATGAAACACGTATAACATTTAGCCCTTTATACAGTCAAACTGTGTTGGAGGCGCGAGTTCCCTTTGTAATGAGACGCAGCACAGATGTCAAGAATCCCACCTTGGTGCTGGGTGCAGCCTCCTGAGCGTTGTTATTTGCTGTACAGGAGTCTGCGCTGTCGTGTTATCCCCTGGCCTAGCGCTGTTAGCGCTGCCCATGTTCTGGCATCATTTAATGTCGGCCGGTGCGGTTCGCGATGACCATGAACCCCAGCCCCGCAGTGTCTTAACATTGTTAAAACACTGAGGGGCTGGGATTCAGGGCCTGGCGCAGCACATATGTTCGCCTCTCACACTCGGGTCCTTACACCCGCTTCAGACTGTGCGGCGTCATCTGATCCCTTATCGCATGCCACGGCCATGAAGCCGCACAGTCCGCAGAAGGCGGAAGGAGATGAGGGACAGGCGAACTGATGCACTGATCATGCCCATCAATCACACCCTCGCAGTCCCAATAAATAAGACAACGAGGGGCGTTGTGTGGGTCAGGGCGGCCGCAGAGGCGCAGGCAGCCAAACAATGATGCCAGAAGACGGGCAGCGCTACCAAGGGGGTTGCAGCGTGTCATTACAAAGGAAAGTCACACCACCGGGACGGTTAAATGGTCACACAGAAGACACATTTTAGACGTGTTTTCAGTTCCACATGTGCGAGGAGAATACGTTTATGAGCCACCTTGCACAGATGCAGCATTACCGCTGTACAAGGTGGCCTTTAAAACGTACAAACGCCTGGGGGAGGGGGGACAGGTTCCCTTCAATTTCAGTTCTTGTGTCTGCGTGGCTTTTGCAGGACACGATGCCGGCTGCACAGCAGGGGAACAGCTGGCGGTGCTGAACCCCACTGACACATTGGCTGGTGTTTTTCTCTGTGCAGCTAGCAGTACCGGGCCCCAACTGGCGGTGTTGGAGCCCGGGTTCAGCAGGAGGAGGAGATGGAGCAGAGTGTAGGCCGAAGCCTGCACTGGCGGCAGCTTTTGGGTCTGTTGTGCCTGCGTGGCAGTTGCAGGACACGTTGCCGGCTGCACAGCAGGGGAACAGCTGGCGGTGCTGAACCCCACTGACACATTGGCTGGTGTTTTTCTCTGTGCAGCTAGCAGTACCGGGCCCCAACTGGCGGTGTTGGAGCCCGGGTTCAGCAGGAGGAGGAGATGGAGCAGAGTGTAGGCCGAAGCCTGCACTGGCGGCAGCTTTTGGGTCTGTTGTGCCTGCGTGGCAGTTGCAGGACACGTTGCCGGCTGCACAGCAGGGGAACAGCTGGCGGTGCTGAACCCCACTGACACATTGGCTGGTGTTTTTCTCTGTGCAGCTAGCAGTACCGGGCCCCAACTGGCGGTGTTGGAGCCCAGGGCTCTGCAGGGGGAGCAGAGTGTAGGCCGAAGCCTAATTGAACCAATTTCAAAGGTAACCTTTAACCCCCCCTCAGGGGTTACAAAGTAGAAGAGCCACAGCTTATGCAGCAGTAGTGCTGCACAAGTCAAAGGTTGCTCTTTTAATTTTGCTCCTTGCACACGCTGAATGAAACACGTATAACATTTAGGCCCTTACACAGTCAAACTGATTTTGAGGCGTGAGTTCCCTTCGTAAAGAGACGCAGTACAGCTGGCAAAAATGCCACCTTGGTGCTTTGCGCGGCCTCCTGAGCATCGTTATGTGTTGCACAGGAGTCTGCGCTGTCGTGTTATCCCTTGGCCTTGCGCTGTTAGTGCTGCCCGTCCTCTGACATCATTTGATGTCGGCAGGTGCGGTTCGCGATGCCCATGAATCACAGCCCCGCAGTGTCTTGACATAGTTAAAACACTGCGGGGCTGGGATTCATGGCCTGGCGCAGTACATATGTTCGCCTCTCGCTTGGGTTCTTACACCTGCTTCAGACTATGTGGCGTCAGCTGATCCCTTATCGCATGCCACGGCCATGAAGCCGCACAGTCCGAAGAAGGCGGAAGGAGATGAGGGACAGGCGAACTGATGCACTGATCATGCCCGTCAATCACACCCTCGCAGTCAAAATAAATAAGACACCGAGGGGCGTTGTGTGGGGCAAGGCGGCCGCAGAGGCGCACCCAGCCAAACAATGATGCCAGAAGACGGGCAGCGTTACCAAGGAGCTTGTTGCGTGTCAATACAAAGTAAAATCACACCTGAGGGACGTTTTAATGGTCACAGAGGACACATTTTAGACGTGTTCAGTTCCACGAGTGCAAGGAGAATAAGTTTCTGAGCCACCTTGCACACATGCAGCATTACTGCTGTACAAGGTGGCTGTAAAACATAGAAACACCTGGGGGAGGGGGGACAGGTTCCCTTCAATTTCAGTTCTTGTGTCTGCGTGGCGGTCGCAGGACACGTTGCCGGCTGCACAGCAGGGGAACAGCTGGCGGTGCTGAACCCCACTGACACATTGGCGAGTTGTTTTTCTCTGTGCAGCTAGCACATCTGGGCCCCAACTGGCGGTGTTAGAGCCCAGGGTCAGCAGGGGGAGCGGAGTGTAGGCCGAAGCCTGCACTGGAGCAAGTTGAAAGGAAACCTTTAACCCCCCCCCCCCAGGCGTTTGTAGCTGGAAGAGCCATCGTGTACAGCACTAATGCTGGAAAAGGTAAACTTAGCTCTTTTAATTATGGTCCTTGCAGATGCTGAACCTAACACTTATGAAATGTGTCCTCTCACAGCGTTCAACCGTCCGGTAGGTGGAACTTTCCTTTGTCATGTGACGCAGCACAGCCGTCATTTTTACCCCCTTGGCGCCGTGCGCCGCCTCCTCAGCGTTGTTTGAATCTGTCCCGGAGCCTGCGCTGTTAGGTTACCCCTTGGCCATGCACACATTTCGCGCTGCCCGTCTTCTGACATCATTTGCTGTCAGGCTGGCTGCGCCTGTGTGGGTGCGCTGTCCGAGATTCAGCCTCGCGGTGTCGTGTAATGTAATCCCACCGCGGGCCTGGGATCCGTGGCCATGCGCAGTGCATATCCTCGCCTCTCACTCCCCTCCCTACGGCTTCTTCAGACTGTGCGGTGTCACGGCCGTGGCATGCTATTAGGGATCAGCTGACACCGAACAGTCTTTAGAAGCCGTAGGGAGGGGAGTGAGAGGCGAGGATATGCACTGCGCATGGCCACGGATCCCAGGCCCGCGGTGGGATTACATTACACGACACCGCGAGGCTGAATCTCGGACAGCGCACCCACACAGGCGCAGCCAGCCTGACAGCAAATGATGTCAGAAGACGGGCAGCGCGAAATGTGTGCATGGCCAAGGGGTAACCTAACAGCGCAGGCTCCGGGACAGATTCAAACAACGCTGAGGAGGCGGCGCACGGCGCCAAGGGGGTAAAAATGACGGCTGTGCTGCGTCACATGACAAAGGAAAGTTCCACCTACCGGACGGTTGAACGCTGTGAGGGGACACATTTCATAAGTGTTAGGTTCAGCATCTGCAAGGAGCACCACAAAAGAGGCACTTTTTCCCTTTGCATCATTACTGCTGCACAAGGTGGCTCCTTCAGTAACAAACGCCTGGGGGGGGGGGGACAGGTTCCCTTAAATTTAACTTGTTGTGCCTGCGTGGCGGTCGCAGTACACGTTGCCGTATACACAGCAGGGGAACAGCTGGCGGTGCTGAACCCCACTAACACATTGGCGAGGTGTTTGGCTCTGTGCGTACAGCACTTCTGGACGGCAACTGGCGGTGTTGGAGCCCAGGGACAGGTGGAGGAGGAGGAGGTTGGAGGAGGTAGGAGGAGGTAGGAGGGATTGCCACACACACAGCAGGGGAACAGCTGACGTTACTGAACCCCAATAACAGAGGAGCGACTGTTGACTGTGCGTACAGCACTTCTGGACGGCAACTGGCGGTGTTGGAGCCCAGGGACAGGTGGAGGAGGAGGAGGTTGGAGGAGGTTGGAGGAGGTAGGAGGGATTGCCACACACACAGCAGGGGAACAGCTGACGTTACTGAACCCCAATAACAGAGGAGGGACTGTTGACTGTGCGTACAGCACTTCTGGACGGCAACTGGCGGTGTTGGAGCCCAGGGACAGGTGGAGGAGGAGGAGGTAGGAGGAGGTAGGAGGGATTGCCACACACACAGCAGGGGAACAGCTGACGTTACTGAACCCCAATAACAGAGGAGCGACTGTTGACTGTGCGTACAGCACTTCTGGACGGCAACTGGCGGTTTTGGAGCCCAGGGACAGGTGGAGGAGGAGGAGGTTGGAGGAGGTAGGAGGGATTGCCACACACACAGCAGGGGAACAGCTGACGTTACTGAACCCCAATAACAGAGGAGGGACTGTTGACTGTGCGTACAGCACTTCTGGACGGCAACTGGCGGTGTTGGAGCCCAGGGACAGGTGGAGGAGGAGGAGGTTGGAGGAGGTAGGAGGAGGTAGGAGGGATTGTCACACACACAGCAGGGGAACAGCTGACGTTACTGAACCCCAATAACAGAGGAGCGACTGTTGACTGTGCGTACAGCACTTCTGGACGGCAACTGGCGGTGTTGGAGCCCAGGGACAGGTGGAGGAGGAGGAGGTTGGAGGAGGTAGGAGGGATTGCCACACACACAGCAGGGGAACAGCTGACGTTACTGAACCCCAATAACAGAGGAGGGACTGTTGACTGTGCGTACAGCACTTCTGGACGGCAACTGGCGGTGTTGGAGCCCAGGGACAGGTGGAGGAGGAGGAGGTAGGAGGAGGTAGGAGGGATTGCCACACACACAGCAGGGGAACAGCTGACGTTACTGAACCCCAATAACAGAGGAGCGACTGTTGACTGTGCGTACAGCACTTCTGGACGGCAACTGGCGGTGTTGGAGCCCAGGGACAGGTGGAGGAGGAGGAGGTTGGAGGAGGTAGGAGGGATTGCCACACACACAGCAGGGGAACAGCTGACGTTACTGAACCCCAATAACAGAAAAGGGACTGTTGACTGTGCGTACAGCACTTCTGGACGGCAACTGGCGGTGTTGGAGCCCAGGGACAGGTGGAGGAGGAGGAGGTTGGAGGAGGTAGGAGGGATTGCCACACACACAGCAGGGGAACAGCTGACGTTACTGAACCCCAATAACAGAGGAGGGAGTGTTGACTGTGCGTACAGCACTTCTGGACGGCAACTGGCGGTGTTGGAGCCCAGGGACAGGTGGAAAAGCAGAGGAACACAATGTAGGCCGAAGCCTGAGAAAGTCGAAAGGGAACCTTTAACCCCCCCCCAAGGCGTTTGTAGCTGAAAGAGCCAGCTTGTGCAGCACAAAAGATGCAAAAGGAAAAGGTGGCTCTTTTCATCATGCTCCTTGCAAACACAGAACTAAACACTTATAAAATGTGTCCCCTGCAACCGTAAAACCGTCCCGGAGGTGGGACTTTCCTTCGTAATGTGACGCAGCACAGCCGTCTGTTGTGAAATTGGATTCTGGGCTCCCCCGGTGGCCACTTGTGGAATTGTACTTGTGTGCATCATCCCCTCTGTTCACCTGCTCCTATTAGGATGTGGGAGTCGCTATATAACCTTGCTCCTCTGTCAGTTTCATGCCGGTCAACAATGTAATCAGAAGCCTTCTGTGCATGTTCCTGCTACTAGACAACTCCTAGCTAAGTTGGACTTTTGTCCTTGTGTGTTTTTGCATTTTGTTCCTGTTCACAGCTGCTGTTTCGTTACTGTGTCTGGAAAGCTCTTGTGAGCGGAAATTGCCACTCTGGTGTTATGAGTTAATGCTAGAGTCTTAAAGTAATTTCTGGATGGTGTTTTGATAGGGTTTTCTGCTGACCATGAAAGTGCCCTTTCTGTCTTCATGCTATCTAGTAAGCGGACCTCGATTTTGCTAAACCTATTTTCATACTACGTTTGTCATTTCATCTAAAATCACCGCCAATATATGTGGGGGCCTCTGTCTGCCTTTTGGGAAAATTTCTCTAGAGGTGAGCCAGGACTGTCTTTTCCTCTGCTAGGATTAGGTAGTTCTCCGGCTGGCGCTGGGCATCTAGGGATAAAAAACGTAGGCATGCTACCCGGCCACTTCTAGTTGTGCGACAGGTTTAGTTCATGGTCAGTATAGTTTCCATCTTCCAAGAGCTAGTTCTCATATATGCTGGGCTATGTTCTCTCGCCATTGAGAATCATGACAGCCGTCATTCCTAACCCCCCGGCGCCGCGCACCGGCTCCTCAGCGTTGTTTGATTCCGTCCCGGAGCCTGCGCTGTTATGTTATCCCGTGGCCAGGCACACTTAGCGCTGCCCGTCTTCTGGCATCATTTGGTGTCAGGATGGCTGCGCCTGTGCGGCCGCGCTGGCAGAGAGCCCGCCTCGCAGTGTCTTCTGATTTAATCCCACTGGGGGCCTGGGATCCATGGACATGCGCAGTGCATATCCTCGCCTCTCACTCCCCTCCCTACGGCTTCTTAAGACTGTGCGGTGTCACGGCCGTGGCATGCTATTAGGGACCAGCTGACACCGAACAGTCTGAAGAAGCCATAGGGAGATGAGTGAGAGGTGGAGGTTCAGATATGCACTGCGCATGTCCATGGATCCCAGGCCCCCAGTGGGATTAAATCAGAAGACACTGCGAGGCGGGCTCTCTGCCAGCGTGGCCGCACAGGCGCAGCCATCCTGACACCAAATGATGCCAGAAGACGGGCAGCGCTAAGTATGCCTGGCCACGGGATAACATAACAGCGCAGGCTCCGGGACGGAATCAAACAACGCTGAGGAGCCGGTGCGCGGCGCCGGGGGGGTAGGAATGACGGCTGTGCTGCGTCACATTACGAAGGAAAGTCCCACCTCCGGGACGGTTTTACGGTATCAGTGGACACATTTTATAAGTGTTAAGTTCTGCGTGTGCAAGGAGCTAAACAAAAATAGCTACCTTTTCCTTGTGCAGCATTACTGCTGCACAAGGTGGCTCTTTCAGCAACAAACGCCTTGGAGGGGGGGGGACAGATTCCCTTACATTTCAGTTGTTGTGTCAGCGTGGCGGTCGCATGACACATTGCCGGCTACACAGCTGGGGATCAGCTGACGTTACTGAAACCCAATAACACTGGGTCGTATGTTTTGACTGTGCAGACGGCACTTCTGAGCCTCAACTGGCGGTGTTGGAGCCCAGGAATTTAAGTTCAGGTGGTAGAAAGATGAACACAACAGGAGACCTGGATAACGTATACAGTGACCTAATTATTTAATCAGGAGGAGGAGTGGCAAATTCCTGCGAGATCCAGGCCTTGTTCATTTTCAGGAAAGTAAGCCGGTCAACGTTATCGGAGGATAGTCGCATGCGACGGTCAGTTAGTACACCACCTGCAGCACTAAAGACACGTTCCGATAATACACTGGCCGCAGGGCAAGACAGCACCTCCAATGCATACTGGCTTAGCTCTGGCCATGTATCCAGCTTTGAGACCCAAAACTTGAAAGGGGAAGAGCCGTCTGGGAGTACAGCAAGAGGGCAAGACATGTAGTCTGTCACCATCTGACGGAACCGTTGCCTCCTGCTGACTGGAGCCGTCTGTGATGGTGTAGACTTTTGTGGGGGGCACAGAAAACTGTGCCACAGTTGGGCCATACTGGTCTTGCCTTGGGCAGAGGCACTGCTTCTGCTCCCTCTTTGTGCAGAGCCTCCACCAATGCCTGGACGCACTGAGCTGCTTTGTAATGCACTAGCAGCACTTTTCTCAGTTGGAATGGAGAAGATGATGGAATTCACCAGTGTGTCTTGGTACTCCCGCATTTTTCGCTCCCGGTTCAACGGTGTGATGAGGCTTTCTACGTTGTCCCGGTAGCGAGGATCGAGGAGGGTGAACACCCAATAATCAGACATGTTGAGAATGTGGGCGATGCGGCGGTCGTTTCTCAGGCACTGCAGCATGTAATCCACCATGTGCTGCAGACTGCCAACTGCCCAAGAAACGCTGTCCCCTGCTGGAGGCGTGATCTCTGCCTGCTCGTCATCACCCCACCCTCGCTGTACACACTGAGTACTGGACAATTCGGTAACTCCCTCCTCTGGACGGACGTCTTCCTCCTCCATTGACTCCTCCTCATCCTCCTCACAAACTGTCCCCTGCCTACGCGTTTGTGAGGAACCACGTGGCGCTGACTGTCCAGAAGATGATGGAAATGGTGAATCCTCATCCTCCACCTCTTCCACAACATCATCCCTTAGCGCTTGCAGTGATTTTTCAAGCAGGCAGATAAGGGGGACAGTCATGCTGACTAGTGCATCATCTGCACTCGCCATCCGCGTGGAATAATCAAAGGGACGCAAAACCTGGCAGACGTCATTCATAGTGGCCCACTCTGTGGTTGTGAAGTCTGTACGGCGCTGACTGCGACTTCTTTGCGCCTGAAGCAGCTGGTACTCCATTACAGCTTGCTGCTGCTCACACAACCGCTCCAACATATGTAACGTGGAATTCCACCTGGTAGGTAGGTCACATATGATGCGATGTTCCGGCAGGCGGTGTCGGCGCTGCAGAGCCGCAATGCGCGCTTTTGCCGTGCTGGAACGCCGCAAGTGAGCACACTCTAGGCGGACCTTGTGCAGCAGTGCATCAAGATCCGGATAGTCCCTCAAAAAGCTCTGCACGACCAAATTGAGCACATGTGCCAGACATGGGATGTGAGTGAGGTTGCCGAGGCCCAGAGCTGCCACCAGATTTCGGCCATTATCACACACTACCATGCCTGGCTGGAGATTCGCTGGCACAAACCACACATCGCTCTCCTGCTTGATGGCATTCCAGAGCTCCTGCGCTGTGTGGCTACGATTCCCCAAAAAAATTAATTTCAAGACGGCCTGTTGACGTTTGGCCACGGCTGTGCTCATGTCGGTCGTAACAGGTACACGTTCATCACGGGTCCATGTGGAGGTGGACTGTGACGGCTCCTGCAGCGATGATTCTGAGGAACTGGTGTAAGAGGAGGAGTCAATGCGTACAGAATGGATTCCTGCAATCCTTGGAGTGGGCAGGACACGTCCTGCGCCACTCGCACGGTTTGTACCCGGCTCAACGACATTAACCCAATGGGCAGTGAGGGAAAGGTATCGCCCCTGTCCATGTTGACTGGTCCACGCATCGGTGGTGAGGTGGACCTTGCTACTGACGGCGTTCAGTAGCGCGTGTTTTATGTGTCCCTCCACATGCTTGTGCAGGGCAGGGACGGCTTGCCTGCTGAAGTAAAAGCGGCTGGGCACATTGTACTGTGGGACTGCCAATGACATCAAGTCACGGAAGCTGTCAGTCTCCACCAGCCTGAATGACAGCATTTCCAGTGACAGAAGTTTGGCAATGCCTGCAGTCAGAGCCTGTGCTCGTGGGTGGTTTGACGAGAAAGGCCGCCTTTTCTCCCATGCCTGTACTACCGATGGCTGTAGACTGGGCTGGGAGTGTGTGGATGACTGGGAAAGTGGTGCTGCGGGTGGAATTACAGCGGGTCTCTGGACAACAGGGCCAGAGGTTCTTCCACGGCGATCCTGGGAGGAAGCCGAACCAGCTGCGTGTGAGCTAGAGGAAGAGGCAACACGAGCTGAAGAGGTGGTAGCTGCCGCTGTTGGTTGGCCTACCTCTTCAGTGTGTTTTTCTAACTCCGCCGGGTGCCTGTTGCGCACATGTTTCCACATGTTGGAGGTATTGAGGTTGCTGACATTTCGACCTCTTTTGACTTTTTGATGACACACCTTGCATCTGACATAGCAAATGTCATCTGCAACTGTGTCAAAAAAGGACCAGGCACTGCAAGTCTTGGGAGCGCCCTTTTTGGCTTTTGGAAGAGACATGCTCCTAACGGGTGCCAAAGCGGAGGCTGCAGGATCCGCAGTCTTCCCCCTCCCTCTCCCTCTTTGGGCCGTACGGGGAATCTCTTCCTCAGAGCTGCTCCCACCACCTTCCTGTCCCTCACGCCAAGATGGGTCGAGGACCTCATCATCTACACTACCCTCTGCCCCCAACTGCTCCTCCTGGGTAGTCTCAGCAGCAGAGCACGCACCAGTAAGTGGCACCTGAGTGTCATCATCAGCTGATGCGGCCTGCGATGTGGTGACCGGAGCCACTGGCCCACCCGCCTCTTCAGAGGAAGACAGAAAAAGCTGTTGGGCATCACTGCACCCTGCCTCTTCTTCCATTTCTCCAATGCTGCTTGGCTGGCCCCCTGTTTCCAAGCCAAGAGATTCAGAGAACAGAAGTAGAGACGGCTCCTGTCCTGGGCTCTCTGTCTGCCTGGGCAATTTGGCAGGTGGTGAAGAGACAGATGGCTGCTCTCCAGTGCTCTGTGTCTGAGAGGATGTGGCACTAATTGAAGTTGATGCATTAGCTGCCATCCATCCGACAACGGCTTCAATTTGTTCTTCACGCAGCAGCGGTGTACGGCGCTCTGACACAAAGCTGCGCATGAATGACTGTTGCCTGGTGAAAGTGGGTGCTGATGAGTCACCGGTGCCCGCAGCTGGCACAGAATCCCCACGTCCCCTCCCTGCTCCGCGACGGCTCCCACGCCCACGTGCCTTACTCACTGCCTTCTTCATCTTGGTTGACTGATAAAGATAAGCAGAAAAGTACTAACGGATTTGTGTGCTTATTCCTGAGCAACTCCTCCTAACAGGTATAAGAAACACTAATTTTCTAAAGTGTGGACTAGACTTTAATATGAGCTAATGTGGCCTACACAAATGTAAAGTGGTGTAACTGGTGTGTTTGGTGAACTTTATTATTTATTTCTTTTTTGGGGGCTGAACTGACAACAGATAGAGCTGCAGTCACACGGAGACCGTGCAGACAGACGTAAACGGCGCTGCAAGGCCCAAAAACCCTCCTCTACGTTATCCTATGTAGTGTTTTTCCACAAGTTAGCTGGAGACGGGTGGAAAGACACTAATAGGATTTTTTTAAATAAATTAGCAGCAACCTACACTACTTGAAAAAAAAAGAAAATTGATTTGGCGGTATGACGCAGTGAACAACCCTGAGCTGGAGACAACCAGGCTATGGCTGCTCACAGACTACAGGGCGAGCTGCAATCACACGGAGACCGTGCAGACAGCCGTAAACGGCGCTGCAAGGCCCAAAAACCCTCCTCTACTTTATCCTATGTAGTGTTTTTCCACAAATTAGCTGGAGACGGGTGGAAAGACACTAATAGGATTTTTTTAAATAAATTAGCAGCAGACTACACTACTTGAAAAAAAAAGAAAATTGATTTGGCGGTATGTTGCAGTGAACAACCCTGAGCTGGAGACAACCAGGCTATGGCTGCTCACAGACTACAGGGCGAGCTGCAATCACACGGAGACCGTGCAGACAGCCGTAAACGGCGCTGCAAGGCCCAAAAACCCTCCTCTACTTTATCCTATGTAGTGTTTTTCCACAAATTAGCTGGAGACGGGTGGAAAGACACTAATAGGATTTTTTTAAATAAATTAGCAGCAGACTACACTACTTGAAAAAAAATGAAAATTGATTTGGCGGTATGACGCAGTGAACAACCCTGAGCTGGAGACAACCAGGCTATGGCTGCTCACAGACTACAGGGCGAGCTGCAGTCACACGGAGACCGTGCAGACAGCCGTAAACGGCGCTGCAAGGCCCAAAAATCCTCCTCTACTTTATCCTATGTAGTGTTTTTCCACAAATTAGCTGGAGACGGGTGGAAAGACACTAATAGGATTTTTTTGAATAAATTAGCAGCAGACTACACTACTTGAAAAAAAAAAAAAAAAAGAACAGTATGAGGCAATGAACCACCCTCCCTGAACTGAATACAACCAGCTATGGATGGCCTATGTGGCTGCACTCAGACTAGAGAGTGGGCTGCACTCACACACACACACACACAGACCTTGCAGATCGCTGTGAAAACAGCGCTACAAGGCAAAAGCAAGGTGAATAGTAGGTGAACACAGCGGTTGCTAAATTAGCCTTTGGAAAGCACAAAGAAGCAAATCGCTATCTCTAAACTGTCCCTCAGTCAGCAAACAGCGTCCTGTCACTAACTGAATTCACAGCAGAGTGATCGCAAAATGGCGCCAGCGACTTTTAAACTGCAGCATGACATCATTTCAGCAGCCAATCACAGCCTTGCCAGTAGTTTCATGCCCTCCATGCTAAACAGGATGTGCCCACACTTGGAATCATTCTCATTGGCTGAATTTCTGCATTTTGAATCTTGGAACTTCCGATTCCGGTATCCGATACGCGGCAAGTATCGGAATCCCGGTATCGGAATTCCGATACCGCAAGTATCGGCCGATACCCGATACTTGCGGTATCGGAATGCTCAACACTAATCATAACCAAAAAAAGAAAAAAGTTATAGTCCTCAGAATAAAGCGATGCCAAAACAATTATTTTTTCTATAAAATAGTTTTTATCGTATAAAAGCGCCAAAACATAATAAAATGATATAAATGAGATATCGCTGTAATCGTACTGACCCGACGAATAAAACTGCTTTATCAATTTTACCAAACGAACGTGGAATGGTATAAACGCCTCCCTCAAAAGAAATTCATGAATAGCTGGTTTTTGGTCATTCTGCCTCACAAAAATCGGAATAAAAAGTGATCAAAAACTGTCACATGTCCGAAAATGTTACCAATAAAAACGTCAACTCGTCCCGCAAAAAACAAGATCTCACATGACTCTGTGGACCAAAATGCGGAAAAATTATAGGTCTCAAAATATGGAGACGCAAAAACTTTTTTGCTATAAAAAGCGTCTTTTAGTGTGTGACAGCTGCCAATCATAAAAATCCAATATAAAAAACGCTATAAAAGTAAATCAAACCCCCCTTCATCACCCCCTTAGTTAGGGAAAAATAATAAAATTAAAAAAATGTATTTATTTCCATTTTCCCATTAGGGCTAGGGTTAGGGCTAGGGTTAGGGTTAGGGTTGGGGCTAGGGTTGGAGCTAAAGTTAGGGTGGGGCTAAAGTTAGGGATAGGATTGGGGCTAAAGTTAGGGTTGGGGATAAAGTTAGGGTTGGGGCTAAAGTTAGGGTTAGGGTTTGGATTACATTTACGGTTGGGATTAGGGTTGAGATTAGAATTAGGGGTGTGTCAGGGTTAGGGGTGTGGTTAGGGTTACAGTTGGGATTAGGGCTAGGGGTGTGTTTGGATTAGTTTCAGGTAGAATTGGGGAGTGTCCACTGTTTAGGCACATCAGGGGCTCTCCAAACGCGACATGGCGTCCGATCTCAATTCCAGACAATTCTGCGTTGAAAAAGTAAAACAGTGCTCCTTCCCTTCCGAGCTCTCCCGTGCGCCCAAACAGGGGTTTACCCCAACATATGGGGCATCAGTGTACTCGGGACAAATTGGACAACAACTTTTGGGGTCCAAGTTCTCTTGTTATCTCTGGGAAAATAAAAATTTGGGGGGCTAAAAATCATTTTTGTGGGAAAAAAAGGATTTTTTATTTTCACAGCACTGCGTTGTAAACTGTAGTGAAACACTTGGGGGTTCAAAGTTCTCACAACACATCTAGATAAGTTCCTCAGGAGGTCTAGTTTCCAATATGGGGTCACTTGTGGGGGGGTTGTACTGTTTGGGTACATCAGGGGCTCTGCAAATGCAACGTGACGCCTGCAGACCAATCCATCTAAGTCTGCATTCCAAATGGCGCTCCTTCCCTTCCGAGCTCTGCCATGCGCCCAAACAGTGGTTCCCCCCCACATATGGGGTATCAGCGTACTCAGGACAAATTGGACAACAACTTTTGGAGTCCAATTTATCCTGTTACCCTTGTGAAAATACAAAACTGGGGGCTAAAAAATCATTTTTCTGAAAAAAAAATAAATTTTATTTTCACGGCTCTGCGTTATAAACTGTAGTGAAACACTTGGGGGTTCAAAGCTCTCAAAACACATCAAGATAAGTTCCTTAGGGGGTCTACTTTCCAAAATGGTGTCACTTGT
Organism: Ranitomeya variabilis; assembly: GCF_051348905.1. Taxonomy (NCBI): domain Eukaryota; kingdom Metazoa; phylum Chordata; class Amphibia; order Anura; family Dendrobatidae; genus Ranitomeya; species Ranitomeya variabilis. Next base: position 172,946,492 of record NC_135236.1, on the reverse strand, counting down.
GGGGGGTTTTAATGTTTAGGCACATCAGGGGCTCTCCAAACGCGACATGGTGTCCCATTTCAATTCCAGTCAATTTTGCATTGAAAAGTCAAATGGCGCTCCTTCCCTTCCGTGCTCTGCCATGCACCCAAACAGTGGTTTACCCCCACATATGGGGTATCGTTGTACTCAGGACAAATTGAACAACAACTTTTGTGGTCTAATTTCTTCTCTTACCCTTGGGAAAATATAAAATTGGGGGCGAAAAATCATTTTTGTGAAAAAATATGATTTTTTATTTTTACGGCTCTGCATTATAAACTTCTGTGAAGCACTTGTTGGGACAAAGTGCTCACCACACATCAAGATAAGTTCCTTAAGGGGTCTACTTTCCAAAATGGTGTCATTTGTGGGGGGTTTCAATGTTTAGGCATATCAGGGGCTCTCCAAACGCAACATGGCGTCCCATCTCAATTCCAGTCAATTTTGCATTGAAAAGTCAAATGGCGCTCCTTCCCTTCCGAACTCTGCCATGCACCCAAACAATGGTTTACACCCACATATGGGGTATCAGCGTACTCAGGACAAATTGCACAACAATTTTTGGAGTCCAATTTCTTCTCTTACCCTTGGGAAAATAAAACAAATTGGAGCTGAAGTAAATTTTGTGTGAAAAAAAGTTAAATGTTCATTTTTATTTAAACATTCCAAAAATTCCTGTGAAACACCTGAAGGGTTAATAAACTTCTTGAATGTGGTTTTGAGCACCTTGAGGGGTGCCGTTTTTAGAATGGTGTCACACTTGGTTATTTTCTATCATATAGACCCCTCAAAATGACTTCAAATGAGATGTGGTCCCTAAAAAAAAATGGTGTTGTAAAAATGAGAAATTGCTGGTCAACTTTTAACCCTTATAACTCCCTATCAAAAAAAAATTGTGGTTCCAAAATTGTGCTGATGTAAAGTAGACATGTGGCAAATGTTACTTATTAAGTATTTTGCGTGACATATCTCTGTGATTTAAGGGCATAAAAATTCAAAGTTGGAAAATTGTGAAATTTTCAAAATTTTTGCCAAATTTCCATTTTTTTCACAAATAAACACAAGTTATATAGAATAAATTTTACTACTAACATGAAGTACAATATGTCACGAGAAAACAATGTCAGAATCGCCAAGATCCGTTGAAGCGTTCCAGAGTTATAACCTCATAAAGGGACAGTGGTCAGAATTGTAAAAATTGGCCCGGTCATTAACGTGCAAACCACCCTCGGGGCTTAAGGGGTTAATAATGTGGAACATCTTTTTTAAGTAGTTTTCCTTTAATTAGAATCACCTGGAAAACTAATTATCACATGTGTTTAAGATTGATTTCAGTGATCCATTGAGCCCTGAGACACAATAACTTCCATGATGTTATTTGAAAAACAAAACAATTAAATCTTTGACACTTAAATCCAATTTGCATAATAATTTGGAACACGGTGTAGTGTATAGATGCTACCTCTCCATTATTGGTTATGAATTTTGACTGTGACTCGTGTCTTAATTTCCCCTGGATCCCTTCCCTTTTTGTCTGACTAATGAGGAAGGTGTGGGGTTGTTCATCTTCTTACAGACAGTGGTGAGGAGAGGCTCCTTCTGCAGCTAATTATTTCACAGTCAGACAGTAGGAGAGGGAAATGTTTGTTTTCCTGGGACAGACATGGTGATATTTATACATTTCTCATCATTTTGATTACTATCTCGGACAATGGATCAAAGGAATTGGGTGTTTACTTACTCATTCTTTAACCCCTTAATGACTGCCGATACACCATTTAACAGCGGTAGTTAAGGGGCTTTATTCCTCCGCACCGCTTTTTAATGGCACTGAGAATGAAGGGTATAGCGCCTCTCCGCGTTGGAAAATCTCCGGGGTCTCTACTACTGGGAGTAGCTGAGACCCTGGAGAACATGACTCAGGTCGGCTTTTACCGTCGCCAGTCTCGTGATCACTGTTATTCATGGAATAACAACGATCACAAAAAAATGTCCTATTTCCCATTCATTTCTGTCTCCTCTGATATGATCTAGCATACCAGAGTAAAGAGAAATGGGGTCCCCGACCCACCCCCCCAGTATCCCCAGACCCTCCGGCTCCATCCCTGGCGTCTTCTTCCTGGAAGAAAATGGTGGGCGCATGCGCAAGGTGCGCCCACCGAGATCTTCCGGCCAGCACTCGGCAACAATAGTAGATTTTTCCTATTGGTTCATTTTATCACAGTGATAAAAATAATTTTAAAAAAAGTAAATAAAACCCCCCTTTATCACCCCCTTAGTTAGGTAAAAATAATAAAATGAAAAAATGTATTTTTTTCCATTGGGTTGGGGTTAGGGGTGGGGCTAGAGCTAGGGTTGGGCTAGAGTTGTGTTCAGGTTAGGGTTGTGGTGTTGGGGTTAGGATTGTGGTGTTGGGGGTTAGGGTTGGAATTAGGGTTAGGGGTGTGTTGGGGTTAAGGCTGTGTTAGGGTTGGAGTTAGAATTGGGGGGTTTCCACTGTTAAGGTACATCAGGGGATCTCCAAATGTGACATGGTGCCTACCATTTATTCCAGCCAATTTTGTGTCAAAGTCAAACGGTGCTCCCTCCCTTCTGAGCCCTGCCATGCGCCCAAACAGTGGCTTTCCCCTACATACGAGGTATCTCTGTATTCAGGAGAAATTGCTCAACAAATTTTGTGGTTCATTTTCTTCTGTTACCCTTGTGAAAATAAAAAAGTTTGGGTCTAAAGTAAAAAAAAATTGTGATAAAAGTAAAATGTTCATTTTTTTTCTTTCCACCTTGCTTTTGTTCTCGTTAAGCACTTGAAGGGTTAATATACTTCTTAAGTGTGGTTTTGAGTACCTTGAGGGGTGCAGTTTTCAGAATGGTGTCACTTTTCGGTTTTTAGAAATTAGAAATCCCTGGGCAACTTTTAACCCTTATAACGTCCTAACGAAAAAAAAATGTTTCCAAAATTGTGCTGATGTAAAGTTGACATGTGGGAAATGTCATTTATTACCTATTTTGTGCCAAATTTCCATTTTTTTCATAAATAAACGCAAGTCATATCAAAGAAATTTTACTACGAACATGTACTATATGCCATGAAAAAATTAATCTCAGTATCAGTGGAATCCCTTGAAGCGTTGAGAGCTATAACATCATAAAGTGACAGTGGTCAGAATTGTAAAAATTGGCTTAGTCATTAAGTACAAAATTTGCTTGGTCACTAAGGGGTTAAAGAAAAACATTACCTAATGATACCAGTGACTATTTATTGTCTTGGTTCAGCCTAAGGCTATGTGAACACATCATGTTTTCATACCCAGAAAAAAAAGCTAGTACAGGCTTGGTTATGTCACACATAAAAAAAACGCAAAAGAAAAAATTAGCAGATTAGAAAACAGTGCGGTGTTTTATGGCTTCAACCCTGGTTGGTGCGGTCATGCATTCACCACGTAGCACGTTTCTCAGATTGTCATTGATGTCACTGCACTTGGTATGGCTGATAATTAAAAGGCTCAATATACTTCTACTGGCTTATCTGGTACATCAAGTTCATCACCTTCATAAATCTATCATGTATGTCATGTACATCACCTTCAGGTTCCAATGATCTTTATACCATCCGCTATACCTTCTTTTTTTTATTCTTTTACAATAGCAACTGACTTATGCTATCATATGCTAATATTGTATGGATGGTCGTTTCCGTCAGTGAACACTTAATAAGTGAATGGTATTGATTTACATTTATATTATTAGATACAAGTCCCCGCTTTGACCGCAAAGTGCAGATAAAATATGGAAGTTATATATTCTGAATGTGACGATAAGTGGAAAAAAAAAGCCATGTGCTGATGGCAATGATCAGGATATACACTGCTCAAAATAATAAAGCAAACACTCAAACAACACAATGTAACTCCAAGTCAATCACACTTCTGTGAAATCAACCTGTCCAGTTATGAAGCAACCCGGATTGTGAATCAATTTCTCCTGCTGTTGTGCAAGTGGATCAGACAACACGTAGAAATGACCACCTCTATAAAGGAGTGGTTCTGCAGGGGGTGACCACAGACCATTTCTCTGTTCTCATCCTTTTTGGCTATTGTTTTGGTCACAACAGACTTCATGAGGGTGGTATGAGGGCTCACAAGTGGGTGTTGTGCTTACAGCCCTACACCGTGAAGGGGATTGACATTTCCCAGAGAACTCCAAGATTGGCAGATTTGACATCGACGCCCTTTGTTTTTCACGGATGAGAGCAGGTTCACACTGAGCACATGTGACAATCTGGAGACGCCAAGGAGAACGTTCTGCTGCCTGCAGCGTCCTCCAGCATAACCGATATGGCAGTGGGTCAGTAATGGTGTGGGGAGGCATTTCTTTGCAGGTCTGCACAGCCCTCCATGTGCTAGTCAGAGGTACCTTGACTGCCTTTAGTTACTGGGATGAGATCCTCTGACCCATTGTGAGACCATCTGCAGGTTCAGTGGGCCCTGCGTTCCTTCTGATGCATGAGAATACTAGGCCTCATGTGACTGAAGTGTGTCAGCAGCTCCTGCATGATGAAGGTATTGAAGCTATGGACTGGCCCGCCCGTTCCCCAGACCTGAATCCAATCGAGCACATCTGGGACATCATGTCTCGTTCCATCCACCAACGCCACATTGCACCACAGACTGTCCAGGAGTTGACTGATGCTTTAATCCAGGTCTGGGAGGAGATCCCTCATCCGCGGCCTCATCAGGAGCATGCCTAGGGGTTGTAGTAAGGTCATAGAGGCACGTGGAGGCCACACACTACTGAGCATCATTTCCTTGCTTGAGGCATTTCCACTGAAGTTGGATCAGCCTGTAATTTGATTTTCCATTTTGATTTTGAGTATCATTCCAACTCCAGACCTCCATGGGATATTAATTTTGATTTACATTGATCATTTTTTTGTTTTATTGTTCTCAATGCAATCCACTATGTAATGAATAAAGATTTTCAAACTGGAACATATCATTCAGTGAGATCTAGGAAGTGGTATTTTAGTTTCCCCTTTATTTTTTTTTTTGAGCAGTGTATATAGCCTGTTCAAAGTCTTCTAACCTTGACTTGTATGTGATATGGTACACGCATTTTATTCCTCAGTGTGCATATACAAGTTATGTATGTTTTAGTAGCAGAGATTAGGAAAAAAAAAAAAATAATCAACTAGCAGTTCTAGTATGACTGTGTGGAGGGTTTAGAGGAGGTGTCCGGTCCAAATCTCTGCAGATTTGCTAATCCCCCCCCCCAGTGCACTCACTGTGTGCTACGGGGTTTCGCCGGTTTCTGAGCCGGGACCGGATGGTATGTATGTGTTATGCATAATCCTGTCCGAAACCCGACTAGTGGACCCGGCCTTGCTCCATACATTTTTAATGAGCGAGGCTGTGCTTTGACTAGGGGCACGCCTATACAGTAAACTTTTTTTGTTGTTGTTTTTTTTATGGAATTAATCTTGAATGTATCTAATGAGGCAACACACAGGATATAACCTAATCTTTGCCCACATAGCCCCCTTTTTTCAGTGTATGGACTAATTTGATACAACTATTATACTCTTTATCGATTGATTATTGTACATTTGTTGGTTCTCATGTTTTTCTATTGCCTTTATATACTCCTGTGAGCTCATCATTTTGACTTATCTGATATTATTATTGAGATGCCTTTTCATTGATTTTTTGCTCCACTTTGAGCTTCATTAGATCTTTTATTTTGTGAAGTGTTTACCAATAATTTAGTCTATAATAGGACCTCACAGGGCAGGCCACCGTTGAGTGAGTGTGTCATTTGCGCTAATCCTAGGGTGCCAACCTCCATGGTAAGGTAGTGCTGGGTTAGGGCTTACAGGGAAAGCTGCAGTATTTTCTTTCTGGGCATTCTTCTGATATATGTGCAATTGTTGGGGCTATACATGTAGATTTTGTATCGCGTATCTTGATTATATCTAATTATTTTTCTTTGCTGTATTGGTTTAACGTTTTTAATAATTATTCTAATAAAGGTTAATTTTTCAGGGGTTTTTTTTTAAGCTGTGTACAGCATGTTGCCAAGGAGACCGACCACCAAACCCTGGCCGATTATGCGCAGTAGTAACATTTCAGGCTTTGGAGGGGTTATCTAAAACATAGCTGGGTTTAATATGATTCTCTAGTTAATCTGAAAAACGCTAAGCACTTTTCTAATCTCCTAAAATAGAATTTCAACCCTTTCTTCTTGCTATTGGTCTTTTTCTTCTGACACCCCATGACGTTTTATTTGAATCTCCCAGCATACAGTGGGGACTCTCAAATGAGACGTCATCGTGGGGGGGGGAGACAGGTGCTGTGGTCACTACCGTTGCTGCTGGCTCCACCCTGTAATGGACCATAAGGGAAGACTCTTTCAGGGGCTGGGCTATTTTCTGCTATTACTGAGCTGGTTGTCAGTACTGACACATGCTCAGTATGCTGCCCCTGATCAACGATGTGTTCATCTAATTTCGCACTGACCGTGTGCGTCTTTGTCAGCTCTAAAGGGAAGTGACGAGCCTGCAAGAGATTTTACCAGCTCGACACTTCTCTTAATAGCCGGGGCGGGAGGGCACTGTCAAAGCGCAATGTATGTAACACAGTGGCGACTGGGGATCTCATATTGAGATTCAAATGAAATGTGATCAGTTGTAAAAAAAATGACGTTAGAGAGGGAAGGATAGGAATTGTTTTTATTGAAGTTTATTAGAAATGTGCTTAGTTTTTTACATTAAGTAGAGAATCATAACAAATTCAATTAGGTTTCAGACAACCTCTTTAACTCCTCAGATCATATCTGTCTAGCCCATTGATTTCTATACAGCATTCACCTGCCTCTCCTACTCCTGACCTATTATCAGTCTTGTAGGATCCCTATCCTCTGAACCCCACCAGCACACAGCTTCCAGAGCACTTCTAATCATGGCTCTCACTTACCCTTTCCATGTGCTTGTTCAAATATGTATGCAAGAATAGATAACCGTGTAGACTCAGAACACTGACACCTGGTTAATGTGTTGTACCAGGAGAATCTACTGGCCAGACATAGTTGGAGGGCCTGCCCCCAAGCAACAAGTAATGAAACTGGAGAGTTTTGTGGTGCTGAAAACACAACTCTAATACCCCTTTAATGGTAAAGTGCGATTTGAGACCAGGTGAGTGATTGTTTTTTGCTTTGCCTGCAGGTACATTATATATTACATGAAATGGTGATGGGTGGGATGGTCCTGGAGACAAATATGAATGAAGTTGTTGCCCAAGTTGAAGCCCAAAACAAATTGGAAAAATCAGAGGTGAGTTTCTATGAAGAACAACAAATACTTTTCATATTGCGATTTTGGAATTAAAGCGGATTGTCCTCTCCACCTTTGGCGACATTTATTTTTCACTTGCATGTAAAGAGTTTGCCTTTAACGGTTCTTTGTGTCTTTTCACGAGGACCTTTTATTTGGTCATAAATTGACTTAGGAGAGTTCAGAAAAAGACAGGTTAGAGTTACAGCCTCCCTGTCAAACAATCCTAGTGGGCTGACTGACGTATTTTCAGATAACAACATATTTTGCAGCCAGTGAGTAGAAGGCAAACGCTGCAAAAAAATTTCATGAAACCCAATTGCAAAAATGATTTTTAGCCACAGTTACACGCATTTAAAGGAACCGGCCACTTTCTTCATGCTGCCCAAATTGCTGGCAACATGAATCCGAGCATGACTGTAAGATTGCCGCCAGGTATATATTGAGTGTTTCAGAGAAAATATACTTTTTAAATATATTCTCTCAGCATGGCTGCAGGTGGTTAAGTGTCTCAATATAGGAGAGACCTGTCAATCAACTCTAGCAGTGCTGTGAAGAGCCGGCCAGGGGGGGAGCTGGTCTAGTCTCTTCTCTGCCTTTGTCCCCCAGGTGATTGACAGGTCTCTCCCCAAAGCGAGACACATTTCAATCACCTGCGGCTGCATTGGGAAAAGCTTCTCCTGTGTCTATATATTGTATCTGAGTGTTCCAGAGAGGATATATCTTTCTGCAGTTGTGCAGCCAGGCTGCAATTTATGCTGCCAGTAGCTTGTGTAGCATGAATCAGGCAACAGGTTCCCTTTGTGTAGGAAAAATAAAATTTTCTCCAAAGGTGGACAACCCATTTAATAATAAAGTGCTAACACTTTTTATATTGGCCAGAAAAGGTGTTTAGAAATTGGCTTTGTGTTGCTTGGCTTTGTTACGTATTGAGATGGTATGTAGTCCTAAACAATAGAGAGAACAATATAAATCATTGTTCCACTGAACATAAAATACAAGCACTGTGTCATAATCCGCTTTTTGCAGAGATTTAGTAATAGGACTTTTAATAATAGAAAATTAATTTTCCAGTTATTTCCATTTTTTACTATGCATATTACACATTTGTGAGCAATATACAGATGCTATGTTTGATATCTTCACCGAGATCTCCTGAGCATTATTACTCTGTGTCTTGTGTCTGGGATGGGCCAGATCTCGGGTATGAGAGGAGCTGCACATTGTGAGACTAGGTAGTGATACTAGGGAAAGTTCATGACTTCTCTTTCTAAAATCTGCTGGAATTTGACTTCAGTTATCTATAATGGACATTACAGATTAAACTACTTCCGTAGATAATGTGTCATCACGGACAGCTAAATAGAACACAAAGTGTTTCGGGTAGAGTCAACCAATTCATTGTCCTTATCTGCATTTATTCAATTACTTCTGTATTTATAAAATATGTGGTTATATCCTTGTGTATTGTATCATAAATTTCTGGTACAATTTACTCTGTTCTATTCTTCATGACGGACATTAGCAGTGCCCTGATTATATGACTTAGCTTGTCAGATGCAGCTGTCTATGTGGATTCCAAAAGATTAGTACAGCTCGGAGATCCCCTATTTTATTTATTTATTTATTTATTTTTGTAAATTAAAACCAGTCTTTTCTTGCAGTCAGGGTGCTAATCTGCAGGTAAATAACTTTTCAAACATATGTGGCTGTTAGATGTGATGTTTGATAGCAGGGAGAAAATGAAGTTATGTTCTCACTGCAGCCGCTCACTTCCAGTCTTGGGCGACATCACCAGCATCGAGCTGTCCGTGCTTTCTACACAGTGAGTGCGCTGTGATCGGTCTTCCTGAAACAAAAGAAGAAATAAGTATACAAATGCTATGGAATCACCATATGCAAAAAGCTTTATTGCAAATAACAAAACAGTTACACGGGTCATAAAAAATAATAAATAAGGCTAACGCCTATCCTCATCCGCCAAACAAAATCGGTCTTCCTGCTTCTTGAGTGACAGCCTTCTCTGCCCATACGATGTCCTACAAGGGGCAGGGAGAGTGATCACAGCCCTAGTGCTGCCTGGATGACTGAAGACAAACAGCTGCAGGGAGAATATACAGGAACTTAATGTACGCCTTGCAGCCAAACATCATATTAGCCTATCGAATATTTTGTAAAAGACCATCACTAGGGCTGCTGGTAAATACCATTTTTTTATGGTAACTGGTTCCTTTAAGCTTGAGATTTGCATTCAAATATAAGAAGAGTTATTTAGCCACATTAAGTAATAAACTTAAAAAGAGGGTGTCAAAAGACAATAATTAAATATTAAAATCATTAATGGATTCTTGTGGACAGGCCTTAATAAAGCTAGAACATCCCGAGTTTTATGCTACATGACCCCATCTGGCCTAAAATTGAAAAGCCACATGCTGGGGCTTTTTTTACCCATGTTACTTATTACCCTTAGATGTTTACAGCTTATAGACCCTCTTTATACAGTCAAAACCCAAGATAAAAGCATAATAAGCAAATACCCTGCAGAAAAGAAATGAATAGTCTAACTATGCTTCTGTCTTGTCCCTCTATACCTTGCAAACATGCTCTGATCCGTGGGTCAAATGCTGCAGGCATAGACACTGTGCTGGAGTGGCGCCTGGTGGCTATCCCATGGCCAAAGCTAATCCTCGCCATTAGAGGTGCTAGTGAAGACCATGTAGCCACTTGGTCATGTTCCTCCAGGGAAAGTCCAGCCAGTGACCCAGGGTCCACACCCACCAGTCTTTCAGCATGTGCAAGTATCTAGTTTTAGCTAGTACATGCTGGTTTCCAGCAGGACACTCTCTATGTTTTTTTTGCCCTAAGAGGGCATGCATATAAGAGTGGTGCAGATTGTAGAACTCTTAAGTTATGATTTGATTGGACATTTTTGACTGTTGTAAGATTTGTTAATGTTTCAAATACTTTCTATATACTTTTATTGTCCCGTTGCAGCAGGGTGTCAGTGTGGATAGTACTATTGTCCTGCAGTAAAGGTACAAATCAGACTTGGCACAACGCCTGCTTTGAACCTGTATGTTATTCCATTGTTTGTGTGGGTTTCGTCTGGGTACTGTGGATCCCTCTCAGTACACAGGTGAATGTATAGAGTTGAAAATGGTTTGTGCCAGAAAAAAAGAAAATACAGTTCACAAAAACCTAAAAAGAATCTTTTCTGTCTTCCTTTTTGTAGCAGTTTTTGCAACAAAACTTAAAAGAAGCCAATACCTATATTTTTAGTCTGTCTGCAGAGGGCTGTGTCAGGGGGGGGGCTGGGGGCTGTACATGCAGGAGTATCTGTGTTTGTGGGAGGGGGGCGGAAGCTGTGTGTAACAGCATGCACAGGAGCAGGGGGAGCTCTGCAGAATGTAGCCCGGCCTACACAGCAAGCCACACCGCCATCAATTTTAAAAGCCCTGGAACTCGGGGAGAATTTGACTTGATATCACAGGAAGTTAGGGGATTCTCTGCCAAAGATCATGTGGAGAATAGGAGAGCAGCTCAGGTTCCAGAAAGATTTGAGAAAGTGTAAGGGTTAATCACAGTTTACTGTATTGTTGGAGATTTCTGATTTAATATATAATCTGCCCAGTAGAGGGCAGCAGCGAGAGGCTGTAGTTGGGGCGCAGGGGTTTTTGGTGGTTGGTGGGCGGTTGGGAGGAATTAAGTATGAGTGGAAGTGAAGCTGCTGATCCTTGGAAAAAGTCTGGATAGGGTGGTGCAAGTCTGCATCTGTTGTTGGTGGCTCTAGGACGCGTTGTTCGGTTTCACATTAGCCTAGTCTTTGAGGACAGCCAAGTACACAGCATCTTGGGCTGGGCCACATGGGGCCTTATGTCTAAGGACTTGGGGAAGCCCTGTGTTGGACAGATGGGCATTCCCTAAGAGTTTCAAGACGGCGTTTCTGATGACCCTTCTACTTCAGTTTCAGAACATACCGGTACCATCTTACATCTGAATATATATCCTCATATATATGAATATATGCGCATATATAAATAACCATATAGAGGTCCAGTTAGTTAGGAGAAAAGGTCTCTTCTGTAAGACTATGTGCACACGTCCGGAGTTGCCGCGGAAATTTCCGGTGCACTTCCGCAACTGTGCCGCGGGTAAAACGCATGCGGAATTGGCATGCATTTTCCTGCTAAACACTAGCGTTTTCCAAGCGTAATTAGCTTGCAGAATGCTAGCGTTTTCCAAGCGATCTCTAGCATCGCTTGGAAAACTGATTGACAGGTTTGTCACACTTGCCAAACATAGTGTGACAAGTGTGACCAAATTTTTACTATTGATGCTGCCTATGCAGCATCAATAGTAAAAAGATATAATGTTAAAAATTATTAAAAAAATAAAATAAATCGTGATATTCTCACCTTCCCGCTCCTCGCGATGCTTCCGTTCCCAATAATGCCTAGCGGCAATGACCTCAGATGACGTAGCGGTCTCGCAAGACCGCTACGTCATCACAGGTCATTGCCACAAAGCATCACTGGGAACAGAAGCATCGCGAGGAGCGGGAACGCTGCGAGGGACGCCGGAAGGTGAGAATATCACGATTTATTATTTTAATTCCTTTTTTTAATAGTTATAAGGTTCCCAGCCCAGGTTACCAACCACACATGATCCGCTTACTTCCCGCATGGTGGGCATAGTCCCATGCGGAAAGTAAGCGGATCAATGCATTCCTATGTGGCGGGATCCCCGCGATTCCGCCCAAGAAATGAACATGCTGCGTTTTTTTCCAGAATGCGATTCCACCGCGGAAAAAAAAGCAACATGTGCACAAAAATTGCGGATTGCATTCTAATAGGATGCTTAATGTATGCTTTTTTTTCGCGGTTTTATCGTGTTTTTATAGCGAAAAAACTCGAAAAATCTTGAATGTGTGCACATAGCCTAAGAGACGCTTTGAAAACTGCTGCGAGTAGGCTTGCATATAACTGATAATTGTGTTTTAAGTGTACCTGCATATACTCTGTCGGTGTTATTGAGAGGAACAGCTGTCATTGTATTTGTTACTTATACACTGTTTACCTGCCATCCTTTCCTTTTTCCTTTTTTTAAATAAACTGGTTAGATAATATACCGTATTTTTCGCTTTGTAAGACGCTCCAGATTATAAAGTGTAATAGAATTTTGACACTCGACTCATTTGGATCCGTTGTAGAAAATAAATTTTATTGCAGTCCAAAAATATAAACATTTCGGTCTTCACAAGACCTTCCTCAGTAAACCGACTGCTCTGTTAGTGTCTCAGACCACCGTCAATGTTCATCGAAGTATATCCAATGTAAGTAATGGGACTTGTCCTATCAGTCCCATTGGGTGAGCTATCTCTCTCAAATTAAACTGAGAGTGTAGAAGGGTAGCTAGAGTTCCCGACCAGGCAGACTGGAAGATGGATAATTTCACCTATAGTGAACGTCCCTTTGACGATGTATGGGGAAGTACTACCAATGGTAGTGGTCGTAAACAGGGGCGTTAGTCTAACGCGGTATCCGCCGCTGGTTCCCCTCCCGGCGGCCATTTTCCCGAGGTCCACCGTACAGAAAAGCATGGACAAACTGCTGGGGGGCTCTGGCCTTTCACAAAATGTCGGCAGAGCCCCCCTGCAGCGCCGGAGACACCAGCATCACCCTGGGCAGCGGCGGCGGACACCCTCTCATCCCAGCCTGCAACGTAAACGGTAAGCGGTATATCCGCATTGTAAGATGCACCCCTATTTTCCCCAAAAAAAATTTTGGGGGGAAAAGTGCATCTTACAAAGTGAAAAATACGGTAATATTTCTTAATATTTGTGTGTGTCTGCTGATTGTTGCTGTACCCCTTGTACTGTGGCGGTCCCTCGTCCACGTTTTCAAAATAAAGGTATTTACCATATTTTCCAGGTCACCACCTGACAGCACCATGGAGGACGTCCTTCTCATCCGCAGTGGGACAGGAAACCACGAGAGTTCAAAAGGACCCTCCCACCTCCACCCTTCAGTGTTTTTTCCTGTCCCACTGTGGATGGGAACGACGAGAGATCGCCTAGTCCCTACAGAGAGTGTGGATCGGGGGGGCTCGGCCTCTTCCTTCCCGCTGGGAACTCTGTTAGCTGACACCCAAGTGATCGGGTCCCTCAGCTTGTACCAGTGCAGCGCTGCTCCTGGTAAGAGGTCGCTTCCCCCTGGCGGGGGCTCTCGACCTCGGAGGATGCCACCACAGATGTACCTGATCGCTCCTGCGAGGCGCACCCTCTGCATGCGATCCGAAGCCGGGCGGTACGCTGTGCTTAGGACGCTGAGAGCGCTGGAAACGTGGCGGAGTAACTTCCGGTTCACCGCGCCGTGCATCACTTCCGGGTCACGGCCGGGAGCAATGGCGGCATCCTCGTTGCTCCTGTTGAGGAGGGGACTAGAAGTATATAAGGTAAGATAGCGCAGCGGCGGCGCGGCGTCGGTTATGGAGAATCCAGATCCTATAGCTGCGGCGAGCGCTGAAGCGCCGGCTTCCCAGGCTCATGTGAGTGCACCCAGTGGTGAGGGTTGTGTCTACATCAGTTAGAATATCCATTAGCGAGATTCTTGTTTATTTTAGGGACAGTCTTCTTCAGGAGAAAAAAGAAGAAATAAGAAATGTCCCTTATGTGCCTCAAAGCTTGGCGCCTCCTGGCAGAAACCCCTCTGTGAGCCCTGCACTGCCCGTATTGTGGGGGAGGAGCAGGCCTCCTTAATAACGAACATGAGAACTATGGTTAGAGAAGAGGTGCAGGCCTCTATATCTAGCCTTTCCACTCCCCTGATGTCCCAGTCTGATTACCAGGATCTTCCTAGGTCCAGGAAAAGGCAGAGGGAGTCTGACCTGTCATCTGAAGACAGTCCCTCAAACTCTGAGATGGAGGAAGAGGAAGTATGCAGAGACCCTCCTCAGAGGGGAAAGAAATATTTGTTCTCTTCTAATGACATAGAAGAACTACTAGGAGCTGTGAGACAGACCATGCAGGTTGAGGAACCCTCAACCTCTAAATCCGTCCAGGACGAGATGTTCGGGGGCTTACGTTCACAAACATCAATGGTCTTCCCGGTTAATGCCCATATTCGGTGAGTCCGAGCCGGCTAGTTTCTAATCTTGTCTCGGTAAACAGCCATTAACCTCTTCATCACCTATTCCCACAGTTCAATGATTTTGGAAGAATGGGAAGAGGCGGAAAAAAGAATCTCCATTCCAAAAGACTTTAGACTGCGTCTCCCGTTTGATCATGAAGAGGTCAAAGATTGGGAGGATGTACCAAAGATTGACATCCCACTGGCAAAAGTATCAAAGCGGACTGCCATACCATTTGAGGACTCCTCAAACTTGAAGGAGCCTATGGACAGAAAGGCAGATGGTCTCCTCAAAAGAGCGTGGGAGAGTTCTGCCGCAGTGATCCGCACAAATATCGCGGCGACATCTGTGGCGAGATCATTGCATTTATGGGTCGACGACTTGAAGGACCAGTTGTCGGCAAAGACCTCGAGGGAATCTATTATTAAAGCTATCCCTTTGTTAAAACTTGCAACAGGTTTTCTCGCGGACGCCACGGCAGAATCTGTGAGATTCACTGCCAGAGGCCAGTCTCTATCAAATGCTGCCCGTAGGGCTATTTGGTTAAAAAATTGGTCGGGGGATGTTCATTCGAAGAACAAATTATGTTCTATTCCCTTTTCAGGGGGCAGAGTCTTTGGTCCCATATTAGATGACATACTGGAAAAAGCTTCTGATGATAAGAAAGGGTTTCCAGAGGAGAAAAAGAAAAAATACCAGCCCTTTCGTAGGCCCTTTTACAGTCAGAGATCAGACTATAGGGGTAAGGGGAAGCAAGGTAGGTGGAGCTACCAGAAAGGAGGAGAGAATAGGAACCGAAACAGAGATCCGGGTCCCTCAAACCCTAGATCAGAGTTCAGGAGAAAATGACGCCACCAGGATAGGGGGACGGTTGCTAAACTACCTAGAGGAGTGGGAGAAAATTACATCAAGCCCATGGGTCCTTCAGGTTATATCTCAGGGGTACAGGATAGAGTTCAACTCCCTTCCCCGAGAAAGATATTTTGTTTCCAACACCCGTCTCTCTTCAGTCTCTCCAGTGTGGTCGGACGTACAGGACCTCCTCCGGATGGGGGTGATATCTCCTGTCCCTCCTCACCAGATAGGAACGGGTCATTACTCGAGTCTTTTTTCTATAAAAAAACCCTCAGGAGAATCTCGCACCATCATAAATCTCAGGCCTCTAAACAGATGGCTAAAATACAAGAGGTTCAAGATGGAATCCATCCGCTCCACAATTCCCCTTCTAGGGAAAGACGTGGTAATGTGCACTTTAGACTTAAAAAGTGCATATTACCACGTACCAATATATTCGCATCATCAGAGATACCTGAGATTCGCAATAGAGAGGGAAGGAGAAACATTCCATTATCAGTTTCGTTGCCTTCCATTTGGACTAGCGTCGGCTCCAAGAGTTTTCACAAAACTCATCGTAGAGATCGTGTCTTACCTCAGGAAACGAGATATCACGATAGTACCATATCTCGACGATTTCCTGTTGGTAGCAGACTCGGTAGAGCAACTCAAGATCGATTCTCAGTTGGTGATCTCCACACTGCAGAAGTTAGGATGGGTCCTGAACTGGGAAAAGTCGCACCTAACGCCAAGATCAAGAAGACAGTTCCTAGGAATAGTGCTGGACTCGAAGTTGAGAAAATCATTCCTTCCGGACATAAAACGGTCCGACCTGATAAAAAAGGTTCGACAGTTTGCAAAAAATCGAGGGACAATAAGAGATGCTATGAAGATCTTGGGCATCATGACATCCTGTATCCCTTGTGTCAGCTGGAGTCAATTCCACTCTCGCCAGTTGCAAAAGGCGGTTCTGTCATCATGGGACAGAAGACAGTCTTCTTTGGACAGGAAGTTTCTCCTGTCTTATCGGGTCAAACAGTCCCTTCGCTGGTGGACGGTGTCAGAAAATCTCCGGAAGGGTGTCCCTTGGATCCAGGCCCCGGCAGTCACGGTAACAACGGATGCAAGTCAGCAGGGCTGGGGCGGCCAGGTTCTCGGAAGATTCTTCCAGGGCCAATGGAATCTGGAAGACGGCAGCAATTCCTCAAACCACAGAGAGCTACATGCGGTTTGGAAGGTGTTGAGTTCAGCCCGATCGTTGCTAAAAAACAAGCACCTGAAGATCTTTTCGGACAACATGACGACGGTGTCCTTTCTTCGTCACCAAGGGGGGCCAAGGCATCCGAAGCTACAACATCTGGCCGATCAAATTTTTACCTGGGCAGAAAAGTCAGTACTTTCGGTCTCAGCGGTTCACTTAGAAGGCTCAAGAAACCAGGTTGCGGATTACCTGAGCAGAGAAGAGCTGTCACCCACAGAGTGGGAATTGAACAACAGAGTCTTCGATACCCTATGTCGACGCTGGGGGACTCCGACAGTGGATCTCTTTGCGACCAGAAGGAATGCGAAGGTAAATGCTTTCTATTCCCTGAACCCTCAGGAAAACCCGACAGGAGTGGATGCTCTCTCCCAGTCATGGAGCAGGAGTCTGCTTTATGCCTTTCCCCCTCTAGCTCTGGTACCGAGGGTCCTCAGAAAGATATTCGAAGACAAAGCTCAGGTGATCGTGGTGGTTCCCTTCTGGCCCGGGAGAAGCTGGTTCCCTCTCCTAAGGAAACTTGCAATAGACGATCCGTACCATCTCCCAGAATTAAAGAACTTACTTTCTCAGGGTCCGGTTCTTCACCAAAACCCGGGAAATCTTCAGTTAGCGGCTTGGATCCTGAGCGGCAGATCCTAAGAACAAGAGGCCTATCTGAGGAAGTAATTTCCATTCTACTAGCAAGTAGGAAACCAGTGACCTCAAAAATTTACCTTAAGATTTGGAAGAAATTCTGCAGCTTTTGTGGAGATGCAACAATCGATGTTGATTGCCCTAACATTCCTAAAATTCTGGACTTTTTACAGCAGGGATTCAGGAAAGGTCTTAAACCAAGTACCTTAAGAGTCCAGATATCAGCCCTCAGTGTATTCTATGATACTTCCCTGGCCGCTCATCCTTGGATCACGCGGTTTTCCAAGGCGGTTACAAGGTTAAGGCCCCCAATCAGAAACACCGTCCCTCCTTGGGACCTTAACCTAGTCCTTAATGAGTTATGTAGGGAGCCTTTTGATATTAAGAAAGACATTAATATTGCTAATCTCTCCCTTAAAACTGTTTTCTTGGTAGCCGTTACTTCGGCCAAAAGATTAGGGGAACTCCAAGCCCTGTCCATCCAGAACCCTTATCTTCAGGTATTCGAGGATAGGCTAGTTTTAAGACTTGACCCAGGGTTCCTTCCCAAGGTTGCCTCAGTTTCCAATATAAACCAGGAGGTAGTACTTCCATCTTTCTGCCAGTTTCCTAGGAACCAGAAAGAGTCCTTTTTTCATAACCTAGATGTCAGGGAAACAGTACTAAAATATCTAGATATGACTAGGGCCTGGAGGCAGGATAATAATCTATTCGTCCTTTACGGGGGTCCTAATAAAGGGAAGAAGGCCTCAAAATCCACCATAGCCAGATGGATTAGATCCGCCATTAGCGTTGCCTATCAGGCGCAGGGAAAGAACCCCCCAGAGGTCCTGAAAGCTCACTCTTCTAGGGCTATGGCCGCTTCCTGGGCAGAAAAAGGTGGGGCTTCAATTGATCAGATTTGCAGAGCAGCATCTTGGGCTAACATTAGCACCTTTTCAAAACACTACAAATTAGATGTAGTTTCTTCTCAATTAGCGTTTGGCAGGAAGGTGCTTCAAGCGGTAGTCCCACCCTAGAACAGGAAGTTTCCTTTGGTACTTCTCCATGGTGCTGTCAGGTGGTGACCTGGAAAACGGTAATTAGTCTTACCGATAATTGTATTTCCAGGAATCCATCCTGACAGCACGGATAGTTCCCTCCCTAATATCTGTTATACTTATGTGAAGTAACATTTGTACTAATCTTGTTATGTTCAAAATAAATTTGTTTTGTTTGCATCCATCCAGACGTGTTACTTTGAAAAATCACTGAAGGGTGGAGGTGGGAGGGTCCTTTTGAACTCTCGTGGTTTCCTGTCCCACTGCGGATGAGAAGGACGTCCTCCATGGTGCTGTCAGGATGGATTCCTGGAAATACAATTATCGGTAAGACTAATTACCGTTTTTTGGACTATAAGACACACTTTTTTTTCCCCCCTAAACATTTTTGAGAAATTGTGGTCAGTCTTATATTATGAATGTAGTCTACCGGAGGGTTGCAGTGGTGGAGCAGGGTCACAGGAGGCAGGAAACCGGCAGCGGCACAAGCGGTGTGATGCTGCGGGCCTGGTGTGGGCGGTGAGGCAGATTGGAGTGCATTACTTTCCCGGCAGCCATTTTTCTGAAGCTGTTCCGACATCTCAATCTTCGCAAGCGCTGCCTCTGGAGGCCATTTCCCTGAAGCCCATGGCTTGTACAGATAGAGATTTCAGCCGGTCCGAGATCTCAGTCTGTGCATGCGCCGCCTCTAGCGGCCCATGGCTTCAGAAAAATGGCTGCCGGGAAAGCAACGCACTCTGCTCTGTCGGGCCCTCAGCATCGCATCATGACTTGACTTGACCTTCAGGTCTGGGGTGGGCATTGCATTGTGAAAAACAGCTGTACAAGATTGTTTTCCAGTAATGGCTGCAAGGGCCTGGTACTTTGCCCAGTATTTCTCGCTCAAGTATTTGTGTTTTTTTTGGCCAGTATAAGTTTTGGGGCTTATATTACAAATATTATACTTTAGCATGCATTTTGTGCTAGTTAATTGGGGACTCAGTACACTCATTCTGAAAAGCTGGGGGCGAGCTGATACTGGATGCTATATTTGCATTGCTCAGGGCTCTGCACAATAGACTTTCTGTACTCTGTAATCTGTAACCTGGATTAAGTTGTAAAGAGCTGGGAATTTGGAGTTTCTGTTCCAGTAACAATCAGACTATTGCCAATTGTTTTATGTTTCATTTTGCTTTCCTGGCCTTACCATTCTGCCAATTGCAGAACTCTGCTGAGAAGACCAGAGAATCCACATCGGGATTATGGCCTCGCATTTCTTCCCAGTATGCTCGCTGGATAGAGGACCACCCATGCTGCCACCGTATTTCAGGTGGCTTTTCTGATTCTGAGTCAATATGTAGTAGGTATTGTTGAAGGATTATTGTGGTGTTCTCTTTTAAGCAGTGCAGCAGCTCTACGTTATTTTAGACAGAAGAACATGTGATCCATCAGTCTACAGTTAGTACATTTATTTACCAGACACTAGAGGTGTGTGGCTGCATCTAATTCCCCATTGATTAGACATGCATACATGCTTAGCTGAGCGTGCATTGTATCTAACAGCATACTTTATGTGTAGTACAAGCTTAAACCACCACTCCAGTATTTTTTCTTTCCCATTTCACCCCCTGAGTGGTATAACTAATGTCTATTGCCTGCGTGTAGTAAGATACTTACCAGCTGCCGTCTTCTGCTCTTCCTGGGGCCACTCCTGTTCCTTGCCACCATCTTGTGACCACAGCTCCACATCTCTCAGTGTAAGTCTATGTGAGCCTTGTTCTGTTTCTCACAGACTTACATTGAGAAGTGACTTAAGCAATCCGGCAGGTCGCAAGTAGCAGATCATGACCGGAGTGGCACTGAGAGCAGCAGAAGATGGCGGCTGGTAAGTAGTTTACTACATGCGTGTAACAGACAATAGTGTGATACTTCGGGGGTGATGTAAAGAAATGCCAGATTGGTACTTTTAAGCGTTCATTAGTTGACATTCCCAGGCGTATTTTTCTATTGTAACTTATCTTGAGGTCTTACCTTTTATTTTTTGTCTTCTTTTCTACATGAACTTTATTTCTGACAGACTGGATTTTCTGCCGCTCCAGCCAGAGCGGTTTCCGCAGTGAAGAGTATGAATTTACCGGAGCTGCCACGAAATATCAATATTGGTGACATCAACATCAAGGTTCCCAATCTCTCTCACCTGGTATAAAAGAGGCCAAGACCTGCGGGTGTAACTGTTCTGGCACAGCCGCTCATCTCACACTTATACTCTGGACTGTTTTTATTCTTATTTTATCTGTATTCAGAGAACAGGTTGTTGTAGGCATACTACTGTATATTATTGTGACATGTAATGGTAGACTGAGTATGTGCTTATTCTAACAATTCAGTGGGCTGCACACCAGTTGATAATGAATGCAGAATAAATGTTACCGCAGAAACTGCACACAATCTGTCTTACACGTTCTGGGTCAGTGTGCACAGGTGAGAAAAGGGATTCCTCTACATTATGGGTCGGAGAGACCTTGTAGCCTTATTTAGCAATCTCTTTGGCTGTAAAACCAAAGGCATAGGTATATACTCATTGGCCTTTCTTCGGTATAAGACTTTGTTCACATCTGCTACGGAGGCTCAAGGATTCCTTTTATCTATTTTTTGTAATAGGAAATACAAAAACCTGCATGCAGCATTATATGTTCCATTTAAAGGGAATCTTGGAATTTTTCACCATGTTTTTGCCACCTAATCTGAGAGCAGCATAATGTTGAGACAGACCTTGATCCCTGCGATGTGTCACTTAATGGGCTGCTTGCCGTAGATTTGATGATCTCCTGCTTATAAAACCGTGATTTTGTCACTAGAGGACTAGTAAACCTGCTGCCATGTAATCCTCCATAATCATGAGTTCCCACCACTGATTGGCAGTTTGTGCCTATGCACAGTGTACACAGTGTCAATCGCTGGTGTGGGTGGGGTTATACAGAGCTCAGCATTCAGAGAACTGATAGATCTGCAGCAGAGAAAACAAGGATAGGATCAAAACTGCACAAACCAGTAAAGTAAGTTACACATTGCTGGAATCTGGGTCTCTACCCCTACATCATGCTTCTCTCACATGAGGGAGTAAAAACCTGATGACCGATTCCCTTTAATGTGTTGGACATCTCAGTGGAGCCCGACAGACCCCATTATGTGTTAGTGGTGTTTATCATACAGCAGATCTGCTTAGTGTTGTGGCTTCCATTATACACAGAAGCCACAACACCCATGTGAACAGAGCCCAACGCAAATAGTTAATGATTTATATATATATCTCCATCTTTTGGTGCCACACTGCTCTTCATAGGAAGTAAGTCAAAAAAGGGAATATTACATTTTATGTATTTATTATAAATATAATATGGAATGTTTGTTCACTATAATACTGACCTATAAACGCTGAATATTTGTTAGGAGAGAAAATATTCTTGATGATGATGTGAAATATTTTTGTTTTCCATCCTGTGGATGTTAGCTTGTTGTTTTCTGTTTCTCAATAAATGGTCTCTGTAGCGTTAAAAGCAAGTACGGTAATATATTAAGTGTGCCTTGAGTTGATTCCATTAAGTTCCTTTGCCTTGGAAATTAAACCTACTTTTATATAAGTGAAATTGGATTTTTAATTATTTCAACATTATTTTTTTTTTTTAGGTTTGAGTTCAGTAACTTTATCTGGGCTTCTCCTACTCTTTGGGTTTCACCACTTTTTAAAAGTTACGAGTCAAAGATGTTTTCCGAGTCTTTGATCGCCTTTTGCTATAATTGGCCATCAGTTTGGTAATCTGACTCTTGGTATACAGCCTATGTGTTGCATGGTTCTCCTCTTTTGTGATTTAATTTCAGCCTGGGCACATAGTTTACTGCCAGATTTGCACATCTGTTTCTTGCAGTCCATACTTGAACAGCGATGCACGGATTGGCTACGCGTCCATGTACCATGATCTGTACTGGGATCTCGTAGCGTGTGTGAATCCGGCCTATCACCTTGATGATTTAGCTTCATTTTAACTCTCTGGTATACTGCTTATTCATAGTTTAACAAGAAAGAATACCCTTTAAAAATAAACTTTTAATAATTACTTTAAAAATATGTATATTTAAAAGGCAAAATATCCTCAATTCAGAGGTGGTTAATTATCCACAAAAAAAAGTTGACAACAGAAACCACAAACCAATGACCCTGTTGGGTGTATATTGTGGCATTGGAGGTTGTCACCCTATTGATGAGTGCAAATTGCGCTCCTGCTCAATGTCAATGCACCCGATCAGGTCCTGTAGATCCCTCATCCAATATATTGGTAAACAAATTAAACCAATCCAGAACCAGATCCCATAGGGACCTCAAATACCAAAGTCAGCCAGCCTGTATAGTAGCCAAAAGTATATCACGGGCTGAGCTTATTACACAAATTCATATGAATCATCCACTACGTGTGGTTTATGACCTACAATGAGTCCACATCACATCATGGATGACACACGTATATGATGTCAGTTTTTTTCCTGGAGCCTCCTGATGAATGAGATGACGGAGGGGAAATGTGTTGAGGCTACTAAGGATTCTTTTATGCTTAGGCCTCTTTCACACTTGCGTCGTTTGGCATCCGTCGCAATTCGTCGTTTTGGGAAAAAACGGATCCTGCAAATGTGCTCACAGGATGCGTTTTTTTCCCATAGACTTGTATTAGCGACGGATGGCCACACGTCGCGTCCGTCGTGCAACGGATCCTTCGTGTTTTGGCGGACCGTCGTCATGAAAAAAAACGTTCAAGTGAGCCTTTTTTTGTCTGTCGCGTCCGCCATTTTCTACTGCGCATGCGCGTCTGAAACTCCGCCACCTCCTCCATGGACTTCAGAATGGGCAGTGGATGCGTTGAAAAACTGCATCCGCTGCCCACGTCGTGCACAAATTTCACAACGTGCGTCGGTATGTTGTACCGACTCAAGTGTGAAAGTAGCCTTACCGGGTTTTTTGCGGGCCATATCACCTCAATTTTCACGGTCTGACGCAATAACAGACCGCAAAAAACTTACGGATCTCCGTTTCTTGGGTCTCCAATACTATGGAAAAAGTATTGGGAAAAAAAACGGCGTTTCGCAAAACTGGAAGTCACGGTGCACCACAAAAACAAGCTTCCGTTGTTTTTGCAGCCCCATTTTCGGGCTTGATATTTTTTTACGGTCGTAAAAACGGCCCTCATGGCGCTCCATGGAATTATTGCTGCCCGTTTTTTAAATCTATTGGGGCCGCAAAACCACGGTAAAGGCCCCGTCTCACTTAGCGATTTACCAACGATCACGACCAGCGATATGACCTGGCCGTGATCGTTGGTAAGTCGCTGTGTGGTCGCTGGGGAGCTGTCACACAGACCGCTCTCCCCAGCGACCAACGATCAGGGGAACGAGTTCGGCATCGTTGAAACTGTCTTCAACGATGCCGAAGTCCCCCTGCAGCACCCGGGTAACCAGGGTAAACATCGGGTTACTAAGCGCAGAGCCGCGCATAGTAACCCGATGTTTACCCTGGTTACCAAAAAAAACAAACAGTACATACTCGCCTTTCGGTGTCCAGGTCCCTAGCCGTCTGCTTCCTGCTCTGACTGAGCCGCCGTACACTGAGAGCAGAGCGCAGCGGTGACGTCACTGCTGTGCTCTCACTTCTCACTGTACGGCCGGGAGTCAGTGAGAGCAGGAAGCAGACGGCAAGGGACCTGACGGACATCAGAAGGCGAGTATGTATTGTTTGTTTTTTTTTACATTTACGCTGGTAACCAGGGTAAACATCGGGTTACTAAGCGCGGCCCTGCGCTTAGTAACCCGATGTTTACCCTGGTTACCAGTGAAGACATCGCTGGATCGGTGTCACACACACCGATTCAGCAATGTCAGCGGGGCCTCAACGACCAAAAAAAGGTCCAGGCCATTCCGACACGACCAGCGATCTCGCAGCAGGGGCCTGATCGCTGGTACGTGTCACACATAGCGAGATCGCTATGGAGGTCGCTGTTGCGTCACAAAACTTGTGACTCAGCAGCGATCTCGCTAGCGATCTCGCTATGTGAGACGGGGCCTTAAGTGTAAAAGAAGCCTTAGACAGCACAAGATGCAGATAAGTGCACTTATTTATGATGCCCTATTGTTTGGCTTTTTTTTTTTTTTTTTATTGTGCCCTATGAAAGGCAGGCAATTAAAAGTATTGGCTAATTGATGAAACACCCTGCAGTTCTTGTCCATTCTCCTTTGATCTCTATATCTAGTCCCCATTTTTTTGGTCAAGGAACTCTCTAGGTGTGACGTACAGTGAGTGCGCAAAGTATTCATACTGCTTTAAATTTTTCACTGTTTCATTGCAGCCATTTGGTAAATTCAAAAAAGTTCATTTTTTTTCTCATTAATGTACACTCTATATCTTGACTGAAAAAAAACAGAAATGTAGTAATTTTTGCAAATTTATCAAAAAAGAAAAAATGAAATATCACATGGTCATAAGTATTCAGACCCTTTGCTCAGTATTGAGTAGAAGCACCCTTTTGAGCTGGTACAGCTATGAGTCTTCTTGGGAATGATGCAACAAGTTTTTCACACATGGAATTGGGGATCCTCTGCCATTCTTCCTTGCAGAATCCTCTCCAGTTCCGTCAGGTTGGATGGTGAACGTTGGCGGACAGCTATTTTCAGGTCTCTCCAGAGATGCTCAATTGGGTTTAGGTCAGGTCTCTGGCTGGGCCAGTCAAGAATGGTCAGAGTTGTTCTGAAGCCACTCCTTTGTTATTTTAGCTGTGTGCTTAGGGTCATTGTTTTGTTGGAAGGTGAACCTTCGGTCAAGTCTGAGGTCCAGAGCACTCTGGCATTCATCCAGGATATCTCTGTACTTGGCTGCATTCATGTTTCCTTCAATGAGAACCAGTCGTCCTGTCCCTGCAGCTGTTAAAAACACCTCCATAGCATGATACTGTCACCACCATATTTCTCTGTTGGGATTGTATTGGGCAGGTGATGAGCAGTGCCTGGTTTTCTCCACACATACCGCTTAGAATTATCACCAAAAAGGTCTATCTTCGTCTTATCAGACCAGATAATCTTATTTCTACTTGTCTGGTAGTCCTTCATGTGTTTTTTAGCAAACTCTATGCAGGCTTTCATATGTCTTACACTGAGTAGAGGCTTCCATCGGGCCATAAAGGCCCGACTGGTGGAGGGTTGCAGTGATAGTTGACTTAGTGGAACTTTCTCCCATCTCCCTACTGCATCTCTGGAGCTCAGCCACAGTGATCTTGGAGTTCTTCTTTACCTCTCTCACCAAGGCTCTTCTCCCACGATTGCTCAGTTTGGCTGGACGGCCAGGTCTAGGAAGACTTCTGGTGGTCCCAAACTTCTTCCATTTAAGGATTATGGTGGTCACTGTGCTCTTAGGAACCTTGAGTACTGCATAAATTCTGTTGTAACCTTGGCCAGATCTGTGCCTTGCCACATTTCTGTCTCTGAGCTCCTTGGCCAGTTCTTTTGACCTCATGATTTTCATTTGGTCTGACATGCACTGTGAACTGTGAAGTCTTAAATAGACAGGTGTCTATCAGTTTGATTAAACACAGCTGGACTCCATTGAAGGAGTAGAACCATCTCAAGGAGGACCACAAGGAAATGGACAGCATGTGACTTAAATATGAGTGTCTGAGCAAAGGGTCTGAATACTTATAACCATGTGATATTTCAGTTATTCTTTTTTAATAAATAAGCAGAAATTTCTACAATTCTGTATTTTTTTCAGTCAAGATGGGGTGCAGAGTGTACATTAATGAGAAAAAAAGGAACTTTTTGAATTTACCAAATGGCTGCAATGAAACAGAGTGAAAAATTTAAAGGGGTCTGAATACTTTCTGTACCCACTGTATGTCTACATACTTTTCTTTTTTATATCAGCCTAAATATCCTTTGATTAGATCAGTGACTAATAGGACCTATTGGGGTCAGCCGACAGTGATCAGGGTGCCACTTGCATACATCCTAGCGTGCCAACCCCAGGTAGAGCTTTCACTATAAGGAGAGAGAGCTCTATTATTTTTTTCTGTCACCCATGACCGCACCAACTAGAGAGGGTATACGCCGTTTTAAGGATAGGAAACCTTCAAGATAAAAAGGCGGCGCCTCTCCGCATCAGTGGTTTCCTGTCTTTGACTGGGGAATATTCTTGCACGGCGGCAGAAGACCTGAAAGAAGAAGACAAAGTTACCAGACCTGGGCCCATCATTTAGGGCATGACACCGCGAGGGGCACAATGGGGTCTCATCCATCGAACATGCGGAGGTCTGTGGTGCCATCACTGCATGTTAGCTGGCAGACACTCGTCCCAGAGACACAGTCACAGAATACGGACCGGAAGTTGCTCCCTGAGGACGCGTGCTGGAACCTTTCACCCTGGTTGCAGCTGCATGCAATGCTGAAGCAACAGCATCACTCTGAGCCAGAACAGCCACTTCATCAAAGAACCCACAGGAGAAATCGGCCACACCAGGACAGGAGTGGCAGACGCTGTAGCGGAGTACACAGGACCGGGGACTCCAGGTCAAGTTGGCACAGCTTCTTCAGAGTAGAATAGTTGGCTGTCTCCAAGGGAGAGATTTCGGATGATATTCTGCCTCCCGTTCCTGTACTCCTTTATATCTTCTGAGTGGTGAGTGATCTATCAGAAAGTCAGCTTATTAATGAGTGTTTCCCTTTTCTCTCTCTCTTCTCTTACCTATGTGGCTAGGAGCACCCTAAAAAATGTTTTGGAAAAATTAATCACCGAGCTTGTGCTCAGGTGATTGGTCAGGGGTTAATCCAAGGGTATGACTTAAAAATTGTGCCAGTCTTGTATTGACGAGACCATATCGGAAGGAACCCCGAATCTTGCCATCAATATAAAATCCCTCATTAAGACAGATGATGAATTTGTTGAGATCCCTATCTCACTCAGGTGAAACACCACACAAACACAAGACCAAGAGATCTCCCACGTTATCAGCTACAGAGTGAACTGCCTTTTTAAGGTCATGCCACATCATCTCAATTGGATTAAGGTCAGGACTTTGACTAGGTCACTCCAAAGTCTTAATTTTGTTTTTCTTAAGCCATTCAGAGGTGCACTTGCTGGTGTGTTTTTTTGATCATTGTCCTGCTGCATAACCCAAGTGTGCCTCAGTTTGAGGTCACGAAGAGATAGCTGGAAATTCTCCTTCAAGATTTTTTGGTAGACAGCAGAATTCATGATTCCATTTAGCACAGCAAGTCTTCCAGGTTCTGAAGCAGCAAAACAGCACCAGACCATCACACTACCATTACCATATTTTACTGTTGGTATAATGCTCCTTTTCTGAAATGCTGTTACGTCTACACCAGATATAATGGGAAATATACCTTCCAAAAAGTTCAACTGTTGTCTCTTTCCACAGAGTATTCTGCCAAAAGTCTTGAGGAACCTGAAGATGTTTTCTGGCAGAACTGAGACGAGACTTTATGTTCTTATTGCTCATCAGTGGTATTCGGCTTAGAACTTTGCTATGCAATGCAGGCCATTTTTGCCCAGTTTTTTACTTAGTGAAGTCATGAACACTGACCTTAAGTGAGGCCTGCGGTTCTTTGGATGTTGTAGTGGGGGCTTTTGTGACCTCTTGGATGAGTGGACCCTGCGTTCTTGGGGTTATTTTTGGTCAGTTGGCCACTCCAGAGAAGGTTCACCACTGTTCCATGTTTTCACTATTTGTGGATCATGTCTCTCACTGTGGTTAGCTGGAGTCCCAAAGCTTGAGAAATGGCTTTATAACCTTTTCAATACTGAAAAATCTCAATTACTTTGTTCCAGAATTTCTTTTGATCGCGATCTGATGTCTAGCTTTTGAGGTCCTTTGGTCTACTTCACTTTGTCAGGCAGGTCCAATTTAAGTGATTGAGAACAGGTGTGGCAGTAATCAGGCCTGTGTGTGGCTAGGAAATTTGAACACCATTTCCCAAAGATGTGATAAATCACAGTTAATTTATGTTTTAACCCCTTCCCGATCTGTGACGCCACATAAGCATCACAAAAGTCGCTGCCAACCTGTGACACCTATGTGCCGTCATGGCAGGATCGTGTTCCTGCAGGTCTGGTGAACAGGTTAACTGAAATGTCACCCGATCTGCAGGTATAGGAGGACCTGTACTTGAGCCCAGAGGGGGGCTTTACCCCCCCCCTCCCGCGTGGCTACAATGGCTTCTGGTGACTTTTTTGTCACCCCCCAGATCTGATTTGGAGCTAGTGTCCATGTGATGCTATCTCCATTCAGATGTGGAGGGGCAGAGTAAACGATGGCTGCCTCGCTCTCCAGCCTCTTCCCGTATGTGGGAGCTGGAGACCGAGGTGCCTGCTTGATGCCCTGCCACATACTCACCGTAATCACTGCCGCCAGGTACTCCCTTCTGTTGCCCTCCGCTCCCCCCTGCGTCCGATTCCACACACCCCGACCTCCGCTCCCTCCCCTTTGCCCCGGTGATCAACCCCTGATCACCCCCCTTGCTGCTGCTGCCGGCTCCATCTCCTACATCTGCTGCTGCATCTCCTCAGCCCCCCGTGCCTGACAGCCCCCTCCTGCCCCCAGTGATCACCCCCCCTCAGTGATCACCCCCTGCCCCATTGATCTCTCCCCTGTCCCATTGATCTCTCCACTGCCTCGCTTATCTCCCCCCTGCCCCACTGATCTTCCCTCTGCCCCGATGATCTCACCCCTACCTCACGAACTCACCCCTGCCCCGCTGATCTCACTCCTGTCCTGCTGATCTCCCCCTGCCCCGCTGATCTCCCCCCTGCCCCGCTGATCTCCCCCCTGCCCCGCTGATCTCACCCCTGCCCCGCTGATCGCCCCCTGCCAAGCGGATCACCCCCTGCCCTGCTGATCTGCCCCGTTGATCTCCCCCTGCCGTGGTGATCACCCCCCTGCCCCAGTTTTCCCATTAGGGTTAGAGTTGGGCTAAAGTGAGTTGGGCTAAAGTGAGTTGGGCTAAAGTGAGTTGGGCTAAAGTTAGGGTTGGGGCTAAAGTTAGGGTTGGGATTAGGGGTAGGGTTGGGATTAGGGTTAGGGGTGTGCTAGGGTTATGTTTGTGGTTAGGGTTGGGATTGGGGTTAGGGGTGTGTTGGGGTTAGGGTTGGAGTTAGAATTGGGGAGTTTCCACAGTTTAGGCACATCAGGGGCTCTCCAAACGCGACATGACGCCTGCATACCATTCTGTCAAAGTCTGCATTATAAAATGTTACTACTTCCCTTCCGAGCCCCGATGTGTGCCCAAACAGTGGTTCCCCTCCACAAATGGGGTACCAGCTTACTCAGGGCAAACTGGACAACAACTTTTGGGGTCACCCTTGTGAAAATAAAAAATTGCGGGCTAAAAAAAAATCATTTTTGAGTAAAAAAAAATGATTTTTTATTTTCACGGCTCTGCGTTATAAACTTCTGTGAAGCACTTGGGGGTAAAAAGTGCTCACCACACACCTAGGTAAGTTCCTTGAGGGGGTCTATTTTCCAAAATGTGGGGGGTTTCTACTGTTTAGGCACATCAGGGGCTCTGCAAACGTAACGACGCCCGCAGACCATTCCATCAAAGTCTGCATTTCAAAATGTCACTACTTCCCTTCCGAGCCCCGATGTGTGCCCAAAACAGTGGTCCCCCCCACATATAGGGTACCAGCATACTCCGGACAAACTGGACAACAACTTTTGGGGTCCAATTTCTCCTGTTACCCTTGTGAAAATAAAAAATTGCTGGCTAAAAAAATCATTTTTGAGGAAAAAAATCATTTTTTATTTTCACGGCTCTGCGTTACTAACTTCTGTGAAGCCCTTGGGGGTGCAAAGTGCTCACCACACATCTAGATAAGTTCCTTGGAGGGTCTAGTTTCTAAAATGGGGTCACTTGTGGGGGAGCTCAATGTTTAGGCAGACAGGGGCTCTCCAAACCCGACATGGTGTCCGCTAACGATTGGAGCTAATTTTCCATTCAAAAAGTCAAATGGCACTCCTTCCTTTCCGAGCCCTGCCGTGCGCCCAAACAGTGGTTTACCCCC
Organism: Ranitomeya variabilis; assembly: GCF_051348905.1. Classification (NCBI taxonomy): domain Eukaryota; kingdom Metazoa; phylum Chordata; class Amphibia; order Anura; family Dendrobatidae; genus Ranitomeya; species Ranitomeya variabilis. The sequence continues at coordinate 172,916,163 of NC_135236.1, read as the reverse complement.
ACATATGAGGTATCGGTGTACTCAGCAGAAATTGCCCAACAAATTTTATTATCCATTTTATCCTGTTAAGCTACGTTCACATTTGCGTTGTCCGCCGCTGCGTCGGCGCCACAACGCAAACAAAAACGCAGCAAAACGCGTGCACAACGCTGCGTTTTGCACCGCATGCGTCCTTTTTTTCATTGATTTTGGACGCAGCAAAAATGCAACTTGCTGCGTCCTCTGCGCCCGGACGCGTGCGCCGCAGTGACGCATGCGGCGCAAAACGCAAGTGCGACGCATGTCCATGCGCCCCCATGTTAAATATAGGGGCGCATGACGCATGCGGCGACGCTGCGTCGCCCGACGCTGCGGCGCAGACCGCAAATGTGAACGTAGACTTACCCATGTGAAAATGAAAAAATTGAGGCTAAAAGAAAACTTTTGTGAAAAAAAAAAGTACTTTTTCATTTTACGGATCAAGTTGTGAATCACCTGGGGGTTCAAAGTGCCCACTATGCATCTAGATAAGCTCCTTGGGGGGTCTAGTTTGTAAAATGGGGTCACTTATAGGGGAACTCCAATGTTTAGGCACTCAGAAGCTCTCCAAACACGACATGGTGTCCGCTAACGATTGGAGCTAATTTTTCATTCAAAAAGTCAAATGGTGCTCCTTCCCTTCCGAGCCCTGCCGTGCGCCCAAACAGTGGTTTATGACCACATATGATGTATAGGTGTACTCAGGAGAAATTGCCCAACAAACTTTAGGATCCATTTTATCCTGTTGCCCATGCGAAAATGAAAAAATTGAGGCTAAAAGAAAATTTTTGTGAAAAAAGTACTTTTTCATTTTTACGGATCAATTTGTGAAGCATCTGGGGATTTAAAGTGCCACGGTCACTTGTGGGGGAGCTCCAATGTTTAGGCACACAGGAGCTCTCCAAATGCGACATGGTGTCCGCTGATGATTGAAGCTAATTTTTCATTCAAAAAGTCAAATGGCGCTTCTTTCCTTCTGAGCTCTGCCGTACGCCCAAACAGTGGTTACCCCCCACATATGGGGGTTCAGCGTACACAGGACAAATTGGACAACAACTTTTGGGGTCCACTTTCTCCTTTTACCCTTGGTAAAATAAAAAATGTATTGCTAAAAGATAATTTTTGTGACTAAAAAGTTAAATGTTCATTTTTTCCTTCAGTGTTGCTTCAGCTGCTGTGAAACACCTGAAGGGTTAATAAACTTCTTGAATGTGGTTTTGAGCACCTTGAGGGGTGCAGTTTTTAGAATGGTGTAACTTTTGGGTATTGTCAGCCATATAGACCCCTCAAACTGACTTCAAATGTGAGGTGGTCCCTAAAAAATGGTTTTCTAAATTTTGTTGTAAAAATGAGAAACCCCATGTCAACTTTTAGCCTTTATAACTGCCTAACAAAAATAATCCTGTTTCCAAAATTGTGCTGATGTAAAGTAGACATGTGGGAAATGTTATTTATTAACTATTTTGTGTCACATACACTACCGTTCAAAAGTTTAGGGTCACCCAGACAGTTTTGTGTTTTCTTTGAAAACTCATACTTTTATTAATCAAATGAGTTGCCAAATGAGTTAAAAATTTAGTCTCCTTCAAACTTTGCTTTCGTCAAAGAATGCTCCCTTTGCAGCAATTCCAGCATTGCAGACGTTTGGCATTCTAGCCGTTAATTTGCTGAGGTAATCTGGAGACATTTCACCCCATCCTTCCAGAAGCCCTCCCACAAGTTGGTTTGGCTTGATGGACACTTTTTGCGTACCATACAGACAAGCTGCTCCCACAACAGCTCAATGGGGTTGAGATCTGGTGACTCGCTGGCCACTCCATTACACATATAATTCCAGCTGCCTACTTCTTCCCTAAATAGACCTTGCATAATTTGGAGATGTGCTTTGGGTTATTGTCCTGATGAAGGATAAATTCGTCTCCAATCAAGCGCTGTCCTTATTCAAAATCCCTTTTACCTTGTACAAATCTCCCACTTTACCAGCACCAAAGCAACCCCAAACCATCACATTACCTCCACCATGCTTGACAGATGGCATCAGGCACTCTTCCAGCATCTTTTCAGTTGTTCTGCGTCTCACAAATGTTCTGTGTGATCCAAATACCTCAAACTTGGATTTGTCTGTCCATAACTTTTTTCCAATCTTCCTCTGTCCAATGTCTGTGTTTTTTGCCAATATTAATCTTGTCTTTTTATTAGCCAGTCTCATATACGGCTTTTTCTTTGCCACTTTGTCCTGAAGGCCAGCATCCTGGAGTCACCTCTTCACTGTAGACATTGACACTGGCGTTTTGCGTGTACTATTTAAAGAAGCTGCCAGTTGAGGACCTGTGAGGTGTCGATTTCTCAAACTACAGACTGTAATGTACTTGTATTGTTTCTCAGTTGTGCAGCGGGACCTCCCACTTCTCTTTCTACTCTGGTTAGAGCCTGTTTGTGGTCTCCTCTGAAGGGAGTTGTACACAACATTGTAGGAAATATTCAGTTTCTTGGCAATTTCTCTCATGACTATCGAGTTTCACATGAAATTTCTTTTTTTCTGGCCATTTTGAGAGTTTAATGGAACTAACAAATGTCATGCTCCAGATTCTCAACTAGCACAAAGGAAGGTCAGGTTTATAGGTTCTCTAATCAGCCAAACTGTTTTCAGCTGTACTAACATACTTGCACAAGGGTATTCTAACCATCCATTAGCCTTCTTACACAGTTAGCTGTTATGATCTGGTGGCCTAAGAGCAGCATGGGACGTACTCTGGAGAAGGTGGTACCTGTACTGACCGCAGACCCTGAACTTAACACCGCAACTAGAAGTAGCTGTGGAATGTACCTTTCACTCCCTAGACATCTCGACACAGCCGGAGGACTAATTACCCCTAGAGATAGAAATGGGAAAACTATCTTGCCTCAGAGAAAATCCCCAAAGGATAGACAGCCCCCCACAAATATTGACTGTGAGAGGAGACGGAAAAAACATACACAGACTGAAATCAGAATTTAGCAAAGGAGGCCACTTCTAGCTAGATAGAAAGGCTAGGACAGAGTACTATGCGGTCAGTATTAAAACACTAGAAAATATCCACCACAGAAAATACAGAATCTCCACATCTAACTAAAGATATGGAGGGTATATCTGCATCTCCAGAGATACCAGCTTGGCTAAACAAATCCTTATACAGACCAAGCTGGACTAGACAAAAACATGGAAAAGAACTGAACAATAAGGCCCACAGCATGTGGACAGCAGAAAAACAAGGTCAGAACTTATCTTTGTTGAAATGAACAGCAAAGCAGAAGAGACCAGGCAGGGATGTGAATCCTCCAAGAACAATGGACAACTGGCACTGACTAAAGGGTCAAGCAAGACTAAATAGCCCAGTCAGAATTACAAAAAGTAGACACACCTGATAAATGCTGCGATCCAGAGACAGCAGCACTACCACTTATAACCACCGGAGGGAGACCAAGAGCAGAATTCACAACAGTTAGCAAACACAAAGTACCATAAGAACACTGGAGTGATGGTTGTTGGAAATGGGCCTCTATATACCTATGAAGATATTGCATTACAAACCAGACAATTGGAGCTAGAATAGTCATTTACCACATTAACAATGTATAGAGTGTATTTCTGAATCATTTAATGTAAGCTTCATTGGAAAAAAACTGTGCTTTTCTTTAAAAATGAAGGAAATTTCTAGGTGACACTAAACTTTTGAACGGTAGTGTGTGTGTGTGTATATATATATATATATATATATATATATATATATATATATATATATATATATATATATATATATACCGTACAGGCCAAAAGTTTGTACACCTTCTCATTTAAAGAAGCAGTCATCAAAGCAAAAGGTGGTTCCTTTGAAGAACCTAGAATATAAGACATATTTTCAGTTGTTTCACACTTTTTTGTTAAGTATATAATTCCACATGTGTTAATTCATAGTTTTGATGCCTTCAGTGTGAATGTACAATTTTCATAGTCATGAAAATACAGAAAAATCTTTAAATGAGAAGATGTGTCCAAACTTTTGGTCTGTACTGTGTGTGTGTGTGTGTGTGTGTGTGTGTGTGTGTGTGTGTATATAAATACAGTTAGGTCCATATATATTTGGACAGAGGCAACATTTTTCTAATTTTGCTTATAGACATTACCACAATTAATTTTAAACAAAACAATTCAAATGAAGTTGAAGTTCAGACTTTCAGCTTTCATTTGAGGGTATCCACAATAAAATTGGATGAAGGGTTTAGGAGTTTCAGCTCCTTAACATGTGCCACCCTGTTTTTAAAGGGACCAAAAGTAATTGGACAATTGACTCCAAGGCTATTTCATGGACAGGTGTGGGCAATCCCTTCGTTATGTCATTCTCAATTAAGCAGATAAAAGGCCTGGAGTTGATTTGAGATGTGGTGCTTGCATTTGTAAGGTTTTGCTGTGAAGTAAACATGCGGTCAAAGGAGCTCTCCATGCAGGTGAAACAAGCCATCCTTAAGCTGCAAAAACAGAAAAAACCCATCCGATAAATTGCTATAATATTAGGAGTGGCAAAATCTACAATTTGGTACATCCTGAGAAAGAAAGAAAGCACTGGTGAACTTATCAATGCAAAAAGACCTGGGCGCCCATGGAAGACAACAGTGGTGGGTGATCGCAGAATAATCTCCATAGTGAAGAGAAACCCCTTCACAACAGCCAACCAAGTGACCAACACTCTCCAGGAGGTCGGCGTATCAATATCCAAATCTACCATAAAGCGAAGACTGCATGAAAGTAAATACAGAGGGTTCACTGCACGGTGCAAGCCACTCATAAGCATCAAGAATAAAAAGGCTAGACTGGACTTTGCTAAAAAACATCTAAAAAAGCCAGCACAGTTCTGGAAGAACACTCTTTGGACAGATGAAACCAAGATCAACCTCTACCAGAATGATGGAAAGAGAAAAGTATGGCGAAGGCTTGGTACAGCTCATGATCCAAAGCATATCACATCATCTGTAAAACACGGCGGAGGCAGTGTGATGGCTTGGGCATGCATGGCTGCCAGTGGCACTGGGTCACTAGTGTTTATTGATGATGTGACACAGGACAGAAGCAGCCGAATGAATTCTGAGGTATTCAGAGCCATACTGTGCGCTCAGATCCAGCCAAATGCAGCCAAACTGATTGGTCGTCGTTTCATCCTACAGATGGACAATGACCCAAAACATAAAGCCAAAGCAACTCAGGAGTTTATTAAAGCAAAGAAGTGGAATATTCTTGAATGGCCAAGTCAGTCACCTGATCTCAACCCAATTGAGCATGCATTTCACTTGTTAAAGACTAAACTTCAGACAGAGGCCTACAAACAAACAGCAACTGAAAACCACCGCAGTGAAGGCCTGGCAGAGCATCAAAAAGAAGGAAACACAGCGTCTGGTGATGTCCATGAGTTCAAGACTTCAGGCAGTCATTGCCAACAAAGGGTTTTCAACCAAGTACTAAAAATTAACATTTTATTTAAAATTATTGAATCTGTCCAATTACTTTTGGTCCCTTTAAAAACAGGGTGGCACATGTTAAGAAGCTGAAACTTCTAAACCCTTCATCCAATTTTAATGTGGATACCCTCAAATGAAAGCTGAAAGTCTGAACTTCAACTGCATCTGAATTGTTTTGTTTAAAATTCATTGTGATAATGTCTATAACCAAAATTAGAAAAATGTTGTCTCTGTCCAAATATATATGGACCTAACTGTATATAAATATAAATATATATATATGTGTGTATATGTGTATATATATATATATTTTTTTTTATTATTTTTTTTTACTTTTGCCATGCTTCAATAGTCTCTATGGGACACTAGAAGCTGCCATAACCCATTTGGCTCTGCTACATACAGGCGATGATCAGATCTCCTTTATGTAGCAGAATTACTCACCTGCTTTGAGCGCCGACCATTGGGCAGCGCTCATAGCAATCCGGCAGTGATAACCATAGAAGTCTGCAGGAGACCTTTGGTTGTCATGCCAACCCATCAGTGACCCGTGATCACGTGAGGAGGGTCACTGATGGTGCGGATTTCCACTGCACTTTCCGGAAGCGCATTTTAAATGCCGCTGTCAGAGTTTGACAGCTGCATTTAACGGGTTAACAGCTGCGGGAGGATCGCAATTCTCCGCGGGAGGATCGCAATTGTTCAAAACAGCTGACATGTGCCGGAAAAAAATTGAGGGAGTCAGACATCGGCGTATTATTACACTCATTGTCGGAAAGGGATTAAAAAAAAACAAACATATCTGTGAGAGCCAGAATTCTTGCTGGTTGGTAGGTGATCAAATACTTATGTAATTATGTAAAAATCATACTATGTGATCTTCTGTTTTAAATTTTTAGATTCTGTCTCTCACAGTTGAAGTGTACCTACGATAAAAATTACAGACCTCTCCATTCTTTGGTGGGAAAACGTATACTTTTTTCCCCACTGTATGACTTTTTCATCACTGTTTTTTTTTTTAATATTCTGACAGTGATTTTACATAATTTTTTAAGTGTTGATATTGGAGGGCAAATAAATCTAAATTTCTTTACAATTTGGGTAATTATGGATATGGTCATATAAAGTCATTGTTAGTTTGCTTACTGTAAGTGATATCTGTAGCTTGTATGTAACCCCTTCTCATGTACAGCACCATGGAATCAATGGTGCTATATAAATAAATAATAATAATAATTATAGACCTTGGGGCTTTTGTAGGTCCTTGGCTACAATGGCAACCCGTCAACTGCAAAAGAATTACAAAGTGACCCTCTCCCCCTGTAAGTTCACTTTGGTGCTGCAGTGATATCTGCATCTATGGAGTAAAAAAAAAAAAAAAAAAAGAAGTTTGGAAGCAAAAGTTAGCTGTGACCCTGAGATTTGAAGCACTGTGTCAGCTATGTTTTACAACTTACACCCACTGCTGATAAGCTGCATCTTACATTTGTTTGATCTACCACCCACCAGAGCCGGAATTGTGAAGTGTAAGATGGGGTTAAAATTCCAGGTGCTCTAAAGTCTATATAATATGAAAATCCAGTGGTTTTGCCATAAATGGCAATACTTGTCTGGTTGCACAACTTGACCCTGAATCACAGTACACATGTTTAAGACTGAAACTGCTGATGCACCTCATTTTTAAATCTTCTTGTGTATAAAAGATACATTTCTTAGTCATTTCCTTGAGGTTAGATTTGCTTCCCTTCTTGCATGATCCATGGATATTCAGAGTGACACTTGCAACTTCCAAAAAAGACAAATTTCAGAATTCTTATGTCAAAGAAAAGTCCTAGGATTTATTTATGACTCTATTAAAATCCATTACGAAAGATAGTCACTGCTGACCTGTCACCACCAGCACTTGTAGTTCTCATATCTGTAGCCAGATGCTATCTTAGCTTAGTTTCAAACAGTAAGCGTAATATATAATTCTATTATTTGTATCTTTTAGTGACTTGGGATGAATTGAATAATTTTTTTGATCGTCATACTGTATATGTGTACCCGATTGTTAAAGGGGTTGTCCCATTCTTCCTGGACATTTCTGTCCTTAAAGAGGTTTTCCCGTGAAAAAAAGTTGATTTTAATCAATAGATTTTTGAATAATAATAATCATTTCCACAATTGGATTTGTTTAAATAAAATATTCCTGTGCTGAGATAATCTTATACATGTGTCCCTGCTGTGTACTGTGTAATGGCGCTGTGTGACCGTACATGAACATGGTCTGATCATACCACAGCTCCTGGGTAGGGGAGGAAGAAAGAGTATACAGACATTACAGCAGAGGAACACAACTGATTATGTTTGTGAGGTAAAACATTTACCTGCCTGTTTTTAAACAATGTGTTACTTCATAGAAAGAATCAGCAGCGATCTCATGCTGTCCTGTCTGTATCCTCTCTTTTGCATGCTCCCCTGCCCAGAAGCTGTGGTATGATCAGACCATGTTCCTGTACGGTCAGACACAGCCATTACACAGCAGGGACACGTTTATAAGATTATCTCAGCACAGGAACATTTTATTTAAACCACATCCAGTTGTGGAAATTATTATTATTCCAAGATCTATTGATTAACATGAAGTTTTGTTCATGAGAAAACCCCTTTAAAGTTGTCGATTGGATAGATCACCAATATCAGATGGGATGGGGGCCTACACCCAGCACCAAGGGAAGTCTTACCGCTGATGCAACTGCACTGGGACCCAGAGGTGGAGGGGGCCCATCATCACTAGTGACTATTTCACCTGCAAGCAAGTCTGAGGATACACATTCAGCTGAAATGCAATGCGGCACAGTGACCCGCTGGCTCCCTGTGCTGCAATACACACTGCCGACCAATCAGAATCCACAAGCTCACATCGGCGTACTTTGACAGGCAGGTCAAAGCCAGCTTCCGGCTCCTGCGCCGGCTATAGAAGGACGTCGTACAGCGACCCATGCCCAGGTAATGAGTCTGCTTACCATACAGGATTACTTTCTTGTTTATTGGTGGATAATGTCCGTGGCCACTAATTATGACATGATTTTGATGTGATATATCTATCACAGACAGTTTACTATTAGTGACTCCTATCTCTTGGTGGTCCTTGTGCTACGGCTATATCCGGTGGAGGGATCACTTGACCTTATATTTTGATTGTAACATCATCCCCACTCTCTTAATATTTTTGACAACATCCTATGCATTATATAGCCCTACTGGACAGCAAAGTGCCCCTTCTTCTGAGCACTCTGTTTTGGGATATTATTGTATGTGTATTTTTAATCTACTAATCTTTTAATGATTTAATAAAGGCTGTTTTCTATTTTATCCTCCGGTTCTCTTCGTTCATCTATTTTTTTGTGTTGGCCCAAATTTGTGTTTGTTTTGATTTGAAGTGCCAGTTATTTACGATATGGATAAACTTGCACTTTGCTTAGTAAAATGCTGCAGCCAGGTTCCCTTTAAGAAAAGGCAAATGATGAATCGGGCCTTTTTTATTTTTTGCCTTTAACTGTTTTTGTCACATTTTAGCTCAGCCTGAAACCTTACTTCAAACAGGAACTAGAGTGAGGTACACGAGATGGAACTTTTGAAAAAGTCACCTTTCATAAATTTGTCAAAAACATCTGGATAAGTAACGTGGCTGAGCACAAATGGAAAAAGAATTAAAATAGAAAGATAACTTTTAAAAGTGGCACAAAAGTTAAGCATAAGGTGCATTTACTAAGGCAACTAAAAAAGAGCAAATCACTCCGGAAAACTGGAGAAGCAACAATAATGAATTGGAGCCATTGTCCCTCCTGTTTAGTCCATATTCTTACTCTATGACTGTCTGGTAAACGTCTTCTAAAAAACGACCATCTTAGTGCTCTGACTGGAAGATGCATAGGCTTCTTGATTTTTTGGGGAAATAACCCTTTAACTCAGAGTGAATAGATTAAATAGCAGAGGAATGTCAGCAATCATGTGCTCTTATCACAGTGAAGAATGCTACAGTATTTATGAAGCTTTGGTTGGAAAAGAGTGAGAGCGATATGTTGAAAACCTGAGTCACTGAAACGCCTAATGATATATGAAAACCCATAAAAAGCTATGCTTGAAGTTAGCAAAGAGGAAGCTGAGGAGGAAAACGTGTGTGTGTATATATATATATATATATATATATATATATATATATATATATATATATATATATATATATCAGAGGCGTAGCTAGGGTTTTGGTGTAGGGAACTTGGGCAAACTTGTGAGTGGGCTCCTAACCAGGTAACCCTGATTACAACTGGGATACGCATCCTTATAGTGGATGTAACATAGTTATTAAGGTTGAAGGAAGACTAAGTCCATCTAGTTCAACCCATGGCCTAACCTAACATGCCCTAACATGTTGGAGAACCTGAGCAGATGACTGGGCTGATACTAATAAGTATCTCTATACAAAGACCAACGCTGATAACACCACCATATAGTGACCTTATAGTGGTAGATACCATTCCTGCAGATTACAGATAGTGACCTACAGCTGACATTCTTTCTGATGGAGTCATTCACTTTTCCCATATTTTCCATCTGGCCCAGAGCGACATGACAACTTCTGCAGCCAGGACTCGGCTACGGAGATTACAACAAAGCACATCTGAATTCTCACATTTCAGGCACCATCCTCATCTATCCCCAATCTGCAAAAACTCCTCATCCTGCTGATACCCCAATGCTGAGCCGCTGCTGCCGTATGTGTCCCTATTACTGCACCTACTGTGTGGTACTGTGTCCTCTAGATGGTAAAACAAACCTGTAGAATATATTAATGGCCTGTACAATTGCCCTAGAAAACAGTGCCCACATTTTGCCCCCTAGAAAGTAAATAATGCCCTCTGTGTACCCCATTGACAGTCACAATATCCAGAGTGTCCCTATAACAGTAAGTCATGTAACATTTCATAATGCTCTGAGTCTCCCTCCTGTACAGCTCCCCTCTACACAGTACAATGCTCCCCTATGCACAGTATAATGCCCCAACACAGTATACTGACCCCTTAGCAGCCCTCAAACTGTTCAATGGCTCCAACACTATATAGATGGCCCCCATCCTGTATAAGGACCCCACATTAGCTCCCACACTGTGTGATGACCCCCTCACTGTATTATGGCCCCTAAATAGCCTCCATATAGTATAAGGCACTTCTGATAGGCCTCTATACAGTATAATGCTATCCCCATAGGGCTCCATATTGTATAATACATCCCATAATCCTCCATATATTATAATGCACTCCCTATTGGCCACTATATAGTATAATGCGCTCCCATTGGCCTCCATATAGTGTATTGCACTCCCCATAGTCCTCCATATAGTATAATGCACTCCCCATAGGCCTCTATATTGTATAACGCAATCCCCATAGGTCTCTATACAGTATAATGCACTCCCCAAAGGCCTCTATATAATGTAATGCACTCCCTATAGGCCGCCATATAGTATAATGCACCTCCCTTAGGCCTTCATATAGTATAATGCTCTCCCCATAGGCCTCTATTTAGCATAATGCACTCCCCATAGGTCTCTATACAGTGTAATACACTCCCCATAAAAAATAAATACAATACTCGCCTCTCCTCGTTTCCCCGCTTCTCTGAGTGCCCGCTCATCTCAGCACAGTGGGCACCATGTCTTGATGTCATTGCGTTAGCTGTCAGTGTCTGCGTCATTGATGTCAGACGCAGAGGGGATTGATGGGAGAGGGAACGTTTTGCTCTCTGTCTCATTGCTTTCAACTGTATTGGCATCCAGCCAATACAGATGAACTTGCGATGATGGGGGGCGATGATGGCCCTCCCTCGGCTACAGTCCCCCCGCCTCGCCTCAGGGGCCCCATAGTGGCCAGGTGTCAGGGCAGGCAGATCAAGTCTCCCTGCTCTGCTGCAGAGTGTAACTATGGGCGCGCTGTGCTCGCCGATACAGTTACAGTAGCATAGCGCTAGATGAGCCCCTCAGAGGGCAGGGCTATGCTACTGATATGTAGTAATTTCCATGTCACCAAACAGCACAGTGAGTATCTGTAGCCCTATATACAGGCCCACTTACTAAATCCAAGATTGTAGATACCTGTGATGCTAGTTAGTGGACACACCTTGATTTAACATGTCCCTTTTGTCACATTATTTTCAGGGGTACCATCATTTCTGTCCAGGCCTATTTCTTGAGTTTTATTTTTTTTTAATTCTGTGGAAGAATGGTTAAAAAGCAATGGCTGAATTTCATTTGTTCATTTTCATAGATTTTTTTAATTTATTATTACTTTTGCCAGATTAAAGTTATGTCTGTGACCATTGTGGGGTTTTCTGTCATTAATCGAGGGGTACCAACAATTTTGACCACAAGTGTGTATATATATTTTTAATTGCTTTATTCTTAATAGGCCAAAAGGAGGGTGATTTGAACTAAATCACTAAAAAATACTCGGAGGTCACTCGAGCGTGCTCGGGAAATCTCGAGTAACGAGTATATTCGCTCATCACTATTAAGAACCAAAACTGGATCCAGAGACCCATACTAAAATAGCAAACAATTATTATTAATAAGAGTCTCCCAAAAAGCAGTATAAACCAATAATAGACTCATCAAAGGAAATATGAAAAAATAATTTTATTAATCATAAATAATTAATTATAAACAGTGAACACAATTAATTTAACCTCCTTACACAAAAACAATCAGATAGACAAAAATAACCGAGGGACCACAAACCTGATTATATCATAATGAATGTACCAGAACATCAGTTCATATATAGACCCTTCAATGAGTCTCTGACCCAACTGATTAATAAGATATGAGACAACTGATATGCAGGAGAGAGTACCTTTACAGTGCAATGTGCATTAGCACCAATACCCACCAGCACTCACCATCATGCAAGTGCAATATGAATGACCATCTTGCATGTTTTTCTGCAAGCACTTTAAAACCTTCCTGGTGGTAAAATTATTTAACCCCTTCAGATGCATTTACATCGTGGGACATGACTGTACGGCGGACAGGTATGGGATATTGTTGCTTTTTTTATTTTCCCTTTTTTTCAGAAGACAAGAGTCGTCAGTTGGATTGAGCGTACAATAAAGATGTTAAAACCCCATGTGTTTATTTATTTCATTAAAATACTTTATTCATAATGTGTGTGTTTTTAACCCTTTATTACTATTGGATTAATAATGGATAGGTGTCTTATTGACATCTCTCCACTATTAACCAGGCTTAATGTCACCTTACATTAGCAAGGTGACATTAACCCTTTATTACCCCATATCCCACCGCTACAGGGGAGTGGGAAAAGAGAGGCTAAGTGTCAGAATAGGCGCATCTTCCAGATGTGCCTTTTCTGGGGTGGCTGGGGGCAGATGTTTGTAACCAGGGGGGCCAATAACCATGGTCCCTCTCTAGGCTATTAATATCTGCCCTCAGTCACTGGCTTTCTCACTCTGGCTGAGAAAATTGCGCGGGAGCCCACACCAGTTTTTTCCGTGATTTAACCCTTTATTTTAACACATAGAGCTCCCAAATTTCACACACAGACACTTCTAACATTAGTAGTGAGGAATATGCAAAAATATAACCGATATGAAATGGTTTACTGTATGTAACCATGTCTCATATCCCGTCGGTTTTAATAAGGAGAAAGAAAAAGCCGGCAAATGAATTACCGGCTTTTCTGCTATCTAGCTCTGTATTAAATAAAACTATATATATATGTGTCTCACTGACACACACACACACATATATATATATATATATATATATATATATATATATATATATATATATATATATATATATATGTTTTCACTAATATTTGAGCCCATGGATCCATTCTATGTCCATTTTGCAGGCTGGCGAAAAAATCTCGCCGTAAAGATGCCATTCGGAGGTTTACATGCGCAAAATACGCAGCCACACCTTGCCTATGGATGACATACAGATCACTGTTCAGGGATCATTTCTGCATATTTGGTCTGTAAAAAATGGTCCGTATTTTTATACGTTGTGTGTGACTCCAGCCTAAACCAGATAAAAAGGGGAGATGTTGACTCAATCTTTGCATTGTGTGTCTGAGTGTGCCACGCTAAACATGGAGAACAGAAAGAGAAGAAGAGAACTGTCTGAGGACTTGAGAGCCAAAATTGTTGAACAAATCATCAATCTTCCAAATTGTATATGTTATAATTGTGTGTGTTTTTATTACTTTTCATTTTTCCCATTGTTTTGGCAGAAAAAAACCAAGTGTTCCTGTTGTAATTATCTGTGTATTTTAAATGATATTGCTATTTGTCTAGAGCTAGTGGGCTTTATAGAGTCATTTTTGCCACATACTAAATACTGTAGGTTATGGCAATCTCAGTATAAAAGCATTGAACATAGGACATCTGCATATGCATCATAATAACTTTTGGGGATTTAAAAATTGGACTTCATTTTCAAAAATGGTCAACGTCACTGTTTGTAAATATATTTACTTATGCAGGCATGAGATTTTTCCTACTCTCTAATAAGTGTCTAACGGTCTTAAAGAACATAACCTTTAATTAATAATTAAACTAACCTATCATGACAAATGGAGGTAAGAAAGAACTCTCTATCAAACCTTTATTCCTCTTACTTTGCATTTAACAACATTGTATCCAATTAATTAATGTTATTTTAATGTCCTGCAGCCATGCTTTTAAATTATTCAATACTTTTTCCATACTGCATTGACTAATCACTGCCACTTCCTAATTTCATTATTCCTTCAGAATCATATAGTTTATAAGCATTATTAGTGATGCATATTTATTTCCAATCTGTTTCCTTAAATAAGTCAGACCAGTTGACACATGACTGATGACAAAATCTCCAATGAGAAAACTTCCCCATATCCTGATGAACAATTGTCCAAGTGCATTGACTGCGGTGAAATACTGGTCATTGTTTGACATTGTTTCCCAGAGTGATTTTGATCAGCAGTTTTCTTATAATTGTTATTTCTCGGACAGCTTTCATTGCTACCTTTCTCTTAGTTTCTTTCTTTATTCCTTCCTTGTTAAATAGTAAATAAAGTAAAATTGAGATATTTGAATGCTTGCAGTGAGAAATGGGGCTTAAGGGTATGTGCACACAATGCGTACTGGTGTGCGGATTTTTCCGCACTGATTTTGATAAATCCGCAGGGCAAAAACACTGCGTTTTTGCTGCGGATTTTCCGCGGTTTTTGTGCGGATTCTTCTGCGGTTTTACACCTGCGTTTTTTTTATATGGAGCAGGTGTAAAATCGCTGCGGATTCCGCACAAAGAATTGACATGCTGCGGAAAATAAACTGCAGCGCCTCTGCGCGTTTTTTTCCGCAGCATGTGCACTGCGGTTTTTGTTTTCCATAGGTTAACATTGTACTGTACACCGCATGGAAAACTGCTGCGGATCCGCAGCAAAAACCGCAACGTGTGCACATAGCCTTAATCTGCAATTTAAAGGGGTATACATATTATTTCATGTACAGTACAAGTATATTGAAATGCTAAACCATTGATATTTATTGAAATAAAGTAAGGACTGATACTTTTCCCTTCTTTATGTATCAACTTTAACCCCCAAAGCTACATTCAATCTTCCACGTAAATTACAGTAAAGATTAATTCCTGTCAAATGCTTACATATAAGGATTAATTATCTAATACTACTGGTTAAAAGGGTAATACGGGCTAGTAAACCCAATTATATCCTTTTTTTGGAAACATAATTTTTTTTAATTTTTACACACTTGATTCACATAGTTAACTATAAGTTCTGCCCAAACGGCATAGTTTTTCTTGTAGATGTGCCTTCAGCCCAATAATACATAAACGCATGCTTTTTAAAATAAATCTCCAGTGTAGAAAGATTTAGAATAGTTTATTCTTCCACAGCGAGGATCATATTTCTTGTGGACTGTGCTATAGCCACCTTATCATTATGACTTATGGCTACTTCCTGTATTCTCCGTACCTTAGCCTAAAAGGAGTTCATTCATAAATCAAAACAGGAGAATGGGTATTGTTGTAGAACGTGATGATATTTTAAGATTACTCCACTTTGCTTTGCTTGATATAATCTAGGCTTACTTATCAAAATGTATTCCCCTATTTAAAAAAAAATGTAATGGCAAAATGTTAGAAATATACATAAATATACCTTAAGTTTGAAGATGGAGTTAAACTGATCCTTAGAATTTGTGATAAATATGATAAATATGAATATGGTCAAGGTAAAAATAGATATAAACAGATATGATCTGGATGCTATCAAGGCCCAATTGTCAAAATAAGAGTCTAATCTAACTTAACATTCCCCATAGGCAGCATTGGTCTGGCCATCTGGCCATGAATTTTGTAGGGAGTGCAGGGCGCAGGCGCAGGATCCGGGGCCGTAACCGATACTTATGGGAGGGGTAAGTATTACAATGAAGACAGGAGGCAGGGATTTCTTCCAGACACCGCACACTGGAGCCTGGAAGAAATCAATAACTTAAAGAAAGAATATAACATTTCTTAGCAACAAGACCATTAACCCCTTCACACCACAGCCCTTTTTTGTTTTCGTTTTTCACTCCCCTCCTTCCCAGAGCTATAACTTTTTTATTTTTCCGTCAATATGACCATGTGAGGGCTTATTTTTTGTGGGACGAGTTGTACTTTTGAATGACACCATTGGTTTTACCATGTCTTCTACTAGAAAACGGGAAAAAAATTCCAAGTGTGGTGAAATTGCAAAAAAAGTGCAATCCCACACTTGTTTTTTGTTTGGCTTTTTTGCTAGGTTCACTAAATGCTAAAACTGACCTGCCATTATGATTGTCCAGGTCATTACGAGTTCATAGACACCAAACATATCTGGATTATTTTTTATATAAGTGGTGAAAAAAATGCAAAACTTTCCTAAAAAAAAAAAAAAATTGCGCAATTTTCCAATACTCGTAGCGTCTCCATTTTTCGGGATCCCAGGTTAGATGAGGGCTTATTTTTTGCGTGCAGAGCTGGCGTTTTTAATGATACCACTTTTGTGCACATATGTTCTTTTGATCGCCCGTTATTGCATTTTAATGCAATGTTGCGGCGACAAAAAAAACGTATTTCTGGCGTTTTGAGATTTTTTCTCACTACGCTGTTTAGCGATCAGGTTAATGCTTTTTTTTATTGATAGATCGGGCGATTGAACTCGGCAATACCAAATATGTGTAGGTTTGATTTTTTTATTGCTTTATTTTGGATGGGGCGAAAGGGGGGTGATTTAAACTTTTATATTTTTTTTATTTTTTTCATATTTTTTAAAACATTTTTTTTTTTTACTTTTGCCATGCTTCAATAGCCTCCATGGGAGGCTAGAAGCTGGCACAACTGGATCGGCTGAGCTACATAGCAGCGATCATCACATCGCTGCTATGTAGCTGAATTGCAGGCTTGCTCTGAGCGCCGACCACAGGGTGGAGCTCACAGCAAACCGGCATCAGTAACCATAGAGGTCTCAAGGACCTCTATGGTTACTATCCTGACGCATTGCTGACCCCTCATCATGTGCCGGGGGGGGGGGAGACATGACAGGCGCAGTACTAGTACGAAGCATGTCGTGAAGGGGTTAATATGAGGCAGACAGGTAGGACTAGTGTAACATTTCTATTACCTTTATGCCCATATTAATAGATCATATATGTCTCATGGGGGTAACAGATTCCTTTAATCATTCTGAGAAAAGCAAACCTGCTGTTTGAAAAATCATTACTTCTTTACTTTTAAAACAGTACACCTGCTTTTGTTCTCTAAATAAAGGGATAATTTTGGTGCATCTTGTGAAAAAGCTAGTGCTTCTTCATTGAGCAAAGAAAAAAAGCTTTTGATACTGCCTAAATAATGATAATTTTGGTACCGCCCCGTGTGAGAAAGCCATGTGTTTTTCTGTTTTAATGTCCTTGTATTAACACCAGCAAGGAAGGCTTCCGTCCCCCAAAATGGATAATTTTTAGATTGTTATTACAATTGAAGTAGCCTACAAAGTCTGATATTGCAGTGTGTTTTTAAATAGGTTGTTGCCAGTTGCAATCTGTTTTTCTATAGCCAGATATATTGTGATTATTTGGACATTAATAAGGTCTCAATCAGACCTCCATGTTTAAACAGGTATGTGAAAAATAGTTCCCGTGTAATCAGTATTTTGGATCAGTGTTTCATCAGTGTATGGTCCATGTGTCTGTTTTTACCATAACTTTGCCATTAGTGTTTTTCACAAACTGATAAATAAATTACAAAACTTCTTCCATCCTATGCAATGTTAAATACAGACAGCACATGGATGGCACATAGATGCTATCCGTGTGCTACACATGTTTTCTATGGACCCTTAGATTGTTTTGGTACTTTTCATCGATAATACCAGAGAAAAACGGACATGTCTCAGTGAGTTTTGCACAGAAACATGGTCTGTAACAAACACTGACGTGTGAATAGCCCCATAGATAAGTGTATGTGTTCTGTCCATGAGAAAATGGATAAAACATGTACGTTCAACATGAACGTCTAAATGAGGCATATGGCTATGTTTGCATTATAGAGCGCCAGAGGGGTTCAGTACAGTCCTAGGAGACCTCAGAGTGTTATAAGTGTGTTTTCCAGCAATTAGAGCCTTTGCAGTATGTAGATTTGCAGCAAATTTATTCATCGTGAGTCAAACGTTTTGGGAAAATTTGGCAAATCTGGTGAATTCCTCATCAAATAGTCTCATTACATTCAGTGTAATACAATGTTATTATACAATTGAACAGAAGTTAAGGAAAAAAAGTGAGTAAATCCCTTGGGAACAACTTACTGATCACGTAGGGTCTGACCCCTGGTCCTTCCAGCAGTTCTGAGAATGGCGCTCTAGAACTCAGAACTTGGGCTGTGCATATCGTGCATGTATAGGAGGTGCACATGCTCGACCTCCGACCTATTCATTGTCTATGGGACTGATGGAAATAGCTGATTGCTGAATCAGCAGTTAGATCCCCAACATTCAATAACTTATTCCATATCCTATTGATGGAGTATAACTTACTATTTTGTTAATTAACCCTTTAACAAGGCAATGCAACTTCTAGAACTCTGACTCCTAGCGCACTTAGATTAGGGAAGTTACTCACAGACTGGTTCAGTTGTTGATTTACAGCATTTGGCATCTAAAAGGCCACATGAGGTGCTTCTACAAACCCAGGGAACTTAAGGACACGTGAATTTGTTGGGTTTCTCACAGACACAAGTCATTATAATCACAAATTCTCATTATTATCCAAACAGAAAACAAAACAATAAAGGTACATTATGTATTACACTTTATTCCACCAGGTTTTATAAAATCCATGATATGACACTATACCCTCATTAACATAGAAGGATTTTCTTAGAACAGACACATAATCCTTATTCCAAGATCTCCCCACTTTCTGATGATTTATAAATTCCATGAAACAATAAAGGCATGTAGTGATAGCGGCTCATGTGGGAAGAAAATTAATTATATTAACTCAGACCTAATATTTCCTTTTCAGATATAACTGATTGAGCAATCCAGATTACAGCTATTCTCCTTATCTTATCAAACTACGTATTATTATTAATATTGCTGAGACACAACAAAGGTGTACACCGCTCAGCCGCATCAATAAAACACCCGCGGTGGAAGTGAATAGCATTGATTATCAATAGCACCTGCCTAAGAGTAGGTTCACATGCGGATGTAAAAAATCAGCCTCAGTTTCATCCAGAAAGGTGGGATGATTTTTTTTTCCGCTTGTCATCCTTGTACAATCTGTTTTTTTCACAGTAGCAGCTATTAACCCCTTCACGCTGTGGCCATTTTCCATTTGTTTTTATATCTGTTTTTCCCTCCCCTTCTTCCAGGAGGCATAACTTTTTTATTTCTCCATCAATATAGCCATATGAGGCTTGTACTTTTGAATGACACAATTCATTTATCATGTGATGCACTGGAAAGCGGGGAAAAAATTCCCAGTGTACTGAAATTGCAAAAAAAAGTGCAATTTCATAATTATTTTTTTTTTTTATTTACCATGTTCATTGTACGGTTAAATTCTCTTGGCAATATGATTCTCCAGGTCAGTATGAGTATATAGATACCAAACATGTATAGGTTTTCTTATTGGTGAAAAAAAAATGTGGAAGTTCGAAAAAAAAAAAGCACCCTAAGCTGACATTTTTATTGATACCGTTTTGGAGTAGACACAATA
Source organism: Ranitomeya variabilis (assembly GCF_051348905.1). NCBI lineage: Eukaryota > Metazoa > Chordata > Amphibia > Anura > Dendrobatidae > Ranitomeya > Ranitomeya variabilis. The sequence continues at coordinate 172,896,342 of NC_135236.1, read as the reverse complement.
TTTTCATTGCCTCTTATTGCATTATATTGCAATCTTGCAAAAAATATAATTCTGGCCTTTCAATTTTTTATCATTAAACCATTTATCAATTAATTTATTTTAGATTCTGATAGATAAGACTTATACCATATTTTTTATATATTTTTAATTGTTTGACTTTTAATGGAAAAAAATGAGCTTGGTTTGAACTTTTGTGGGTTTTTTTTTTTAATTTTTCATATTTTTAGAAACTTTTTTTGTATTTAATAGTACCCTTAGGGCTCATGCTCACTTGCGATGAAATCGGACGAATTCAATCTGATAAAAAATCGGATTGAATTTGGACCAATGTTAATCTATGATGGTGTGCTCATCTGCGGTTTTTTTTTTTCCAGCTCGTATTGGATCACGATCGGGCTGAAAAAAAAAAAAAAGCAGCACACTGCGATTGTAATCAGAAAAAATAGAAGTCAATGGGTGCGAGAAAAAAATCGGACAGCACTTGCACCATGCGATTGCTGTGCGATTTTTACGCACCGGTGTCCTTTGAAAAGCTGGCATTTCATATGTGGTTAATGTAAAAACACACTGACAGGTTCCAATTGAAAAGATACATTACATATATACACATAGAATGGGTGTGTGTGTATATATATATATATATATGTCAGTGACACACATATATATCTTTATAGCACAAACAAAGAACAAAAAACTCGCAGGCGGCACTGTCTTGCTAAATGCCGGCTTGACAGTGGGGATTACAGACGTGTATCCTACTCAGCCACTCAAAGAGGAAACTTTCAGGTGCTCCATCTTGGAAAATAGTCTTTTAAATAGAATATCCCATAAGAAAATGCAGAGAGGGCACTCACCAGTTTCCAAAAATGATTCCTTTATTCACAAGACAACATCCAGAGGGCCGTTATGGCCGGGGGAGAGAGAGAGGGGGCCTCAGCCCGTGTGAGCAGAGGAAATGGACGACGGCCGTTTCGCACCTGGTTGTGCTTCTACGGGAATCATTTTTGGAAACTGGTGAGTGCCCTCTCTGCATTTTCTTATGGGATATATATCTTTATATTTCATAGACAGATAGAAGAGTAGCCGTTAATTCATTTGTCAGCTTCTGTTAAATCAATGCAAAAGCTGATAGGATAGAAGACATGGATTACATACAGTAAATCCATGCAGAATAGTTAGATATATAGATGTCAGTGACCAATGTAAATAGTATATTGTGTGTGCAAATTAGGGGACGTGTGTATTTAACAAAATAATCTTTTCGGGGAAAAAATATCGTGGGCTCCCACGCAATTTTCTGCGCCAGAGAGGGAAAGCCCGCGACTGGGGCTAATGTTTATAGCTTAGGAAGGGGTTAATACCCATGAATCTTCCCAGGCTATGAATCTCAACTTGCAGCTGTATATTTAGCCTTTACTGGCTATTAAAATAGGGGAACCCCCCAAAAAAAATGACTTGGGGGTCCCACTATAATTAATGGCCAGAAAAGGCTATGCAGACAGCTGAGGGCTGATATTCATAGCCTAGGAAGGTACCAGGGTTATTGCCCCCCCCCCCGGCTACAAACACCAGCAATGGCGCATCTGTAAGAAGTGCCAATTCCGGCACTTAGCCTCTCTGTTCCCACTGTACCAGTGGCATAAGGGGTAATAGGGGGTTAATGTCACCTTTGTATTGTAAGGTGAAATGAAGATGGCTTAGTAATGGAGAGGTGTCAATAAGACACATATCTATTACTAATCCTATAGTTCTTAATGGATTAAAAATAGACACAGGGAGCAAAGTGTTTTAACCCCTTAACGACCGCCGATACGCCTTTTAATGGCGGCAGTTAAGGGTACTTAAACCACAGCGCCGTTAAAAAGTGAATAGCGCCCCTCAGAGTTGGATTTTCTCTGGGGTCTCGGTTACCGGGGGTAGCCGAGACCCCAGAGAACATGATTCAAGTTTTTTTTTACCGACCCCCGGGTTGCGATCGCCGGTAATTAACCATTTACCGGCTGTCGCAAAAAAAGCAAAACGCGATTTCCCATTTAATTTCTCTGTCCTCCAATGTGATCGCACATCAGAGGACAGAGAAATGGGGTCACCGATTGCCCCCCGATACTCACCTGTCTCCCCCGGTGCTCCTCGTGGCTCCTGATGGGCGCCGCCATCTTGTTCCGGCCAAAAAATGGCGGGCGCAGTGCACCCGCCGGCCGGTACCCGGAAGATCTTTGGGGTCTCAGCTGCCGGGGGTAGCCGAGACCCCAAGGAACATGATCGGGGTTGGTTTTTACCGACCCCTGTTTTGCGATCACCGGTAATTAACTGTTTACCGTCGACCGCAAAAAAAAACAAGCGATGTGTAATTCTCTGTCCTCTGATGTGATCGCACATCAGAGGACAGAGAAATAGGGGGATTTGGGGACCCTGTTATACCTCCTGCGTCCCTTTCTGCCCGCTGGCTTCATCCAGGAAGAAAATGGCGGGCGCATGCGCAGTGCACCAGCCATGATCTGCCGGCCGGCAGCTAGAGTTGGGGCTAAAATTAGGGTTAGGGTTGGGGCTAAATTTAGGGTTAGGGTTGGGGCTAAATTTAGGGTTAGGGTTGGGGCTAAATTTAGGGTTAGGGTTGGGCCTAAATTTAGGGTTGGGGCTAAATTTAGGGTTAGGGTTGGGGCTAAATTTAGGGTTAGGGTTAGGATTGGGGCTAAATTTAGGGTTAGCATTGGGGCTACATTTAGGGTTAGGGTTGGGGCTAAAGTTAGGGTTGGGGCTAAAGTTAGGGCTAGGGTTGCGGCTAAAGTTAGGGCTAGAGTTGGGATTAGGGTTAGGGTTTGGATTAGGGTTGGCATTAGGGTTACGTTTGGGATTAGGGTTAAGGTTAGGGTTGGGATTAGGGTTAGGGGTGTATTGGGATTAGGGTTAGGTTTGAGGTTAGGGTTGAGATTAGGATTAGGGGTGTGTTGGATTTAGGGTTCTGATTAGGGTTATGGTTAGGGTTGGGATTAGGGTTGTTTTGGGGTTAGGGTTGTGATTATCGTTAGGGTTGTGATTAGGATTATGGATCGGGTTGAGATTAGGGTTGGGGGTGTGTTGGGGTTAGGGTTGGAGTTAGAATTGGGGGTTTCCACTGTTTAGGTACATCAGGGAGTCTCCAAACGCCACAGTCAATTTTGCACTCAAAAAGTCAAATGGTGCTCCCTCCCTTCTGAGCTCTGCCATGCGCCCAAACAGTGGTTTACCCCCGCATATGGGGCATCAGCGTACTCGGGATAAATTGGACACCAACTTTTTGGGGTCCAATTTCTCCTGTTACCCTTGTGAAAATAAAAACTTGGGGGCTAAAAATCTTTTTTGTGGAAAAAAAATATTTTTTATTTTCACAACTCTGCATTATAAACTTCTGTGAAGCACTTGGGCATTCAAAGTTCTCACCACACATCTAGATAAGTTCCTTGGGGGGTCTAGTTTCCAAAATGTGGTCACTTGTGGGTGGTTTCTACTGTTTAGGTACATCAGGGGCTCTTCAAACGCAACATAATGCCCGCAGACCATTCTATCAAAGTCTGCATACCAAAACGGCGCTCCTTCCCTTCCGAGCTCTGCAATGCGCCCAAACAGTGGTTTACCCCCACATATGGGGTATCAGCCTACTCAGCATAAATTGCAAAATAAATTTTGGGGTTCAATTTCTCCTGTTACCCTTGTGAAAGTAAAAATTTGGGGGTGAAAAGATCATTTTTGTGGAAAAAATATGATTTTTTTTATTTTCATGGCTCTACATTATAAACTTCTGTGAAGCAGTTGGGGGTTCATAGTGCTCACCACACATCTAGATAAGCTCTTTGGGGGGTCTAGTTTCCAAAATGGGGTCACTTGTGAGGAGTTTCTACTGTTTAGGTACATCAGGAGCTCTGCAAATGTAACATGACGCCCACAGACCATCCCATCAAAGTCTGCATTCCAAGCGGCACTCCTTCCCTTCCGAGCCTCGATGGGTGCCCAAACAGTGCCCCCCCCACATATGGGGTATCAGCGTACTCAGGACAAACTGGTCAACCGATTTTGTGGTCCAATGTCTCCTGTTACCCTTGAGAAAATAAAAAATTGCAGGCTAAAAAAATCATTTTTGAGGGAAAAAAAAGGTTTTTTTTCACGGCTCTACGTTATAAACTTCTGTGAAGCACCTGGAGGCTCAAAGTGCTCACCACACATCTAGATAAGTTCCTTATGGGGTCTAGTTTCCAAAATGGTGTCACTTGTGGAGCGTTTCCACTGTTTAGGCACATCAGGGGCTCTCCAAACGCGACATGGCGTCCGATCTCAATTCCAGCCAATTCTACATTGAAAAAGTAAAACGGCACTCCTTCTCTTCCAAGCTCTGCTGTGTGCCCAAACAGTGGTTTACCCCCACATGTGGGGTATTGGCGTATTCAGGAGAAATTGCACAACAAAATTTATGGTTAATTTTCTGTTTTTACACTTTTGAAAATAAAAAAAATTGGTTCTGAAGTAAAATGTTTGCAAAAAAAAAGTTAAATGTTAATTTTTTCCTTCCACATTGTTTCAGTTCCTGTGAAGCACGTAAAGGGTTAATAAACTTCTTGAATGTGGTTTTGAGCACCTTGAGGGGTGCAGTTTTTAGAATGGTGTCACACTTGGTTATTTTCTATCATATAGACCCCTCAAAATGACTTCAAATGTGATGTGGTCCCTAAAAAAAAATGGTGTTGTAAAAATGAGAAATTGCTGGTCAACTTTTAACCCTTATTACTCCCTAACAAAAAAAAATTTGTTTCCAAAATTGTGCTGATGTAAAGTAGACATGTGGGAAATGTTATTTATTAACTATTTTTGTGACATATCTCTCTGATTTAAGGGCATAAAAATACAAAGTTTGAAAATTGCAAAATTTTAAAAATTTTCGCCATATTTCCATTTTTTTCATAAATAATCGCAAGTAATATTGAAGAAATGTTACCACTAACATGAAGTACAATATGTCACGAAAAAAAAATATCAGAATCAGCAGGATCCATTAAAGCATTCCAAAGTTATAACCTCATAAAGTGACAGTGGTCAGAATTGTAAAAATTGGCTCGGTCATTAAGTACCAAATTGGCTCTGTCACTAAGGGGTTAATGAAATAAAACACTAAACACAGTTTGACCATTTTATTGTTACTGCTAATCCATGCAACACCCTCGATCTCCTGTAAAAAAATAAAAAAACAACAATATACCCATACCTGTCCGGCGTTCAGTCCCACGCCGTAATCCATATCTGGGGTATACACAGTTTACAACCGGGAGCGGTGCTAATGTGACCGCCCTGGCTGTAAACAACTGGGGAATGAATGAAATGCTGCCAGCGCAGCTTCAGTGACTAGCGCTGATGTCACTGAAGCTGCGCTCCCTCACAGCCTCAGATGAACTCTTGAGCGTGGGAAAATGCCAGCTGATTTTCCCACGCTAAAGAGTTCAGTGCGGGTCAGGCTGTGAGGGAGCGCAGCTTCAGTGACATCACCTCTATTTACTGAAGCTGTTCTCGCAGCCGGCCTAAATTGCTGTGACTTCAGGACCTTGGGAAAATGCCAGGGATGACGTCACAGCAGTTCATGTGCTCGGGCACTTCTATGTATAGCTAAAATCACAATCTCCTATGGCATCAGCCCAGACTTGTAATGACAGGCACAGTGGTCTTCACAAGACCCGCGGCATTCTTGACAACCCATCGGTGCTCCACGATCACGTCATGCTCCACTCCACCTGCGGCTGTTTGAGTCACATGATGGCTGATTAAAGGCAGGGATCCGGCGTATGACCTACCAGTACATCATACTATATGTTAGAGGTTAATTTACAGGACCATTTGCACATTCCTATGTTACAGAATTTCAATGTATCCGTAAAAATCAAATAATGTACTGTGACTTTGTATGGCATCTGATTTTTTTACCGCACCAATAGACTTGAATGTCCGAGTCTCATCCGATTTACAGAAGTAACTAGTGCACGCTGCAATTTTTTTCACATGCAGATTCAGTCACTGAAAAAATATTGCTCATCTGCACTGTCCAATTGGTCCGAGTGCAGTCCGTTTATTTCACTAATGAGTTTTTGTAATTTTGTTTCACAAAAATATGGGCAAAAGGAAGCATCTGAGTGATTTTGAAAAGAGACAAAGTTTTACAGTTAGACAAATGGGTTAGATCATCTCCAAAATGGCAAACCTTATCTGTTATGCCGTGAGTAGTTACTCATAGTGATACAAGAAGGACAAACATCTAACCAGAGACAGAGATCTTAAGGCTTATCGATCCTCGTGGGTAGTAAGGGCATTACCATGTTGTCCTTTCACTCAGAAGAATTAATATAGTGCAAATTGTTAAAAAGGTTTCTGCTGGCTGAGATAGAGAGGTGTCCGTACATCACAGCTTGCCGCTCATTAGGCGAAGTTCACATGAGGGTATAAAAAATCATCTGATTTTTATACAGAAAAAATGGACGATTTTTCATCTGCTTTGTCATCTACTTGTTATTCATATGCAATCTGTACACCAAAGAAAAAGCACTAAGCGAAAAATAATAAAATATATACATTTTATTATAACACCAATAAAATCAATCAAGTAAATGCCATATATAACCAAGGGGAACCAAAAAATACAGAAAAACCTCAAGGCATGGCTGGAAAAAGTGGTAACCGTCAATGTGGAGTAACCTTCACAATATCAACATCATCATAATGACAGCAAAGTAATCACATATTCAAAGGACTTATATATAAAACATTAATCATACACCTGATACCACAGCCGTCAATGACAATGAACCCAAAGCCAGTGCATATATATGATAAAATAATAGTTTATATAAAGATAAAGTGCAAAGTATCAGCTAAGGATAAATATAAGTATCAACAAATGGAAACGTTTTTAAGGGTTCAGAATCATTGTAAGCCGAAGCATCAGAGGATATAATAGCAGCATTAGAAAAAAGCAAGTAAAGGGAACATATTTACCCAGTATAGACCACCAGCCAGGGACCCACGACACCCGACGCACGTTTCGCTCAGGACGAAGCTTTCCTGAGTGAAACGTGCGTCGGGTGTCGTGGGTCCCTGGCTGGTGGTCTATACTGGGTAAATATGTTCCCTTTACTTGCTTTTTTCTAATGCTGCTATTATATCCTCTGATGCTTCGGCTTACAATGATTCTGAACCCTTAACCCCTTCGTGACACGCGCCGTACTATTACTGCGCTGCCGGCACTGCAATTGTGCCAGCCGCAGTAGTAGTACGGCGCATCGATCACCGCGGTCTCGCGCTGAGCGCCGCGGTGATCGGGTGCGGGTGTCAGCTGTATATGACAGCTGACACCCCGCAGCAATGCCCACGATCGGCGTTATCGCCGATCGCGGGCATTTAACCCCTCTGATGCCGCTGTCAATAGTGACAGCGGCATAGAGGGGGATCGCGCAGGGACGGGGGCTCCCTGCGCTCTCCCACCGGAGCAGCGCGATGGGATTGCGCTGCTCCGGTGACCTGGAAGGTGTCCCCGGATCCAAGATGGCCGCAGGACTCCTTCCGGGTCATTTACTGACCTGGCTTGCCGGCGCCTGCTGAGAGCTGCTGAGAGCAGGCGCCGGCAAGCCTCTGTACCGTGCCTGTCAGATCGTTGATCTGACAGAGTGCTATGCACACTGTCAGATCAACGATCTGATCTAAAACAGTGATGTCCCACCCTGGGACAATGGTAAAAAGTAAAAAATAAAAAAAATAGGATGTATAAAAATAAAATAAAAAAATCCCCAAATAAAGAAAAAAAAACATTTCCCAATATATCCATTTATTTTTGTAAATAAAAAAAAAAGAATAAAAGTACACATATTTGGTATCGCCGCGTCCGTAACGACCCGCTCTATAAAACTATCCCACTAGTTAACCCCTTCAGTGAACACCGCAAAAAAATAAAATAAAAAACAAGGCAAAAAACAACGCTTTATTATCATACAGGCGAACAAAAAGTGGAATAACACGCGATCAAAAAGACGGATATAAATAACCATGGTACCGTTGAAAACGTCATCTTGTCCCGCAAAGAAAAGCTGCCATACAGCATCATCAACAGAAACATAAAAAAGTTATAGCTCTCAGAATAAAGCGATGCAAAAACAATTATTTTTTTATATAAAATAGTTTTTATTGTGTAAAAGCGCCAAAACATAAAAAAATTACATAAATGAGGTATCGCTGTAATCGTACTGACCTGAAGAATAGAGCTGCTTTATCAATTTTACCACACGTGGAACGGTATAAACGCCCCCCCCTAAAAGAATTTCAGGAATTGCTGGTTTTTGTTCATTCCGCCTCCCAAAAGAAGGAATAAAAAGCGATCAAAAAATGTCATGTGCCCGAAAATGGTACCAATAAAAACGTCAACTCGTCCCGCAAAAAACAAGATCTCATATGACTCTGTGGGCCAAAATATGGATAAATTATAGCTCTCAAAATGTGGTGATGCAAAAACTATTTTTTGCAATAAAAAGCGTGTTTTAGTGTGTGATGGCTGCCAACCATAAAAATCCGCCCAAAAAACGCTATAAAAGTAAATCAAATCCCCCTTCATCACCCCCTTAGTTAGGGAAAAATAATAAAATTTAAAAAAATATATTTATTTCCATTTTCCCGTTAGGCTACTTTCACACTAGCGTCGGCCCGACGTACCGACGCATACTGTGCAAGCGCCGCACAACGGGGGCAGCGGATGCTGTTTTTCCACGCATCCGCTGCCCCATTGTGAGGTGCGGGGAGGTGGGGGCGAAGTTCCAGCCGCGCATGCGCGGTTGGAAATGGTGGACCGTCGGCACAAAAAAAGTTACATGTAAAGTTTTTTGCTGCCGGCGGTCCGCCACAACACGACGCAACCGTCACACGACGGTTGCGACGTGTGTCAATACGTCGCAATGCGTCGCTAATGTTAGTCTATGGGGAAAAACGCATCCTGCAGATGACTTTGCAGGATGCGTTTTTTCGCCAAAACGACGCATTGCGACGTATGCAAAAAAGCGCTAGTGTGAAAGTAGCGCTAGGGTTAGGACTAGGACTAGGGTTAGGGTTGGGGTTAGGGTTAGGGCTGGGGTTAGGGTTGGGGTCAGGGTTTCAGTTAGAATTGGGGGTTTCCACTGTTTAGGCACATCAGGGGCTCTCCAAACGCGACATGGCGTCCGATCTCAATTCCAGCCAATTCTGCTTTGAAAAACTAAAGCAGTGCTCCTTCCCTTCCGAGTTCTCCTGTGCGACCAAACAGTGGTTCCCCCCAACATATGGGGTATCAGCGTTCTCAGGACAAGTTGGACAACAACTTTTTGGGTCCAATTTGTCCTGTTACCCTTGGGAAAATAAAAACGTGGGGGCTAAAATATCATTTTCGTGGAAAAAATAATATTTTTTATTTTCACGGCTCTGCGTGATAAACTGTAGTGAAACACTTGTTGGTTCAAAGTTCTCACAACACATCTAGATAAGTTCCCTGGGGGGTCTAGTTTCCAATATGGGGTCACTTGTGGGGGGTTTCTACTGTTTAGGTATATCAGGGGCTCTGCAAATGCAACATGACACCTGCAGACCAATCCATCTAAGTCTGCAATTCAAACGGCGCTCCTTCCCTTCCGAGCTCTGCCGTGCGCCCAAACAGTGGTTCCCCCCATATATGGGGTATCAGCGTACTCAGGACAAATTGGAAAACAACTTTTGTTGTCCAATTTCTCCTGTTACCCTTGGGAAAATAAAAACGTGGGGGCTAAAATATCATTTTTGTGGAAAAATTTTTTTTTTTTATTTTCACGGCTCTGCGTGATAAACTGTAGTGAAACACTTGTTGGTTCAAAGTTCTCTCAACACATCTAGATAAGTTCCTTGGGGGGTCTAGTTTCCAATATGGGGTCACTTGTGGGGGGTTTCTACTGTTTAGGTACATCAGGGGCTCTGCAAATGCAACATGACACCTGCAGACCAATCCATCTAAGTCTGCAATTCAAACGGCGCTCCGTCCCTTCCGAGCTCTGCCGTGCGCCCAAACAGTGGTTCCCCCCCAAATATGGGGTATCAGTGTACTCAGAACAAATTGGACAACAACTTTTGTTGTCCAATTTCTCCTGTTACCCTTGGGAAAATAAAAACGTGGGGGCTAAAATATCATTTTCGTGGAAAAAAATATATTTTTTATTTTCGCGGCTCTGCATTATAAACTGTAGTGAAACACTTGTTGGTTCAAAGTTCTCACAACACATCTAGATAAGTTCCGTGGGGGGTCTAGTTTCCAATATGGGGTCACTTGTGGGGGGGGTCTACTGTTTAGGTACATCAGGGGCTCTGCAAATGCAACATGACACCTGCAGACCAATCCATCTAAGTCTGCATTTCAAACGGTGCTCCTTCCCTTCCGAGCTCTGCCGTGCGCCCAAACAGTGGTTCCCCCCAATGTATGGGGTATCAGCGTACTCAGGACAAATTGGACAATAACTTTTGTGGTCCAATTTCTCCTGTTACCCTTGGGGAAAAAAAAATTGCGGGCTAAAACATCATTTTGTGGAAAGAAAAAATGATTTTTTAATTTTCACATTGCTACATTGTAAACTTTAGTGAAACAATTGGGGGTTAAAAGTGCTCACCACACATCTTGATAAGTTCCTTAGGGGGGCTACTTTCCAAAATGGTGTCACTTGTGGGGGTTTCCACTGTTTAGGCACGTTAGGGGCTCTCCAAACACGACATGGGTTCCGATCTCAATTCCAGCAAATCTTGTATTGAAAAGTCAAATGGCGCTCCTTCCCTTCCGAGCTCTGCCATGTGCCTAATCAATGGTTTACCCCAACATGTGGGGTATCGGCGTACTCAGGACAAATTGTACAACGACTTTTTTTATCTAATTTCTCCTGTTACCCTTGGTAAAATAAAACAAATTGGATCTGAAGTAAAAATTTTGTGAAAAAAAAAGTTAAATGTTCAATTTTTTTTAAACATTCCAAAAATTCCTGTGAAGCACCTGAAGGGTTAATAAACTTTTTGAATGTGGGTTTGAGTACCTTGAGTGGTGCAGTTTTTAGAATGGTGTCATTTTTGGGCATTTTCTGTCATATAGACCCCTTAAAGTCACTTCAAGTGTGAGGTGGTCCGTAAAAAAAATGGTTTTGCAAATTTTGTTGCAAAAATGAGAAATCGCTGGTCAACTTTTAACCCTTATAACTCCCTAACAAAAAAAAATTATGTTTCCAAAATTGTGCTGATGTAAAGCAGACATGTGGGAAATGTTGTTTATTAACTATATTATGAGATATAACTCTCTAATTTAAGGGCATAAAAACTAAAAGTTTTTGTTTTTTTCACACATAAATGCAAGTCATATCGAAGAAGTTTTACCACTATCATGAAGTACAATATGTCACGAGAAAACAATGTCAGAATCACCAGGATCCGTTGAAGCGTTTCAGAGTTATGACCTCATAAAGTGACAGTGGTCAGAATTGTAAAAATTGGCTCGGTCATTAAGTACCAAATTGGCTCTGTCACTTAGGTGAAAACAGGCTTCGGGGTGAAGGGGTTAAAAACGTTTCCATTTGTTGATACTTATATTTATTCCTAGCTGGTACTTTGCACTTTATCTTTATATAAACTATTATTTTATCATATATATGCACTGGCTTTGGGTTCATTGTCATTGACGGCTGTGGTATCAGGTGTATGATTAATGTTTTATATATAAGTCCTTTGAATATGTGATTACTTTGCTGTCATTATGATGATGTTGATATTGTGAAGGTTACTCCACATTGACTGTTACCACTTTTTCCAGCCATACCCTGTGGTTCTTCTGTATTTTTTGGTTCCCCTTGGTTATATATGGTATTTACTTGATTGATTTTATTGGTGTTATAATAAAATTTATATATTTTATTATTTTTCGCTTAGTGCTTTTTCTTTGGTGTATGTATGACTACTTGCCTGGTGTAATAATGATTTAGGTGCGGTTTATAGGTGTAATAATTCATATGCAATCTGTATAGCATCCATATTTTTATACATCAGCAGTGGATAAAATTTACAAGACCGAAGACCGTTTCCTATGTTAATAATGGCAATGTATCTGTAAAATCAGAATCTATTTGGTTGATCTGTATAGAATATGATTTTTATTGTGCACCCACAGACATTCGGACTATGTAAAAAAAATAAATAAAAAAAAAGTCATCTGAACAGCTCAGGTGAATAACATTGGTCCCAGTTCTTTCCATGTGATCTCAGTTTTTTCCATGGATAGCACTCGGACTAAAAATACAGTCATGTGAACATAGCCTTAGGCTATGTGCACAAGGTGCATTTTTGATGCGTTTTGGAGGTGGTTTTTGCACTTGGAAATGGACCACAAACGCTATGGAAACCTTTTCCATAGTCATAGTCATTTTCCTTGAGTATTTGCAGTGCGTTTTTTCTGCAGCATGTCAATTCTTTGTGCGGATTTTAAGCGTTTTTCACACATTGACTTCAACTGAGTCAGAAATAATGCAGGTATTAAAATGTTTGCGGATTTGCTGTGGATTTGCTGAGTTTTTGTTTGCATTTTTGTGGGTTTCCCATGGTGTTTCCCACACTGTCATCTGTAGTTCTTATTGGCAGTAATGCTACCGCAGGTAGGACCGTCGGTCAGAGCTGACCATTCTGTCCAAAATTTTTTTAATTTTTTTTGATGGAATAAAGATTATATTTGAAAGTTTACCAGAAGCTGGAACTTTTCCTCCATTCCTATATTGCCAATTGTCAACTCGTGGTTCCGTGGATGCTGGATTCCTACTTACTTCAATGGTGAGCTGGCATTACCCATTTTTTCTTTTTGTCAAAATCGTCACTGCAACTGTAGATAAACTCTCAAAGGGGTATAGTTTCCAAAATGGGGTCACTTGACTGGGGATTCTGTCCTTTTAGCACTTAGGGGTTCTGTATATAATGTCCTCAAACTATTCTTGAAAAATCTGTGCTCCAGGAGGCAAATAGCGCTCCGTCCCTCCTAAGTCTTGCCATATGGCTAAGTAGTACTGTACAGGCACATATTGGGTATTTCTACATTCAGCAGAAATTGTGGGACAAATTTTGGTGCCCTTTTTACCCATGTCCCAGAGTGAAAATGTAAAATTTGGGACTAAAACAAAATTTTGGTTGTAAAACTAATTATTTTTTCTTCACTACCCAATGATATAAAATTCTGTGACACACCTGTGGTGTCAATATGATCACTGCACCCCTACATGAATTCATTGAGAGGTGTAGTTTGTAAAATTCGGTCACTTATGGAGGTTTCTGCTGTTCTGGCACCTCAGGAGGCTCTACCAAAGTGACATGTTACCTTCAAACCAGTCCAGCAATATCTGAACTCCAATATGGTGCTTATTCTCTTCTGAGCTTTGCACTGTGTCACAAAAGTAGCTTTTGACCACATATGGGGTATTGGTGTACTCAGGAGAAATTGCACAACAATTTTTGGGGTCCATTTTTTCCTGTCACCCTTGTGAAAATAAAAAGTTTGGCTCTAAAAGAACATTTTGTGAGAAAAATGTGATTTTTTTTATATTTTCATGGCCCAATGTTATAAACGTCTGTGAAGCACCTTAGGGGTTGAAGTAGCTCATCACACATTTAGATAAATTCCTTGAGAGGTCTAGTTTCCTAAATGGGGTTACTTGTGGGAAGTTTCCACTGTTTAGACACATCTGGGGCTCTCCAAACGCGACATGACAACCACAAAACATTCCATCAAAATTTGAGTTAAAAAACATCACTTCATCCTTTCAAGGCCCTGCCATGCTCCCAAACAGTAGTTTTCCTCCACATATGGGATATTGGCGTACTCAGAAGAAACAGCACAACAAATTTTAGCATCCATTTTCTCCTGTTACCCTTGTAAAAATAAAAACTTTGGGGCTAAATGAACATTTTTGTGGGGAAAATTTGATTTTTTACTGCTCAACGTTATAAACTTCTATGAAGCAACTTGGGTTTGACGGTGCTCACCACATCTAAATAAGTTCCTTGAGGGGTCTATTTTCTAAAATGGGGTCACTTGTGCAGGGTTTCCACTGTTTAGGCACATCAGGGGCTCTCCAAATGCAATATGATGACCAAACGCAATATGGCACTCCTCTTTCAAGCTCTACCGTGTGCCAAAACAGTGGTTTTCCCCATACAGGGTGCTCAGGAGGAATTGAACTACAAACTTTGAGGTCCATTTTTTACTGTTACAATTGTGAAAATAAAAAAATTTGGGTGTAAAGTACAATTTTTGTGTAAAAAAGTTAAATGTTCATTTTTTCCTTCCACGTTCCATTAATTCCTGTTAAGCACCTGAAGGGTTAATAAACTTCTTAAAGGTGGTTTTGAATACCTTGAGGGGTGTAGTTTTTAGAATTCTGTCACTTTGGGGTATTTCCTGTCATATAGTCTCTTCAAAGTCACTTTTTGTAAATTTTGTGGAAAAATGAGAAATCGCTGGTCAACTTTTAACCTTTATAACTTCCTAACAAGAAAAAAATGCATGTTTCAAAAGCTGTGCTAATGTGGACATGTGAGAAATGTTATTTATTAACTATTGTGTATGACATAACTCTCTAAGACTACGTTCACATTTGCGTTGTGCGCCGCAGCATCGGCGCCGCAACGCACAACGCAAACAAAAACGCCGCAAAACGCATGCACAACGCTGCGTTTTGCGCCGCATGCGTCCTTTTTTTCATTGATTTTGGACGCAGCAAAAATGCAACTTGCTGCGTCCTCTGCGCCCGGACGCGGGCGCCGCAGGGACGCATGCGGCGCAAAACGCAAGTGCGACGCATGTCCATGCGCCCCCATGTTAAATATAGGGGCGCATGACGCATGCGGCGACGCTGCGGCGCCCGACGCTGCGGCGCCGACCGCAAATGTGAACGTAGCCTTATTTAAGGGCATCAAAATTTAAAGTTTGAAAATTTTCAACATTTTTGCCAAATTTTCGATATTTTCACAAATAAATGCAAGTTATACTGAACAAATTTTACCACTGTCATGAAGTATAATATGTCACAAGAAAACATTCTCAGAATCGGTAGGATCCGTTGAAGTGTTCCAAAGCTATTACCACATAAATCAACACTGGTCAGAATTGTAAAATTTGGCCTGGTCAGAAAGGTGAAAACAGGTTTCGGGGTGAAGGGGTTAACATATTGGTAGTGCATTGAGTTGGTTGGACATTGTTTACTTTCACTAATTGGTAGGACATTCAGTTGGTCAGACATCGTTTTCTTTCATACATCTGTAGGGCATTGAGTTGGTAGAGCATTGTGTACTTTCACACATATCATTAATTTAATTAAAATGTACTACTACTTAGGGTACCGTCACACAGTCACACTTTGATCGCTACGACCATACGATCCGTGACGTTCCAGCGATATCCATACGATATCGCTGTGTCTGACACGCAGCAGCGATCAGGGATCCTGCTGAGAATCGTACGTCGTAGCAGATCGTATGGAACTTTCTTTCGTCGCTGGATCTCCCGCTGACATCGCTGGATCGTTGTGTGTGACAGCGATCCAGCGATGCGTTCGCTTGTAACCAGGGTAAACATCGGGTAACTAAGCGCAGGGCCGCGCTTAGTAACCCGATGTTTACCGTGGTTACCAGCGTAAACGTAAAAAACAAACAGTACATACTCACATTCCGGTGTCTGTCCTCCGGCGTCTCAGCTTCTCTGCACTGTGAGCGGCGGCCAGCCAGAAAGCGAGTCTGACGTCAGACGTCACCGCTGTGCTTTCCGGCCGCTGTGCTTACACAGTGCAGAGAAGCTGAGACGCCGGGGGACAGACACCGGAATGTAAGTATGTACTGTTTTTTTTTTTTTACTTTTACGCTGGTAACCAGGGTAAACATCGGGTTACTAAGCGCGGCCCTGCGCTTAGTTACCCGATGTTTACCCTGGTTACCCGGGGACTTCGGCATCGCTCCAGCGCCGTGATTGCAACGTGTGACCGCAGTCTACGACGCTGGAGCGATACTCATACGATCGCTGCGACGTCACGGATCGTGCCGTCGTAGCGATCAAAGTGTGACTGTGTGACGGTACCCTAACATCCATGCTCATGTGAAGGATACCAAGACATTTTGGTTTAAACTTGGGAAAATCACAATATCAAATGGGTTTTACATCCTGCTGTACCTGCACTTTTCTCCCAAAAAATGCTGCAAACTGATAGCAATATTTTTCTGTTTTTGCACTTACCATACTCTTTGCTTTCTATGGGTTACAAAACCATGCAAAAATGCTGAAAGAAGTGACATGCTGCAGTTTTAAAAAAATGCAACAGTTTCCCAATTCTGTCAGAAAAAAAAACACTTGAGATTTCTGAAATCTCATAGGTTTTGCTGGTACTGTAAAAAGCAGCTTTTTTGCACAAAAACACAACAAAAAATGTGTGAACATAGCCTTAGGCTTCCCTACTAAAAACTGCAGCAGGTGAATTTTTTTGCATTTACTTTTACACTTAAAGGGAACCTGTCACCCCCAAAATCGAAGATGAGCTAAGCCCACCAGCATCAGGGGCTTATACAGCATTCTGGAATGCTGTAGATAAGTCCCCGATGTATCCTAAAAGATGAGAAAAAGAGGTTAGATTATACTCACCCAGGGGCGGTCCGGGGCCTCCCATCTTCTTACGATGACGTACTCTTCTTGTCTTCAGGCTGCGGCGCAGGCGTACTTTGTCTGCGCCTCTCTGACCTTTCCCGGCTCCTGCGCACTGCAGTACTTTGCTTTGCCCTCAACAGGGCAGATAAAGTACGCCTGCGCTGAAGCCACAGCGTGAAGACAAGAAGAGGACGTCATCGTAAGAAGATGGGAGGCCCCGGACCGCAGCGGGACCGCCCCTGGGTGAGTATAATCTAACCTCTTTCTCATCTTTCAGGTTACATCGGGGGCTTATCTACAGCATTACAGAATGCTGCAGATAAGCCCCTGATGCCGGTGGGCTTAGCTCATGTTCAATTTTGGGGGTTCCCTTTAATAGAGCATTCTAGGTATAGAGCACGTTTCAGAGATCTGACATTCACGTGTCTTTTTCTGTTGATCATTGTCAAATAACCTCATTATGTCTAGTGTGATCCAATGTCATTTTACAATAAAGCAGGAAAAAGTCCAGGGGTGTAAGTGCTGTTTACGTCGTTGGGATCCAGCTCTTCATGTCTCTGAATTACTCTTCTAAGTCATTACTTTAGACTAAAGTTCTAGATAGTTTCCAAGAGCGTGAAATGAAACTCAAGTCATGAAGTCATTTATTGCAGAAGGTACTTTGCACATTGGAATATTTTATGTGGTTTCTGTTATAACCTTTATCTCTTCTATTAGCAGTATCTTTGCACTGACTTTTCTCCTGTTTTTCCTATTGTTTCTTTCCTACTACTTTCTTATCCTGTTGACCACTTACTAATTATATACATTTGTACATTGTTTCCATAGTCAGTTTATCATAAAATGAATCATTTCCTATTTAAAGGTGATGATTATGGTTAGTGAGATTGTCTCACCTTAACAAACCGTTTGCATATGGGTGTCATAAATGATAATGCTCAGCTAAGACCCCCTGTATAAGTCAGAGTAAGGGGCCACAAACAATAGATAGGTGATGGCTGAATGAACTTTCATCTGGCAGTTATTTCTCCTGACTCCTCCACACAAGAGTGCTTACTTTCTTAATATTCGGCAGCACATTGTCCTGTATAAGCAGAACTGTGTTGCCAATAACATTATATACTATGTACATGATTGACTTGCATGCAGCTGATTGGCGATTGTTAGCACATCCTAAAACACAGTCAAAAACGCACCAAAAGCTCATCGTGGGAATGTAGCCTTAGGGTGTATTTGCACTGTCGACTATGGCCATTAAATGACTAATAGAAGCCAATCGACGATCATTTAATAGCCTGTTTATACAGGCTGACTCCACTTCCATGCTTACAGAAGGATTGTGTTAGGCGAGGTGGACTCAAAAAAAAATGGAGGTCAGTGTAGACACATGGACCAAGAGCATTAGTGCATAAGGCTGGAGGGCACATGGAACTGCAAAGACTGGGGCACACTGGAAACCACAGCACCAGCAAGGAAGATGAAGGGGGAAATGGCAATTCTGAAGCAACACACAGTGGAACACGGATGAATTACAGAAGCTTTGCTATGATAAATCCACAATA
Source organism: Ranitomeya variabilis (assembly GCF_051348905.1). NCBI lineage: Eukaryota > Metazoa > Chordata > Amphibia > Anura > Dendrobatidae > Ranitomeya > Ranitomeya variabilis. The sequence goes on along the minus strand of NC_135236.1, from coordinate 172,878,084 downwards.
TGAACAGAGTCTAATAACAGTTCGTAACATACTGCTACTGATGGGTTAATTAGGAGAAGGGAGCAGTAGATCAAATAGAAGGACTGGGGGTGTGCCGGAGCCTCAGGGGTTTTGCAAGAGGAATGTACAATATGAATAGAGTGCCATACCAGTTCCTTATATTTACTACCACTGAAGGGTTATTTTGGAAGGTGGTTAGCAGAGGGTTAACCAGCATGCCTGGAGGCATGCGACAACCACAGAGCTATACAGTGTGAATGGATGGTGGAACACTGTAAACAATGACTGAATGCTAGAATCCCAATACTAAGACACCTGTATACCTATACCTAGGCTATAAGAGGCCTAGAGAGATGATATCACCGAGACACACCAGATGATTTGTAAAACCCAACGTGGTGCACAGCGAAAAGTAGTCGCCACAATGGAAGGAAGCTGAGACCGTTGGTGCAGAAAAGTACATCTTTTCTTGGACCCCTCTCAGAACAGTCAGATAGAAGAAAGAGAATGCTTAGCATGAAATCTCTTGAGAAAGATTGGAGCATTAATGCACCTTTTGGGTGCCTAGCATCTCTCCTCTGGATTATATCCCTTCGTGTCCATCAAGTAGAAGAGATTCCCATAAAACTTCTTCCAGTCCAGAATTTGTTTGATGTCACACTCCATGTCTAGAACACAGGCAAAAGTAGGAACTGTCTTGGCATTAGGAGAGACTTTATTGAGACATGAAATTAGTTATTTTTAGAACAGGAGGTAAGTTTGGACAGTAAGTGACCAGGTTAAAGGGAATCTGTCACCCCATTTTTGTGATATGAGGTAAAAATATCCATCAATTCAGCGTCAGTTCTGCATTACAGCAGTACTTTTGATACACCCTGACTCCCCACCTTTGATGAATAAATACCTTTTTTATCTCTCCTGCGTTGTATGTAAATCTCCTTGGTCCGGTCCGAAGGGCATGGCTTATTCTCCTTCTCTCCCCTGCTCCTCAGCTTGCTGTATGTCATGAGATCTGTGAATAGCACAGATCCCCTAGAGTTGCCCCGCATGCGCATTGAAATGGCCTCTCGCGTGTGCGCAGTATGCTTTGCCCAACTGTGGTCAAAGCATAAAATCATTATTGCGCATGCGCCCACATTTTTCATTATGTTCTATGCCCCCTTGCATGGCAAGACTTCCGGGGCATAGAACGTAATGAAAAATGCCGGTTCATGCGCAATACTGATTTTATGCTTTGCCCACAGTTGGGCAAAGCATACTGCGCACACGCGAGAGGCCATTTCAATGCGCACACGCGGCAACTGTGCAGGAATGAGGAGAAATAAATGCGTAGAGCAAGACAGGAGGTGGGGAGAAAAGGAGAATAAGCCACACTCATCGGACCGGACTGAGGAGATTTACATACAACGCAAGAGAGATGAAAAAGGTATTTATTTGTAATATTTATAGGGGATAATTCAGTAGACTCTTTGCGTGGAAACAGACAACAGGACACAGTTTTATAAGTGGTAAAGTTTATATTATCACACGGTGATTCAAGCAGGTGCAGAGAGAAACTCAAGTCCACAACACTTGGTGCAAATAATAAACGCAGCTTAGCAGTCAATAGGAAACTTCAGAGGTAGATGCAAACAAACAGAAAGTCTATGAAGCACGGTTATTCTTGAGGAAACTTGACACGAATAGATCCTTGACTTAGTCCAGACACAGATAGATATGCTATTAGGCAGTTCAAATCATATCTTAGCTCAACCAGGGAGGCCTGGTTAATAGTCTCAGGTTTTGCAGAGCAGAAACAGCTTACATGTCCAGCAAATGCAGATGGAAGTAACACGAGCAGCAGATGAAGGAGGATTACTGAACACTGGTATATGCAGCAGGAACTCAGAGCAGAGTGGCAGGATCTCCAACACAGGTTCACAGGAGCAGGTGCAGGTGCAAGGCCAGGGAGTAATCAGGAGCTGGATGCAAATCAGAATAATCTAGCACAGACTGAATGCTGGGGTGGAGTTTTATAGCAGGAAGACAAGTGCACATGAGACCAAAGACGCCATGTTGGAAAAGGGCAGTAATGCACAAAAGGTAAAAAATGTTCAGAGTCCTGACATTATTCATCAAAGGTGGGGAGTCAGGGGGTATCAAAAGTACTGCTGTAATGCAGAACTGACCCTGAATTGATGGATATTTTTACCTCATATCACAAAAATGGGGTGACAGATTCCCTTTAATTTGCTTAATAATTATTTGGACTAGGCCAATGAATTTATGATTTTCCAAAGAGTCTTTAAATAGTGGAAAGACAAACCTTATCAGTGAGAGCAATGCTGGGAACAGGTCAGCGGTGTCTTTTCTTTTACTGCAGCAAAATTGCATTGTACTGCAATCCAAATGTTATGATTGTCCTGATTGATGATATTTACAATGGAGAAGACTTTTAGGTTCAATTAGTAGGGGAAAGATAAAGTTCTTTACCATACACTATAGCAAGCAGAGATTTCTCAGAAGACCCTTAAACTGAATTGTGTTTGAATTCAGCCCAAGAAAGCAAATGCAACCAATTATCTTGATGGGACTTGAAGAAAATTTATAAATATTGCTCCATGAACGGATTGATTTTCTCAGTCTACCCATAACTTGAGGGTGATCACTGATAAGCTGAGAAGTCGAAAGAGATCTTTAAATCCTTGCAGAATGCCCCACAGAACCTGGAAACAAAGTACATACCACAGTGAGGCACTGTGCGAGCTGCGAGACTATGTGTAGACCTGTTACATTTCTATAAAAATCACTTAAAGCTAACTGTAAAGCAGATTGAAGCCCTGATTATGGAAGAAAACAAGACATCTTGGCGAAGAGGCTGGCACCTCCTTGCAGAAGGTTTTTTTTGTTTCTTCAGTATGTACAGATATTAATCATGCAAACTAGGGGACAGGTCAGTGAGGGATCAGTGACCTATCAGCGGTCTGCATTATGAATACCTAATCAGAGCACCACATGAAGACCCCCACAGACCGCCCCGGAGCAGGAGCATATCATTAACGCAAAACTGAAAATAAAGATTAAACAACAACCACAAGATGGATTTCAACCAAGGTGTCACTGTAATCAGAATAACGGCGCCAACCTGACCCTGTCTGTAGGATACTGTGCACAATCCTGCTGACAGGTTCACTTTCATATTATTGGTCTATGCGTATAGAAAATCATTGTCTCGGAAGCACTTTTTCTGTTTATATAGAGCATTGTGCTGTCAAGGACAATGATATCCAGGTAAGTTTAAAAATAAGTTCACCCAATGAATGAGCATTTTACTCGTTTGTTGGCTGATTTTTGTCTTGTTTCTGCAGACTGAGAAATGAACGTTTATTCCAGCAATACACTGATATGCCCTATGTTTGGTCTGGATATATGGAGCTAAGTCAATCCATACATGGTGGTTGTTAGCTGGAATACAAAGTTGCCATCTACCACTCATCTTCTGACAGTAGCATGTAAATGTTGTGATTCAATAGTGCAATTCTTCCAGCTACCTTAACACTTCCACTCCCGCAATGAGATTAGCATCAATGTGTTGTATGGTAGCCACAGCTGTAAGTCTACAGAAATTTTACTAATGGTGAAATACTATGGTATTGCACTATATAGAACAGGCGATCAAATGATTGCAAGATTAAGTCCCCGAAGGGATACAAAATAAAGTATGAATTATTGAAAAAATATGTTTAATGCCCCTTTTCCCAGTTCAAAAATAACAAAATTTTGAAAAATAAAAAACATTACCCATGTTTGGTATCAGCAACCTCTGTAAAAATCCAATATATGAACAAATAAAATTACGGCAATCCGAATGGTAAGCATAGACAACAGAAAACATCAGAATTGTCTATTTTGCCTGCCACAACTTCCCCAATTTTTTTTTTAGAAAAAGCAAGCAAAACACTGTAAGTACCATACAATAATGTGAGTAAAAATGTCAGCTCTCCATGCTAAAAAACTACCGCTCACACAGCTCCATCAACTGAAAAGTTTATAGAGTTTTCGGTCTTAGAAAACGCTAAAACAAACCAAAAATGTGTTTTTACAAAGTTCAGAATGGTTTTAGCCACTGAAATATAACAAACTCAAAAAACAATGGCAGAATGCTTCTTGGGGAAAATAAGGCGGAAAATACAAAACCGCAAGAATGAAAAATCTCAGTCAAGAATGGGTTGCAGTTTAAGTGAAAGACCCTCAGTTTAAGTGTGTTTTCTATTCCAACACATACATAGTGTGTCATGGTGGTAAGCAGGGCCGGCGTCTGCACCCGGCGTACCCAGGCAAGTGCCAAGGCCCTGAGCATGCGGGGGCCCACTCGCCATCGGGGACACTGGTGCACTATGGGGGCCCGGTGTCTGTGCTAGTGCAGACACCCACGAATGGGCCCCTCCGCTTGATCAGGGTCCCGGCACTTGTGATACTTACCTCTCCCAGCTCCACTTCTGCGGTGTTTGATAACTGTGACATTCGGGTCAGAGGGCGCGATGACGTCACATCTGTGTGCCCTCTGCCTTAGCAGTCACAGTTCAGAGAGCTGGTAGACGACGATGCTGAGGAGTCCAGAGCAAAGCAGCAACCAGCGATGAGAGGTGAGTATTTAATTTTTTATGTTTGGAGCATTATATATGGGGCTCATTATACACTGGAGCATCATATATGGGCCCATCATACTCTGGAGCATCATATATGGGGCCAATTATATATGGAGTATGATATGTGCACATCATACACTGTAGCATTATATATGGGGCCCATTATATATGGAACATTATATGGGAACTATTCTATAAGGAGCATATTATGGGGCTCATCATATACTGTATGGAGCATTATGTGAGGATTATTATACTATATGGACCATTATTTGGGGCTCATACTGTATGGAGCAATATATGGGGCTCATTATACTCTATGTGGCCTGCTATATATGGAGCAATATATGGGGCCCATCATATACTGGAGCATTATATGGAGCCCATCATATGCTTTATGGAGCAATATATGGGGCCTATTATACAGTACAGAGTAATACGTGGGGCTCATTATACTGTATGGAGCAATAAATGGGGTCTATTATATACTGTATGTAGCAATATATGTGACTCATTATACTGTATGGAGCACTATATGAGGTCTATTATTCTGTATGGATAAATATATGGGGCTCATTATTCTGTATGGAGCATTCTATGGGGCCTTTTATTCCAAATGGAGCAATATATGGTGCCCATAATACTGTACGAAGCAATATATGTGGCTCATTGTACTGTATGGAGCATTATATGTGGCTCATTATACTGTATGGATCATTGCATGGGGTCCTGTTGTGAATTTGGATTCTGGGCTCCCCCGGTGGCTACTGGTGGAATTGAACTGGTGTCTTCATCTTCTCTGTTCACCTGTTCCCATCAAGATGTGGGAGTCGCTATATAACCTTGCTGCTCTGTTAGTTGCTTGCCGGTCAACAATGTTATCAGAAGCCTCTCTGTGCTTGTTCCTGCTCCTAGACAACTACTAGATAAGTTGGACTCTTGTCCATGTTTGTTTTTGCATTTTTGTTCCAGTTCACAGCTGTAGTTTCGTTACTGTGTCTGGAAAGCTCTTGTGAACAGGAATTGCCACTCTGGTGTTATGAGTTAATGCCAGAGTTTTAAAGTAATTTCTGGATGGTGTTTTGATAGGGTTTTTAGCTGACCATGAAAGTGTCCTTTCTGTCTTCTGCTATGTAGTAAGTGGACCTCAAATTTGCTAAACCTATTTTCATACTACGTTTGTTATTTCATCTTGATTCACCGCCAATACATGTGGGGGGCCTCTGTCTCCTTTCGGGGTATTTCTCTAGAGGTGAGCTAGGACTAATATTTTCCTCTGCTAGCTTTATTTAGTCCTCCGGCTGGTGCTGGGCATCTAGAATCAACGTAGGCATGCTACCCGGCCACTGCTAGTTGTGCGTTAGGTTTAGTTCATGGTCAGCTCAGTTTCCATCTTCCAAGAGCTAGTTCCTATATATGCTGATGCTATGATCTCTTGCCATTGAGATCATGACAGTTTGACCGGCCCACTAAAGGGTTAAAATCCTTGGCTGAGAAAGGAGAGAAATAAGTAGTCTGCTGAAAATTTTTTTTTTTTTTTTTTCTCTCCTTTGAATGGCTCTGTGTTCACCTGTTTGCAATGGATCTTCAGAGTGTAACTGCAGGTTTGAATAATCTCGCCACGAAGGTACAAAATTTGCAAGATTTTGTTTGTCATGCACCTGTATCTGAGCCGAGAATTCCTTTGCCGGAATTTTTCTCGGGGAATAGATCTGGGTTTCAGAATTTTCGAAATAATTGCAAATTATTTTTGTCCCTGAAATCTCGCTCTGCCGGAGATCCTGCACAGCAGGTCAGGATTGTGATTTCCTTGCTCCGGGGCGACCCTCAAGACTGGGCTTTTTCATTGACACCAGGGGATCCTGCGTTGCTCAATGTGGATGCGTTTTTTTCTGGCCTTGGGGTTGCTTTATGACGAACCTCATTTGGAGCTTCAGGCAGAAAAAACTTTGATGTCCCTATCTCAGGGGCAAGATGAAGCGGAAATTTACTGCCAAAGATTCCGTAAATGGTCTGTGCTTACTCAGTGGAATGAGTGCGCCCTGGCGGCGACTTTCAGAGAGGGTCTCTCTGATGCCATTAAGGATGTTATGGTGGGGTTCCCTGTGCCTGCGGGTCTGAATGAGTCCATGACAATGGCTATTCAGATCGATAGGCGTTTGCGGGAGCGCAAACCAGTGCACCATCTGGCGGTGTCCACTGAGAAATCGCCAGAGAGTATGCAGTGTGATAGAATTCTGTCCCGAAGCGAGCGGCAGAATTTTAGACGGAAAAATGGGTTGTGTTTCTATTGTGGTGATTCTACTCATGTTATATCAGCATGCTCTAAGCGCACTAAAAAGCTTGGTAAATCTGTTTCCATTTGCACCTTACCGTCTAAGTTTATTCTATCTGTGACCCTGATTTGCTCTTTGTCATCTATTACCACGGACGCCTATGTCGACTCTGGCGCCGCTTTGAGTCTTATGGATTGGTCCTTTGCCAAACGCTGTGGGTATGATTTAGAGCCTTTGGAGACTCCTATTCCTCTGAAGGGGATTGACTCCACCCCATTGGCTAATAATAAACCACAATACTGGACACAAGTAACTATGCGTATTAATCCGGATCACCAGGAGATTATTCGCTTTCTGGTGCTGTATAATCTACATGATGATTTGGTGCTAGGATTGCCTTGGCTGCAATCTCACAACCCAGTCCTCGACTGGAAAGCTATGTCTGTGTTGAGCTGAGGATGTAAGGGGGCTCATGGGGATGTACCTGTGGTTTCCATTTCATCATCTATTCCCTCTGAAATTCCTGAGTTCCTGTCTGACTATCGTGACGTCTTTGAAGAATCCAAGCTTGATTCGTTACCTCCGCACCGAGAGTGCGATTGTGCCATAGATTTAATCCCGGGTAGTAAATACCCAAAGGGTCGTTTATTTAATCTGTCTGTGCCTGAACATGCTGCTATGCGTGAATATATAAAGGAGTCCTTGGAAAAGGGACATATTCGTCCATCGTCATCTCCCTTAGGAGCCGGTTTTTTCTTCGTGTCAAAAAAAGACGGCTCTTTGAGACCATGTATTGATTATCGGCTTTTGAATAAAATCACTGTTAAATATCAATACCCATTGCCGTTGCTGACTGATTTGTTTGCTCGCATAAAGGGGGCCAAGTGGTTCTCTAAGATTGACCTTCGTGGGGCGTATAATTTGGTGCGAATCAGGCAGGGGGATGAGTGGAAAACCGCATTTAATACGCCCGAGGGCCACTTTGAGTATTTAGTGATGCCTTTTGGTCTTTCAAATGCTCCGTCAGTTTTCCAGTCCTTTATGCATGATATTTTTCGCGATTATTTGGATAAATTTATGATTGTGTATCTGGATGATATTCTGATTTTTTCGGATGACTGGGACTCTCATGTCCAGCAAGTCAGGAGGGTTTTTCAGGTTTTGCGGTCTAATTCTTTGTGTGTGAAGGGTTCTAAGTGTGTTTTTGGGGTACAGAGGATTTCCTTTTTGGGATATATTTTTTCCCCCTCTTCCATTGAAATGGATCCTGTCAAGGTTCAAGCTATTTGTGATTGGACGCAGCCCTCTTCTCTTAAGAGTCTTCAGAAATTTTTGGGCTTTGCTAACTTTTATCGTCGATTTATTGCTGGTTTTTCGGATATTGCTAAGCCATTGACCGATTTGACTAAGAAGGGTGCTGATGTTGCTGATTGGTCCCCTGATGCTGTGGAGGCCTTTCGGGAGCTTAAGCGCCGTTTTTCCTCTGCCCCTGTGTTGCGTCAGCCTGATGTTGCTCTACCTTTTCAGGTTGAGGTCGACGCTTCTGAGATCGGAGCTGGGGCAGTGTTGTCGCAGAAAAGTTCTGACTGCTCCGTGATGAGGCCTTGTGCCTTCTTTTCCCGTAAATTTTCGCCCGCTGAGCGGAATTATGATGTTGGGAATCGGGAGCTTTTGGCCATGAAGTGGGCTTTTGAGGAGTGGCGCCATTGGCTTGAGGGGGCCAGACATCAGGTGGTGGTATTGACTGACCACAAAAATTTGGTTTATCTTGAGACTGCCAGGCGCCTGAATCCTAGACAGGCGCGCTGGTCATTATTTTTCTCTCGGTTTAATTTTGTGGTGTCATACCTACCGGGTTCTAAGAATGTTAAGGCGGATGCCCTTTCTAGGAGTTTTGAGCCTGACTCGCCTGGTAACTCTGAGCCCACAGGTATCCTTAAGGATGGAGTGGTATTGTCAGCCGTTTCTCCAGACCTGCGGCGGGCCTTGCAGGAGTTTCAGGCGGATAGACCTGATCGTTGCCCACCTGATAAACTGTTTGTTCCTGATGATTGGACCAGTAGAGTCATCTCTGAGGTTCATTCTTCTGCGTTGGCAGGTCATCCTGGCATTTTTGGTACCAGGGATTTGGTGGCAAGGTCCTTCTGGTGGCCTTCCCTGTCACGAGATGTGCGAGGCTTTGTGCAGTCTTGTGACGTTTGTGCTCGGGCCAAGCCTTGTTGTTCTCGGGCTAGTGGATTGTTGTTGCCCTTGCCTATTCCTAAGAGGCCTTGGACGCACATCTCGATGGATTTTATTTCAGATCTGCCTGTTTCTCAGAAGATGTCTGTCATCTGGGTGGTGTGTGACCGTTTCTCTAAGATGGTCCATTTGGTTCCTCTGCCCAAGTTGCCTTCTTCTTCCGAGTTGGTTCCTCTGTTTTTTCAAAATGTTGTTCGTTTGCATGGTATTCCTGAGAATATCGTTTCTGACAGAGGGACCCAATTCGTGTCTAGATTTTGGCGGGCATTCTGTGCTAGGATGGGCATAGATTTATCTTTTTCGTCCGCTTTCCATCCTCAGACGAATGGCCAGACTGAGCGGATTAATCAGACCCTGGAGACATATCTGAGGTGTTTTGTGTCTGCTGACCAGGATGATTGGGTTGCTTTTTTGCCATTGGCGGAGTTCGCTCTCAATAATCGGGCCAGCTCTGCCACTTTGGTGTCCCCGTTTTTCTGTAATTCGGGGTTTCATCCTCGATTTTCCTCTGGTCATGTGGAATCTTCGGATTGTCCTGGAGTGGATGCTGTGGTGGAGAGATTGCATCAGATCTGGGGGCAGGTGGTGGACAATTTGAGGTTGTCCCAGGAGAAGACTCAGCTTTTTGCTAACCGCCATCGTCGTGTTGGTCCTCGTCTTCATGTTGGGGACTTGGTGTGGTTGTCTTCTCGTTTTGTCCCTATGAGGGTCTCTTCTCCTAAGTTTAAGCCTCGGTTCATCGGCCCGTATAAGATATTGGAGATTCTTAACCCTGTTTCCTTCCGTTTGGACCTCCCTGCATCCTTTTCTATTCATAACGTTTTTCATCGGTCATTATTGCGCAGGTATGAGGTACCGGTTGTGCCTTCCGTTGAGCCTCCTGCTCCGGTGTTGGTTGAGGGTGAGTTGGAGTACGTTGTGGAGAAAATCTTAGACTCTCGTGTTTCCAGACGGAGACTCCAGTATCTGGTCAAGTGGAAGGGATACGGCCAGGAGGATAATTCTTGGGTGAATGCATCTGATGTTCATGCCTCTGATCTGGTTCGTGCCTTTCATAGGGCCCATCCTGATCGCCCTGGTGGTTCGGGTGAGGGTTCGGTGCCCCCTCCTTGAGGGGGGGGTACTGTTGTGAATTTGGATTCTGGGCTCCCCCGGTGGCTACTGGTGGAATTGAACTGGTGTCTTCATCTTCTCTGTTCACCTGTTCCCATCAAGATGTGGGAGTCGCTATATAACCTTGCTGCTCTGTTAGTTGCTTGCCGGTCAACAATGTTATCAGAAGCCTCTCTGTGCTTGTTCCTGCTCCTAGACAACTACTAGATAAGTTGGACTCTTGTCCATGTTTGTTTTTGCATTTTTGTTCCAGTTCACAGCTGTAGTTTCGTTACTGTGTCTGGAAAGCTCTTGTGAACAGGAATTGCCACTCTGGTGTTATGAGTTAATGCCAGAGTTTTAAAGTAATTTCTGGATGGTGTTTTGATAGGGTTTTTAGCTGACCATGAAAGTGTCCTTTCTGTCTTCTGCTATGTAGTAAGTGGACCTCAAATTTGCTAAACCTATTTTCATACTACGTTTGTTATTTCATCTTGATTCACCGCCAATACATGTGGGGGGCCTCTGTCTCCTTTCGGGGTATTTCTCTAGAGGTGAGCTAGGACTAATATTTTCCTCTGCTAGCTTTATTTAGTCCTCCGGCTGGTGCTGGGCATCTAGAATCAACGTAGGCATGCTACCCGGCCACTGCTAGTTGTGCGTTAGGTTTAGTTCATGGTCAGCTCAGTTTCCATCTTCCAAGAGCTAGTTCCTATATATGCTGATGCTATGATCTCTTGCCATTGAGATCATGACAGGGTCCATTATTCTGTATGGAGCAATATATGTTGCTCATTATTCTGTATGGAGAAATATGTGGGGCTCATTATTCTGTATGGAGCACTATGTGGGGCCCATAATACTGTAAGGAGCAATATATGGGGGACATTATTCTGCATGGAGCATTATGTGATGCCCATATTACTGTATGGAGGACTATACTTTCCGGTTTCTGACCTATTGAAGAATTTACAATAGATATCATTCATGTAATGTAAGAAGTGAAATCTTTGGCAATGTACTATACCTATATTTCTCTGCTGTAACTGTGCATTATGAATTGTGGTATGTGTTAAAGGGGCCCACTGAGACTCTTTCACCCGGGGCCCACGAAAAACCTGGAGCTGGCCCTGGTGGTAAGGGTTAGTTAGATCTGTAATACAAACCAATTCCACTGTCTGCCCCTTATGGTAGACGCATATATGAAGGGATAACAGAAGAGACATTGCTTGCACGACTTTTTATTTGAACTATAGCATCAGTAATAAAATGTCAATTGTCTTTTTAGCCAGCCATATATAATCCAGCCGAAAAGGGCCTGAATCACATTTTGTGTTCATTTTGGATGTATTAGGGTCTCATAAATAACACAATATAATGATAATACAGATGCAATGCATTTTGTATTAGGGCATATGATAACCACAGAGTGGTCCCCTGATTGAGACATGTTTGCGTGAAATGGAACTGAGAGAAATGATCTGTAAATTGCATTAAATTTCCTTTGAGATTTTAGACAGCACTGATTCACATAGCTGTAACCCTTATATAAATACCTGAACAGTTTTGTTTACTGTAAAAATATTTCATATTGCTTATTATGGCCCCATATATCGGGTGATTAACTTTAACATTAACTTTTAATGCTTTATTATGTGCAATTTGAAAGTTACAATTTAAGCATGGCCATTTGATTGCCAGGCATAAATATGAAGTATAGCAAATGCCTTTCACTAGTGTGATCTACAACATGTATGGTATTCTAATGCAGAAAAAATAGAAAAGCAGTTTTATCTTAAAGAGATTTTGCAAGGTTAAAGGGACTCTGCCACCTGAATTTGGAGGGAACAATTTTCAGCCATAGGGGCGGGGTTTTTGGTGTGTTTGATTCACCCTTTCCTTACCCGCTGGCTGCATGCTGGCTGCAATATTGGATTGAAGTTCATTCTGTGTCCTCCGTAGTACATGCCTGCACAAGGCAATCTTGCCTTACGCAGGCGTGTACTATGGAGGACAGAGAATAAACTTCAATCCAATATTGCAGCCAGCATGCAGCCAGCGGGTAAGGAAAGGGTGAATCAAACACCCGAAAACCCCGCCCCTATGGCTGAAAATTGTTCCCTCCAAATTCAGGTGACAGAGTCCCTTTAAGGGCTCATACCCATAACAGTTGAGAAAAAACTTTGTCCAATGTTTTTACTGAAAAGTCAGATGAGTGTCATGCAAGTGGCATGCGATTTTCATGCAAGTACAATGTGATTTTTATCAAATAGCATCCGAATGACATCCGAGTAGCATGAAAATCGAATCTGTATTCAATGCTATTTTAACATTAGTTTTAACGCAGAGTAATTCTTTATGTCATTTAAAGATGGTTTTCAGAGGAAATATCCTTTTATATATACAGCTCTGGCAAAAATTAAGAGACCACTGCAAAATTTTCAGTTTGTCTGATTTTTTCTCTTTTTAGGTACAGTATATTTTCTCCGAAGTTCCTAGCAATAAATTTTGCATTTATTTTCTGAAAATTAGAAATGGTAAAAATAACAAAAAAATGCATTGCTTGTAGACCTCAAATAATGCAAAAAAAACAAGTTCATAATCATTTAGAAATAACAATACTAATGTTTTAACTCAGGAAGAGTTAAGAGTACAAAAAATCAACTGTTTTTCCAGGATAACCTTGTAAGCTGCTTGATTCTTACGTCCTTCGCAAAGATTAACCTGCCCAATTCCAGCCTTGCTGATGCATCCTCAGATCAACACCTGGTCACCTAATGGTTAGACGGAGACCTGGAGTGTCTTGCACCTACTGTGAAATTTGGTGGAGGAAGGATCGGTAATGATCTTGGGATGCTTCAGCAAGCCTGGAATTCCAGTTTTGCAGAACAACTTTTTTTTTCCAATACTATTTCCATAGTATTGGAAACCCGAAAAATGGCAATCTGCAAGTTTTTCACAGTCTGTTATTGCGGCAGACCGTGAAAATTGTGGTGATACGGCCGGCAAAAAAGGCCCGCAATAACGGGCCGCAAAAACCCCGGTATGTGTAAAAGAAGCCTTAGGGCTAGGGCTAAAGTTAGGGTTGGAGCTAAAGTTAGGGTTAGGGTTGGGGCAAAAGTTAGAGTTAGGGTTGGGGCTAAAGTTAGGGTTAGGGTTGGGGCTAGAAATGGGATTAGGGTTTGAATTATGTTTATGGTTGGGATTGGGGTTGGGATTAGGGTTAGGGGTGTGTCAGGGTTAAGGGTGTGATTAGGGTTATGGTTAGGGTTGGGATAAGGGTTAGGAGTGTGTTGGGGTTAAGGGAGTGTTGGGGTTAGGGGTGTGGTTAGGGCTGGGACTAGGGTTAGGGGCGTATTCGGGTTAGGAGTGAGGTTAGGGTCATGGTTAGGGTTGGAATTAGGCTTAGGGGTGTGTTCGGGTTAAGGTTGGAGTTAGAATTGGGGGGGTTTCCACTGTTTAGGCACATCAGGGGCTCTCCAAATGCGACATGGCATCCAATCTCAATTCCAGCCAATTCTGCATTGAAAAAGTAAAACGGTGCTCCTTCCCTTCCGAGCTCTGCCATGCACCCAAACAGTGGTTACCCCCCACATATGGGGTATCTGCGTACTCAGTACAAATTGTACAATAACTTTTGGGGTCCAATTTCTCCTGTTACCCTTGGTAAAATAAAACAAATTGGATCCGAAGTAAATTTTTTACTTTAAAAAAGTTAAATCTTCATTTTTTTAAGCATTCCAAAAATTCCTGTGAAGCACCTAAAGGGTTAATAAACTTCTTGAATGTGGTTTTGAGCACCTTGAGGGGTGCAGTTTTTAGAATGGTGTCACTTTTGGGTATTTTCTTTCATATAGACCCCTCAAAGTAACTTCAAATGTGATGTGGTCCCTAAAAATAAGGTGTTGTAAAAATGAGAAATCGCTGGTCAACTTTTAACCCTTTTAACTTCCTAACAAAAAAAATGTTGGTTCCAAAATTGTGCTGATGAAAAGTAGACATGTGGGAAATGTTACTTATTAAGTATTTTGTGTGAAATATCTCTGTGATTTAAGGGCATGAAAATTCAAAGTTGGAAAATTGCTAAATTTTCAAAATTTTCACCAAATTTCCATTTTATTCGCAAATAAACACAAGTAATATTGAGGATATTTTACCAATAACATGAAGTACAATATGTCTTGAGAAAACATTGTCAGAATCACCAGGATCCATGCAAGCTTTCCAGAGTTATAACCTCATAAGTGGACAGTGATCAGAATTGTAAAAATTTGCCTGGTCATTAACATGCAGACCACCCTTGGGGGTTAAGGGGTTAAAGCAATTCAGTCATGTTTATGAGCACCGCATACCACATGGCATATTCAGGGGAGCAGCAGGAATTAAATAAGAGCTAAAATTTACTACTTTTGACCCGGTGACAGGTCCTCTTTAACAATTTTTATTTCCTTTTTGCCAGTTAAATCGAGAAATTTAACCCCTTCATGACCTTGCGATTTTTTGTCTTTTCTTCCTCTTATTTCAAGAGCCAGAACTTTTTTATTTCTCTGTCAATATAGCTGTATTAAGGCTAGTTTTTGCGGGTCGAGTTGAACTTTTGAAGCACCATTCATTTTATCATATGATGACTGGAAAGCAGGAAAAAAATTCCAAGTGCATTGAATTTGCAAAAATTGCAATTTCATAATTGCTTTGGTTTTTTATTTACTATGTTCACTATATGCTAAAACTGACATGGCAATATGATTCTCCTGGTCATTACGAGTATGCAGATAGCAAACATGTATAGTTTTTTTTATTTAAATGGTAAAAACAAATTAGTAATTTTTAAGAAAAAAACATTTTGTGAAAAAAGTATGCCACCTCTTTCAGAAATGTTTTTGTTTTTCAGATATGGGGCTGTGTGATGGCTTATTTTTTGCACTCTGAGCTGACGTTTTTATTGATAGCATTTTAGAGTATACAGTATGCCAAAAAAACACAAATTCTGGCTTTTTTTTGTTACGCTATTTACAAATGGGAATCATTTATTTTAGATGTTGATAGGTCAGACTTTTACGAATAAAGCGATACCCAATATGTATATTTTTTATTCTTTTCTTTTTAATGGGGCAAAAGGGGGTGATTTTTATTTTTTTCATATTTTTAAAAACATTTTTTACTCACTTCTTACTAAATTAGTATTTCCCAAAATGTTAATTCTCAGCAAGAAAATGCATGGCCAGAGAATTACGAAACACAAGACACAATCATTGAATAATTTTCTAGGAAGCATTGTGTAGTTCTTCTTTGTAATGGTTATAGCAGAAATCTATATAACCTTTTTGCACCCTTGATCACAATTATGTATTTTTGGGCACTTATCAAACTTTTCTGCTCTTCTTTCTAAGGTACCATGTTATCAGTTTACTGACAGAACTGTTATAAAGCACAATATCCTCATGATCTGGAGAGGCAACACGGCGACCATACCGAATTTTATTAACTATTATCTAAATTTCAATGAAATGAATATTAGATTTACAGCCACCTGGTCAAAAGAAAAAAAAACATTTTCTGTACATTGAATTAATTGGTGACAAAAAATTGGAAGTTTATCACACTAACATGTTCTGTAAACTAGTACGTGGCAGACAGTTGTCACCCTAATCATACTTTAAATGCAATGCCATATTCAGAATTATTCCAAGTAAAACATGTGTTCAAAAGAGAAGCATTTTTTTAGAATACTTATGATTATTAAAAATAGATTGAAAATAAAGGGTATAAAAATAAAAATGTTGACAATTCATATAAAAATATAGTGGAAAAAATGAATAGAATTGTTGGAAAAACCTAAAAAAAAACCTAATAATAAGAATAAAGTTATACCCGCCTTTAGTACTCCATATAGCTTACAATTTAAAAATCTAAAAAATATTATTAATAAATATATACCCATGCTATATCAAGATAACACCTTAAATAATATCTTAAATAAAGGGTATAGAATTGTAGCTAAAATAGGTAATGTGTTAAGCAATATACCATCCACTAGTATGTATAAGAAAAATAAAAACAAAAAAACTACATGGTTATCTGGCAAAGGTTTTATAAGTGTGGAAATAATTGTAATATATGCACATATGATAAAAAAGGAAAGTAACTGATAAGCCAAACGGTAAAGAATATTGTATAAAAACCTGTATAAACTGCGACTTGCATCATATTATATATTGTATGTAATTTACGGTACATAGGTTGTACAAAAAGGAAAATGAAAAAATGTATATTGGAAAATATATAAAAGAATAGCACATATTCAGGGGTCACGAAACATTATATAGAGCTGCACAATGGTAACTTGCATGGTTTAAATTGCTATGGGCTTGAAAAGGTTAAATATACTGAGAGGGGCAGTGATTGGCAAAAAAAAGTGCTTTTAAGAGTTATTATTCAATTCCGTAAGAAATTATTTTTGGGTTACAGTGAGACCAGTGAAAGTTTCTACTGCTACTTTGAAAGCCATCAGTATGTTTTAGTAGGTTTATAGATGTTATACAGTACAAATAAGGGCCTGAGACACCAGAAACTCGTCAGTGAATTTTCAGATCATGCAGTGTAGATTTTAAACTTTTTCCTACTCTTTATGCATAATCAATAAAGAAAATGGTCGGGAAAATGTTGAGGATTATTTCCGTGAGTGTGAGCAGGTGGAGGGGATACACTCATTAAGCACTAAAGCTTTAGAACACAGAATGATGAATTTGGCCGAAAAAGAGATAAAGTTGTTTTGGACTAATAGATTCCTGCAGTCTTATTGTGATAATGGACGAGTCCCGCGTGGACTTAGAGTCTGGAAACAGATTTCACAAAATACTGACGATATAGATTTCCGGAAGGAATGGGAGAACATCATGTTGAAGTGTTCACAGGAATTATTATCTCTGGTTTTAAGGACTAATATACGGAGTTATGATGCACTGAATGGAGATTTGATTAAGACACAAACGGAATTAAAAGGGAGAATGCCCGATGATCAGTGGATTGCATTCAATAGAAAATTAGACAGTAAACTCACTATAGTTCAGGCTAATGTCAAACAACGGAAGAAGGACAAATTTGTCCGTGACAAAATTGACTTTGATACGGGACGAGTATTTACGTATAATAAAGAGAGTAATATTGGTGGCAGAAATCCGGTCAATCGTAGAAGGAGGTTTGGGAATAAGAATAAATATCGGAGAAATGAATATTTAACTACCGAATCAGAGTCAAGCTTCAGTGATGGAGCAGGCACCTCAGCTGGCTCATTAGAGTTATTACCAGGGGGAGAAGTTGAAACTACGGACAGACCAATCCCTTTAGGAGAAAGATCCGGAGGAGTAGAAGGAAGAACCGGAGTAGGCAAGCAGCAAAAACGGAAGCATGTAGCGTGGACACGCAGATATTAAACATCCCAAGTGGAGACACAGTTATCAATCTGACTGATCATGAACTATCGGCGGCACATTTATCCCTACTCGGCAAGGGTTTGGGATTTTGTGTACCACAAGAATTTGATATGACAGACTTTAGAATCGATTTGTTTAAGGCTATAAGAAAAATCCATCTTTTTAAAACATTTAATAATAAAGTACCTGTTAACATTGCCCCTGAGGGAGAAATCCCGGTGTCTATTGGACCTTTAGGGTTCATGGCAGGACGGGGGCTTTAGCGGATTTGGGGGAGGAGTCTAGATTAATGTTGGGCATTAACGAAAATCAGACTGGAAGTGGGCATTTAAGAGAACGAGATGTGGCCCCTTTTGTAGGAGGAGTTCCCTCCAGATTTATGCCGGTGGTATCCCCCGGCAATGTAGTAGACTTATTTGAAGCACAGGTCATTAAAGACGTGGAGGCTCTTATTTATAAAAAATCCCCTAAAAATCTAACAAGAGAGGAGTGTATAGCCCTCCAAGAAATACAATCATGGGAGGATACAGTAGTTCGAGCCGCCGATAAAGGGGGCAAAACGGTGTTGCTTCCCAGATCTTACTACATCAATGAGGCAAAGAGGCAGTTGTCAGATAAAAAAGTCTATGAATTACTTCCAAGTAATCCTCTACATAGATATAAATCAGAGTTAAGATCCTTTTTGAGAAAGTATGTAGAGAGGGGAGTAATTACTCAAAAGAAAGCGGAGAAGCTGCTGCCGGAGTTCCCCACCAGACCCCACTGGTATCATATCCCAAAAGTGCACAAGTCTGTTCATAACCCTCCGGGACGACCGATAGTGGCTGGGATAGGGTCGCTCACTGAGCCCCTGTCCCAGTACATTGATTGGTTGTTGCGGCCGATTTTGAAAGATGTCCCCGCGTACCTGAGAGATACAAACTCTTTTCTTGACAGCATACAGAAATTTGAATGGCAGGATAATTATTCCTTGGCCTCAATAGATTTCGAGAGTTTGTACACGAGGATTCCTCAGGATATAGGGGTGGAGGCAGTTGAGCAGATTTTGTGCACTACTGATAAAAGTCGGGATTTTATTGCATTTGTGTGCGATGGTCTAAAGTTCATTCTCGCACACAATGCATTTATGTTTCTAGATGAATGGTATGTACAAAAGGTGGGGACTGCAATGGGGACTCCGGCAGTGTGCACATTCGCTAACCTTTTTCTCAGTTTATTTGAAGAGAAATATATCTATGCAGATTCTAATGTTTATTTGCGGTATATAAAATTTTATCAGAGATATATTGATGATGTAGTATTAGTCTGGGATGGCACAAAGGAAGACTTTAACGATTTTGTTTCCTATTTAAATGTGAAAAACAGTATGAATATGGTGTTTACGTCCGTATTTGGAGGGCGGCGTTTAGAATTTCTGGACGTATTGGTCGAAGCTAAAGGGGACAAAATTTGTACATCTTTATATCGTAAGCCCGTAGCAGCCAATACTATGATGCACCATAAAAGTTTTCACCCTGATTATACAAAGCGGGCACTGCCCCGCAGTCAATTTATGAGAATCAATAGGGTTAATAACACTGAGGAGGGATTTTTACGTCAGTCCGAGGAAATGTCACAACGTTTTAAAGAGAGAGGCTACCCGAACAAATTGATAACAGCAGAGAAAGAAAGAGTAATAAGAGAGAGAAGGTTAGGTGTAGATCAGGAATTGGTATCACGAAAGCCGAAAAAAGAAAAGAGATTTACTTTTTGTTTTCCGTATAATAACACGGATCAGCAGATTAGGTTGGCTATCAAGAGAAATTGGCACATTTTGGGCCAAGATAAGGAATTGGCAGCGGTTGCAGCCCGAGGTCCCTTGATAGCCAACAGAAGGAGTGTCAGACTGCGGGATAAATTAGTGAGAAATCGAATTACCAAGCCCAATCAGAATTGGTTGAGCACTGCGGCGCCTAAAGGCAACTATAGGTGTGGACATTGCCCCATGTGTAAACAACACATAACGGAACGATCTCTGCACATTGGAGCATTAAAACATGTTGTAAATGACTTCATAACATGTAGGACAGACCATGTTGTTTATATAGTTTTCTGTCCGTGCAGATACTATTACATAGATAAAACTATCAGACCTATGTTTGTACGTTTTCGTGAACATTGCCGGTCGATAACCACGGGCAAGGGGGTACCACGATTAATTACCCACGTAAAAGACAAACATGGTGGTTGTGCTGATTGCATAAGTTTTGCGGGAATTGAGAAAATTAGCTTACCTATTAAAGGGGGTGATCTGGATAATCTGCTGCGAAGAGCTGAGGCCAAATGGATTATGCGCAGTAATGCGACGGGACCTTTGGGCTTCAATGACAGAGTGGATCTGTCAATATTTCTCTGAGCTGGTTGGGGCATTAACCTGGACTATAATTGGAGTTTAAATGATCATAATGAAAAGTACCGCTATAGACATGGATTAGTATAGCGGAGGGCTATTCCATAAGTCCGTACTAATAGTTTCAAATATGTGTATGTTCCATGCTTAGTAAATTTAAAAACTTAAGTATTTGCCATATATAATGAGCCAATGTTCTAGCTTGGTATTGATGTAACCAGTATTTGATTGCTTTAATTGTGCTTTTATATGTTGAGTGTTTTAGGTTCGGTGGGAGGGCCTGCAGGTGGAGGGAGGTGTCGTGGTCGGCACTATATTTCCGCTGTTCGGCTCTCACATTGAGTGACCCGTAGAAGCGCGAGCATAACGCGAAACGGCCGTCGTCTCCGTTCTCCCCTGCTCACACGAGCTTTGGCTCCGGCAATCCCGACCATGAATTTTATTGTAACAAGCTGCTAATAAAGACTGAACTCTGAAGACTGGTGAGTGCCCTCTATTCTTTTTGCTATTGGATTACTACATACAGACGTTTTTTTCTGGAGGAGCACCCGGACGTTCATTCAGCTAGGCTATTAGAGCCGCTGTGATAGCACCTGCACACAAGGGGATATCGGCCGCCAACAGCCTATGCCAGGACTGTGCCGCCTGATGAACTTTCTCACGTTGTATAATCAATAAAGAAGTAACATGTTTCAATGAGATTTGTACCAAACTGAAAGTCCACAACAAGAGTAGCACCCACGGATATGGAATAGACATGTGAGAAAATACACACATCTTAAGCTCATATATGAATTTCTTATGCAATAGTGTATATACACTCACCGGCCACTTTATTAGGTACACCATGCTAGTAACGGGTTGGACCCCCTTTTGCCTTCAGAACTGCCTCAATTCTTCGTGGCATAGATTCAACAAGGTGCTGGAAGCATTCCTCAGAGATTTTGGTCCATATTGACATGATGGCATCACACAGTTGCCGCAGATTTGTCGGCTGCACATCCCAAAGATGCTCCATACAAGGCAGGATGGATCCATGCTTTCATGTTGTTTACGCCAAATTCTGACCCTACCATCCGAATGTCGCAGCAGAAATCGAGACTCATCAGACCAAGCAACGTTTTTCCAATCTTCTACTGTCCAATTTCGATGAGCTTGTACAAATTGTAGCCTCAGTTTCCTGTTCTTAGCTGAAAGGAGTGGTACCCGGTGTGGTCTTTTGCTGCTGTAGCCCATCTGCCTCAAAGTTCGACGCACTGTGCGTTCAGAGATGCTCTTAGGCCTACCTTGGTTGTAACGGGTGGCGATTTGAGTCACTGTTGCCTTTCTATCAGCTCGAACCAGTCTGCCCATTCTCCTCTGACCTCTGGCATCAACAAGGCATTTCCGCCCACAGAACTGACGCTCACTGGATTTTTTTTCTTTTTCGGACCATTCTCTGTAAACCCTAGAGATGGTTGTGCGTGAAAATCCCAGTAGATCAGCAGTTTCTGAAATACTCAGACCAGCCCTTCTGGCACCAACAACCATGCCACGTTCAAAGGCACTCAAATCACCTTTCTTCCCCATACTGATGCTCGGTTTGAACTGCAGGAGATTGTCTTGACCATGTCTACATGCCTAAATGCACTGAGTTGCCGCCATGTGATTGGCTGATTAGAAATTAAGTGTTAACAAGAAGTTGGACAGGTGTACCTAATAAAGTGGCCGGTGAGTGTATATATATATATATATATATATATATATATATATATATATATATAGAGAGAGAGAGAGAGAGAGAGAGAGAGAGAGAGAGAGAGAGAGAGAGAGAGAGAGAGGATGTAAAAAGTCTACACACTCTTTTTAAAATGTCATGTTTTTGAAATGTAAACAAACCATATCAAAATAAGTCATTTCTGAACTTTTTCCACCTTTAATATCACCTATAATCTGTATGATTCAATTGAAAAATAAGGCTAAGCCTTTTCGGTTGAAAAAAGAAAAATATAAAACTAAAATAATGCTATTGAATAAATTTACACACCCATAAACTAATACTTTTTTGAAGTACCCTTTGAATTTATGACAGCATTCAGTCTTTTTGGATAAGAGTCTATCAGCTGGGCACATTTAGAATTGTCAATCTTTGCACAAACTTCCTTGCACAAACTTCCATAAGTTTTAGTGGGTCATCAAGTGGCCCTTGCTCCAAATTTTCAGATTGTCATCAGGCGGCCCTCACTCATAATTTTTAGAGGGTCATCATGCGGCTCTTTCTAACTTTTCAGATGGTCATCATGTGGTCCTCACTCATCATTTTTAGAGGATTATCATGAGGACCTTGTTCCAAATTTTTAGAGAGTCATCATACGGCCCTCACTCCAAATTTTTACAAAGTCATCAGGCGACCTTCACTCATAGTTTTAGAGGGTTATCAGGTGGCCCTCACTCCAGATTTTTGAGCGTCATCAGGCTGCTCTTGCTCATAATTTTTAGAGGGTCATTAAGCTGCCCTCATTAATAATTTTTGGAGGGTCATCGTGTGGCCCTCCCTCAAAATTTTAAGAGAGTCATCATGCGACTCTCTCTACAAATGTTTACAAAGTCATCAGGCAGCCCTCATTCATAATTTTTGAAGGGTCATCATGCAACCCTTGCTCCAAATTTTTTAAGTGTTATCAGGAGGCCCTCACTCCAAATTTTTAGATATAACCAGGCAGCCCTCACTCATAATTTTTAGAGAGTCATCAGTCAGCCCTTGCTTCAAATTTTTAGAGGGTTATAAGGCAACCCTCACTCATAATTTTTAGAGGGTCATCATGCTGCCCTTGCTCCAAATTTCCAGGGTCTATTGCAGTCCCTCCTAATTTTTGGCAGCCCTTGCATTTAGTGCATAGGCTTCATGAGTCTAGGAGTCCCACTACCTAACAATTTTAACAGAATGTGTATGAGGCCTTCTTTATGTCTAATACAGGGTGTATCGGAGTCCCTCTTCCTTCAAATTTTTGACAGTTCATGCATTTTCCGCATAGGCTTTGTGAGTTTCAATGTCCTTTCTTCATAAATTAAACAGGATGTTTCTGACCATGTCACAAACCACATGCCCAGATAATGTAGTAAAATGTTAAAATTACCTTTATCGGTGACTACCGATGGGAGTAGTATTATTTCCCCCTCTACTATATCATCTATTGTAGTCATAGGTGACTGGAAAACAAGATGAAAGATGGCCCAGCTATTATGAGGTGGAGGAGGTGGGTCTGCAGAAGAACCCTGTGCTTGTTATTACAGATAAGGCAATGACGATCAGCGTTCATAGATGATGATTTCTGCAACACATAAAGCCCTGCTCTGTGCAGCACAAATGATCAGAAGATCATAGCTTCATGTCTCCTAAGAAGAGTATTGAAGCAAGTAAAAAAAGTTTTAAAAATAAAATAATGTAAAAGTTCAAATCATCCCCCTTTTACCCCATTAAAAAAAAAAACAATAAAAATGAAAAAATACACGTTTGGTATCGCTGCGTTCATAAATATCCAGTCTATTAAAATATAAAGTAAATTAATCCAATTGTTAAGCAGCATAAAGAGAAAAAAAATCAGAAAGCCAGAATTTCGTTTTTCGGTCGCTGCAACACTGCAATAAAATGCAATAACAGGCAATCAAAACATTGTATCTACTCCAAAATAGTATCAATAAAAACGTTAACTTGGCTCTCAAAAAAATGAGCCCTCACCTGGCCCCAGATTCCAAAAAATGAAGATGCTACAAGTCTTGAAAAATGGCACCATTTTTTTTGTCAAACTTTGGATTTTGTCTTCATCACTTAAATAAAACACAACCTATGCATGTTTGGTATCTTTGTACTCATACTGACCTGTAGAATTATAACTGCAGGTCAGTTTTAAACAATCATTTTTATTGATTTTTAACATATATATGGAAATGTACATTCAAACACATTTTCTTAGCTTACAAATTCATATTTTCAGTTTTTTGATTATCACATTACAGATTGTAAGGTCAAAATACAGAATACACAATACATAAACTCCCTACTACCCTCCCTCTTTGCAGACATGCAGGAAATAGTTGTATATTTCTTGTGTGCACCTCTCCTTTCTTTTTGTACATTTTCTTAACCTCTTAAATGTTATTGAATATTTAGTTTGCATCCATAATTAATTACTTCTTAACCAATGTCCCTCCCACCTATGCCATCAACATTCAGATCAGCTATTTTCAACTTCACCAATGTTCCACCCATGTCCTCAAATATCTACCAGCTGGTCTGTTCAAAGTGTTTCACAATTCTCTGAAGTTCTTTTGTTTGTATAATGTTTAAGTAAAAAGCTTTTCCACTTTGTCATGAGTGATTTTATACTCTGTTCCTTGTTACGCTCTGCTTCCAGCCATTCGAAGTGAAATAAAGTCTTCATTTGACCTATTATAGCTTTCGTATTTGGAATGGAATCACTCAACCAATCCTTCAATAGGCTTCTTTTGGCTAGCAGACAAATTAAGTGGAACATTGGATTTAATGTTTCCTTCCCTTTTTGTTGAGTGGCTCCATCTCCTTTCCAGTGAAGGAAAAGGAATGTTATGAAGGAAAAGGAATGTTAACGGGTGCAATGATATATTCCTAATGCCCAAATTTTCCATCATATGCTTTATGTCTTTCCTGAATTCTTGTACTTTAGGACAGCCCCATAGTCCGTGTAGTAAATCGGACTCTCTAAGTTTGCATTTTGGACAATGTACCAGGCAAACTCTCATTGTTCTAGATACTGGTATGTTGAAGGCCAGTATAGCTTTATGCATAATCCTAAATTGTGTGTCTCTCCAAACGTCACTCAAAATATTTTTCCTTACTGCCTGCCAACCTGCTAGTATTTTTTCCTCAATTTCCTCACCCTCTATTTGTTTAGCTTGGAATCTAAATGTTTGCTCTACGTCCATTTTCCCAAGGATGTCTTTTAGACTTCTGTATATTGTGGATATATTGTGTGTGCCTACTCGGTCAAATAATAGATTATCCATTGCATTCCTTCTTGTTTCTTCCCTCATATTTATCAAATGTGTCATAATCATTCCTTTTATTTGTCCAAATTGTAGGTATTGCTGTTCACTTAGCTTGAATTTTGATATTATCTCCTCCATACTCAGCCACCTATTTTCTTCTTCATGCAGTAGATTAGCAATTTTGTGGATCCCTTTCACCCTCCATTCCTGAAATAGTTTGTTCTCTGCTATTTGTTGTAACGCTGGGTTTCCCCCACATGACTAAATCTCTTGGGATTTTCCATGATAATTTGAATTTTCTCCTAAGTTCCTTCCATGTGGCTATTGTGTTTTTTATATTTTTAGGCATTAGGCTTTGTGGCGTGTGTAATAAGGCGACTAATTTCCACGGGTATGGGTCTTCAACCTTTCTAGATAAATTTTCTAATAGCCCAGTATACTTTTCTCATGTCCACATGTTTTAGAACAGGGATGGTCTGTAATGGATACATGAGTTTTTAGAAACTCATCATTTTTAAAAGGTGAATCCTGCCCAAAAGACTCAAAGGCAAATTTTGCCATATTTCTAATTCCTGTTGGATTTTGGAGATGACTGTAGGAAAGTTTAAATTGTATTTTGACTCTGGTTTTCTACCCAGCTTGATGCCCAAATATGTTATATGTGTTTTGGATATCGGAATACCGCATATTTCCTTTTTTACCATATTACTTCCACCTCTATCTGGTAAGTGGAGAATTTCACATTTGCTTTTACTTAGAGTGATTCCCGAAAACCCACCAACATTTTCCATAAGATCTAGGACCCCTGGCAGATCTCTTGCTACCTGAGCCATGTAGAGTATTATATCATCTGCAAAGTACGAGGCCCTAAGCTTCATGTCCCCTATTGGTATCCCTTCAAATACTTCATGTTGTTCTGTGTATTGCGCCAGGGGTTCTAGTGCCAGGTCAAATATAAGCGGGGACAAAAGGACATCCCTGACGCGTTCCCTTTTCAAGTGGGAAATTTGCCGATAGATGATCCAGGGTTTGAATTCTTGCTGCGGGGTTAGCATACAGGGCTTTTATAACATTTCTGAAATTTCCCACCAGTCCAATTTTGTCCAAAACTTGTCCTACTCAATTTCACTTCACCTTATCAAAAGCCTTCTCTGCATGTAATGTAACCAGAGCCGGCTTACCTCGTCTGTTTTCTCTTTTATTTATTACATCTATGGCTAACAGTGTACGTCTGTACGTCTTACATTTGTGACCGCACTCCTACCTTTCACAAAGCCCACCTGTGAGGGAGTTACTAATAATGTGAGTATCTCTGCTAGCATGCTTGCCATGAGTTTGGATATTTTAATATCCTGATTTATCAAGGATATAGGTCTATAGGATGCTGGGTCCTCCTCATTTTTCCCTTCTTTTGGTATTAGTCTAATATGAGCTACATTAGTGCCCGCCAATTGCAGGTCAGTTTTAGCATTTAGTGAACATGGTTAAAAAAAAACCTTTAAAACAATTGTGGAATTGCACTTTTTTTTGCAATTTTAACTCACTTGGAATTTGTTTTCCGTTTTCCAGTATAATATATGGTAAAATCAATGGTGTCACTCAAAAGTACAACTGATCCCACAAAAACAAGCCCTCTTGTGGTCATATTGGCAGAAAAAAAAAGTTATGGCTCTGGGAAGAAGGGGAGCAAAAAACAAAAGCGCAAAAATGGAAAATTGCTAGGTCGTGAAGGGGTTAAAGTGGTTTACTCAGGTGACTGGGATCTATATTACAGCTGCCATAGTGTTAAATATTAGGAAACTCCAGTTCTTTAACCTGTTATCCTATATTACCCATGTGATGTAGTGCTACAAGGCAGTAATGGTACTCATTGTGCCATATCTGGAGACGTGCTATACATTGTGTATAACTGATTGAAGATAAATTAGATATTTTTACATTAAAAAAGCAAAGTAAAAGAGACAGGAGTGTATGAGAATGTACGAGTGCTTATCACGAGTATTTACAGTCCTCTAAACAGACCATGAATGTCAAGGACAAATTACAATTACAAAAACTGAAACAATCCGAAACAAATACGAAAAATGATTATTATGCTGTCAATCAGTAAAATCTGATTTATATGCAACTTGCATGAAGTTGACAACTTTGACAAAAAATAGAAAATCTTTGTCCTGAAATAGAATTAAAATATATAAGCAAGAGAAATAATTAGACAGAATATACTGAAGCCAGTAATTAGAAAATTGCTAACTCTGGGAAGAGATAAATATAGGCGTAAGATAAACATCCGGATGTTAGCGAAAGACTATAGTGCGAAAATAAAAGATGGAGTGTTTTGTCAAAACAGAAGCTTACACTTAGAAACAAAAGCGCTGGTTTCCCCCGATGTTCTGAATATATTGATCTGTTGTCTGGAAAGTAAAAGGCACTTGCAGCAGTGTCAGACAATTTGGTCTTATCTCCCTTACCCTAGACAAGCCATTATGGGGCGAATGAACTATTGCAATAATTCTCCCTAATCCTCCAGCCTTTTGACATTTCTTGCATTATTGTAGTGCCTGCATGTAACCTGGACTTATCATGGATGCCTCCTTACTTTGATGTGCTTATTTTGCTACCTGGTATGTCATAGGAGCACACTGATTCCCCATGTAAATATGGGTGAATGTTGTACCCAGGGCCGTTTCTTCAACAGGGCGGGCAGGGCGGCCACACGGGGCGCCGTGGGGCCGGGGGGCGCAGGAGAGGCCTCGGGCCCCGGTGGTCCCCTGCCCGCTGCTGCTGCTGTTTAAGGGCTGTCAGGGGCGCGGATGCCGCGCTCAGTGCTGAGCGCGGGCGCGCCCTGCCCGAACTCAGCTGCAAATCTGACAGCTGAGCGGTCAGATCATCGCCTCGCGTCGCCGCGCCCCCCCCCCCGCACCGCACATAATGGTTGCGGCCACCTCGGCGCCGCCACTCACCCATACCTCCCAACCGTCCCGATTTCAGCGGGACAGTCCCGCTTTGGCACCGGGGTCCCGCTGTCCCGCTTCGGGCATTTAAAATCCCGAATTTGCGGCCGCCGGTGAAGCCCCGCCCACTTCCGGGACGTAGAGAGAGCCTGTTTTTTTTTTTTTTTATATAAAAGCTGCCTCCTGACCGCCCGCGCAACACCCCCCCCCCTCCCGCCCCCTGTGCGGCGCTGCCACGCTGAAGGAGAGAGCCTGCAGCAATCAAGAAGAAAGGTCAGCGATTCACTACCTCTGGCTGTGTGTGCACGGAGCTCCGGCTTCTGCTCTTAGCTGCTATCCCGGCAGAGAAGGAGAGACGGGGGAGGTGCCGGGATAGTGCAGAGCTGTGAGCAGGAGACTGAAGACTTCAGCAGAGAGCTGCACATGGACATCAGCCGCCCCTGCATCACAGAGGAGATTGTGTGTGTGTGATGTGTGTGATGGCTGCGTGTGTGTGTGTGTGATGGCTGGGTGTGTGTGTGTGATGGCTGTGTGTGTGTGATGGCTGCGTGTGTGTGTGTGTGATGGCTGCGTGTGTGTGATGGCTGCGTGTGTGTGTGTGATGGCTGTGTGTGTGTGATGGCTGCGTGTGTGTGTGTGTGATGGCTGCGTGTGTGTGTGTGTGATGGCTGCGTGTGTGTGTGTGATGGCTGCGTGTGTGTGTGATGGCTGCGTGTGTGTGTGTGATGGCTGCGTGTGTGTGTGTGATGGCTGCGTGTGTGTGTGATGGCTGCATGTGTGATGGCTGCGCGTGTGTGTGTGTGTGTGATGGCTGCGTGTGTGTGTGTGATGGCTGTGTGTGTGATGGCTGCGTGTGTGTGTGATGGCTGCGTGTGTGTGTGTGATGGCTGCGTGTGTGTGATGGCTGCGTGTGTGTGATGGCTGCGTGTGTGTGATGGCTGCGTGTGTGTGATGGCTGCGTGTGTGTGTGATGGCTGTGTGTGTGTGATGGCTGCGTGTGTGTGATGGCTGTGTGTGTGTGATGGCTGTGTGTGTGTGATGGCTGTGTGTGTGTGATGGCTGTGTGTGTGTGATGGCTGTGTGTGTGTGATGGCTGCGTGTGTGTGATGGCTGCGTGTGTGTGTGATGGCTGCGTGTGTGTGTGTGTGTGATGGCTGCGTGTGTGATGTCTGCGTGTGTGTGTGATGGCTGCATGTGTGTGTGATGGCTGCGTGTGTGTGTGTGTGTGATGGCTGCGTGTGTGTGTGTGATGGCTGCGTGTGTGTGTGTGTGATGGCTGCGTGTGTGTGTGTGTGATGGCTGCGTGTGTGTGTGATGGCTGCGTGTGTGATGCATTTGTGTCAAAGCTGCATGTGTTTGTGAGCTGCGTGCGTGTGAGCTGCGTGCCTGTGTGTGAGCTGCGTGCCTGTATGTCATTATACAGTATGGAGCATCATGTGTGGTCATTATACAATATGGAGCATCATGTGCGGTCATTATACAGTATGGAGCATCATGTGCGGTCATTATACAGTATGGAGCATTATGTGTGGCCATTATACAGTATGGAGCATCATGTGCGGTCATTATACAGTATGGAGCATCATGTGCGGTCATTATACAATATGGAGCATCATGTGCGGTCATTGTACAGTATGGAGCATCATGTGCGGTCATTATACAGTATGGAGCATCATGTGCGGTCATTATACAGTATGGAGCATCATGTGTGGCCATTATACAGTATGGAGCATCATGTGCGGTCATTATACAGTCTGGAGCATCATGTGCGGTCATTATACAGTCTGGAGCATCATGTGCGGTCATTATACAGTCTGGAGCATCATGTGCGGTCATTATACAGTATGGAGCATCATTTGCGGTCATACAGTATGGAGCATCATGTGTGTTCATTATACAGTATGGAGCATCATGTGCGGCCATTATACAGTATGGAGCATCATGTGGGGTCATTATACAGTATGGAGCATCATGTGCGGTCATTATACAGTATGGAGCATCATGTGCGGTCATACAGTATGGAGCATCATGTGTGTTCATTATACAGTATGGAGCATCATGTGTGGCCATTATACAGTATGGAGCGTCATGTGTGTTCATTATACAGTATGGAGCATCATGTGTGGCCATTATACAGTATGGGGCACTGTGTGGCCATATTTTTTTGTTTATAATTATTGTATATGAAACAGTGTGATCGGCAGTGCTAAATGGGTGTGGTTGGGATGTGGATATGGGTGTGACTAATTATGAATGGGTGTGGTCAGAGGCGTGGCCTAAAATTTGCCGCGGCGCGCAAAGCGCGCCGCAAACTTTGTCCCTCTTTCCCATCTTCAAAAGTTGGGAGGTATGACTCACCTCCGCTCCGCGCTGGATGAACAGCGAGAATGAACAGCCAGGATGAGGCAGCTCGGCCACTCCCACACTGATAGCAGGGGCGCCGCGCTCTCGGCTGAGCACGGGCGCTCCCTGAGACAGTGATCAAAGAGCTAAGCACACACACTATCACTGTCAGACTAGGCTGCCTGGCTGTTGCCAATTTCAATGCTGGACAGGACAGGCTGCAGTCTAGTCTGACAGTGGTAGCAGTATAGCAAAAATGCCCACCCCCTGCCTATGGATTAGTCCTTCCCTTCCCAGCAGCCCCATTTAGCAGTCTGAGCGCGCTCAGACTCAGAGGGCAGAGGGCACTGACACACTGAACAGGTGAGGGGGTCTGAGGGATGGGATGGGTTGGGCTAGCCTTTTTTTTTGGATGGGGACCCCCACACCTGCCCCCCCCCCAACCACCCTTGGGGCATGCTGATTTGGCATGCCCCACAGCATGAAACCCGGGAGGGGGCCCAGCTGACTTACCTCATCTTTGGCAGTCTGGTGGCATCCTCACCCAGGCGAGAAGTGTTGGAAAGAGTTATGGCAGTAACTGTATACCTGGCAACCAATAATTTAGCTTTTCGAGGATCGTCAAATACATTGTTTACACCAAATAATGGACATTTCCTTGGGCTTATAGAGCTTCTTGGAAAATTTGAACCAGTAATGAGAGATCATTTAAAACGAATTACTTCCCAGGAAATCCATACACATTACTGTGGAAATTTAATTCAAAATGAAATTATCTGCTTGATGGCCTCTCAGGTGAAGAAATGTATTCTAGAAAAAGCCAAAAGATCTAAGTATTTTTCAATAATGTTGGACTGCACACAAGATGCAGGTCACACTGAACAGTTGTCATACACCTTAAGATTTGTTGATATAGATGATGATCACGTAGCAATAAAGGAACATTTTATTGGCTATCGTCCTGCTACTGATACATCTGGGGAAAGTCTCGCCAATCTCCTTTTAGAAGAGATTAGTAAATGTGATCTGGAATTAGAAAATGAACTGGCAGAAAAGCTGAATTATTCGGAAGCTATTAATGCTTTTGCAGCGGCTAAATCTAGAAGAGTCAGTTTCTCATAAATCTGCAACCTACAATTTTTAGGATCTGTTTCCAAAATAATTAATAGATATTATTTACCTACAACTTTGTTCTCACCGTTAATAATTAGCATACTTGTCCCTTTTCCCCAAGTTCTATATAAGTTAAAGGCAAATTATAATTTATTAAAAAAAGGGAAGATACAAGCCTGCTCTCTATTTATTACTCAAGCCCACAAAAATAATGTTTATTATTTTCGGTGCCGGGGGGGGGGGGGGGGGGGGGGAGAAATTTCCTACTCTCGCCCTGTGTCATTTTTGGGCTAGAAACTGCCCTGGTTGTACCTATTGTGTTACTCCATCCATCCCCTTTAATTACTGGTGCTACATCATCTTTTCCAAAGAGTAAAGTAATCTGTGAAAATAAGTTCATACTTTTCCTGCTTTCTGGCATAAAATCTAGTAGTGTGAACCTCTCATAAAAAAATTCATAGATTCTCAAGGTTATAATAGAAGCTAGAAGCTCAGTATCCCTAGAGCACTATGTGTAGGGATCATCCATGTGCAAACATATGTAGCTGGTCTTAGATGGCTCAACAAAACCCGAGAGAATGCATGTTATCCTGTGACTTATGAAGATTCAATCTTTATAATACATTTATACACTAGATATTAGAGATGATCAAAGCGATCTGCCGTAAATTGACTTTAATTCAAAGTTAATGAAAATCAAATGTCCCGACAAATTCAAATAACTTGAAATTTGATTTGCGTGAATAACAAAAAATATGTTCATCAGCATTATACACATTGAAGAAGACTGTATCAGTCAGAAAAGGCTGACATGAGCTCAGTTGGCTTCCCCTTAGTGCCTGTAAGATTTCATATCACATGGTATAGCACAGCCTATCAGGAGGGACTATCATAGCCTGTATAAAAGCTGAGGCAGGGATTGCAGGAGCTATGTTAGGGTGATATAAGGCTCGCTAGAAGATGTTAGAGCTCAGCAAAAGAGACAAGAAGACAGTGCCTAAAGCTGCATTTAAACTGCAAAATAACAAGAGTTGTTAAAAACGCTCATTTCACAATTATTTTGCCATGTAAACAGGCTGCTAATCACACGATGAATGAAAAAACACTCTTCATTGGGTAAAGTGATCCTTAGCACAGCCCAAAAACTCATCATTCTTGACAGTGCATCGTCCTCTACTGAGTCTGCCGAGAAACAATGCAGCCTGTGTGCACTGAGCAATCTATAACACTGGTCAACAGCATTTTTGGTGCCAAAGATATTTCATCGAATTTAGGGTATTTTTGGGGTGCTGATTCTGAATATGTCATCAGTTTTGCCAGATTGGCTCAAGTTTTTGAGATTTTTGGTATCTTATTTATAGCACTTGTTGGTAAATGCGACGCATCATCTCATTAATTTCTTTGGATTAGTACTTGAACTGAGCAGTTCTCAATATAGTTTTGTGTTAATTAGTGTTCTAAAAGTTTGTTCATAGCTTGATTTTTGCACTAACTTTATGTTGTTGTCTGTTTTCCAGTGAAAAGCATGAACTCATCAAGAAGAAGTTGTCTTAACGATCCAGACTCATTCTGTTACATTTGTGGTGAATACACACTGCCAAAACATAGAAGAAACATAACAGACTTCGTAAAAAAAGTGTATTTTGCCTATTTTGGGGTTATGCTTGGGGACCAAGACAAGTTTTGGGCACCACACATTGTGTGCAAAGCATGTATCGAATTATTACGAAAATGGAGCAAAGGACAAAGAAAAAGCTTCAAATTTGGTGTTCCAATGGTGTGGAGAGAGCCAAAAAATCATCATGATGACTGTTATTTATGGTAAACACAGGTACAGGCACATCTTCACAATGAGGGACAGGCCTTCTTGCAGATTCCATGTTACTCCCATTTTCGTTTCTTATGCTTATTGAATCCTTGCACTTGCACTGCACAGAAATAACAGTCATCATGATGATTTTTTGGCTCATGCTGTGATTGCACCCAAGAATTGGATCGCACGCACCGAGCAGAGCAGGAGCCGGGTGTCATTGGCATGTCGCATCCGATGCTCTCGCATGAGAGAATTATCGGATGTCATGCGCTAGTGTTAACCCGGCCTAATATAGAATATCTGCAAGAAGAAGAGAGTTGTAGTCTGCGATACAATAGGAATAGAGATAGGTTAAGTGGCAGTGCCAGTGGAATTGACTAATGATATGGTGTATCTGGTATATAGTCTGCTGTATTTGTATTCAAATTAAACATATTTTTCAACCTTCTTTCAGCAAAAAGGAGTACAATCGTTTGGAATATAAAATCATAAAAGCAGTGTCAGACAGTGTGCTTGGATCTCTCTCCTACCTCCATTTCTCCCCCCACACATACTTTCCCCTTTCCTCAGCTTTTCCCCCTGCCCCTCTTCCTCAAAAATAAAACAGAATGGCTACACTCTTAAGGTACCACAGAACGTTATACACATGTTTTCATAGCAATTGGACTACTTAAGATTTACCATGAATATATTTGCAGCAAATCAAATTTTGGGAAAAATGTTGCTAAACCTGACAAAATTCAAATTTCAAAAGCTTTGATCATCTCTACTAGATACAACAATAAAAGCAGTAATACATATGTTACTAAAACTGCAAACACCACATTAGCACTTAATAATGAAATTAATAAATTTATATAGCGCTCAGATAATACCCTAATTTGTTGAACCACTGTGCACCTTGGTCAAACAGATATATTGCTGTCACCGGGATACCAGGACAGTGAGGGGCCAGAAGATCTCAGTGTCTGGTTTCATGAACTCCTGCACTGATTAGAACAGCTTCACCATCTTATTAAACAGTGCAGTTTTTTTCCTTGCTGGCAGTGCAAGGGTTAATCTGTTCAGTTGATCTCCTGGAGCTCTCTAACCTGGATTGTCTTCTCAGCTGGTCAGTGTTGGCCACTCCACCCTTCTATATATGCTTGGGAATTGCCAGTGATTGTTCTTACTGCCTGCTTAGGATTTGGAGGTGAAGTTCAAGCTTGGAGCAGACATTTGGAGAGTTGTTCAAGAGATTGTTGCATTAAGTTTGTGTGTTCATCCTGAACCTCTCCTATTTGGTTTTACCTTCCTATACCTCCCCTGTGTTCCACTCTGTTGTTTGGTGAGTGTATTTTGTATGATTGTAGTTTTCATTTATCCCTGTCTGTCTTCCTTTGTTTGCCTGGTTAGTGTTATCCTATACACTTCAGCCTCACACCTCCCTGTGTGGGGGAGGGAACAGATAAGGGTTAACATAGGAGCATAGCAATGCACGTGACCCCGGCATCTCCACCTTCAGGAGTAATCTGGGGAACAGGCATAGTCTAGGCACCTCTAGTTCAAGGGATTGGGTAGGCACCCACAATCCATTGTCACTATGTGACAATTGCTTTTCAATGGGGCTTGGAATCTAGACCATATCTAACCTCCAATTAATTTATTTGTGTGCAAAGAAAGATATGGTGTAATAACCCCCTTCGCGGACCACTACCTTTATATCATGTTGCAGACTATTTAGGGTGAATGTATGATTTGGGGTAAAAGGAACCAAAGGTGAACCAAAGTCCATTCTGTTGCTGTTTTTTTTTTTTTCTCTTTTCCAAGCTAGGTTTTGGCTACAACAGTGTTTCACTAGGAAGCCAAGTTTAACTTTGCTTACAATAAGTCAATCAACACGTTGCACTGTAAGTCCGAAACTGGACAGTAATATAATACTTCACTTTGTTACAATGGAGCATTTGATTAAAGACACATTTACCATAGCTATGAAAGTTGATGTAAAGTGTTGTAGAGATTTTGGTAAACGGCAAGGACATATTTATATACAAATCTGTATCACACTTGTATGAAATACAGAGATTACATAATGTGGGACTAGATATGAAATAGTCCATGTGATAAATTACTTTCCTTCACTGCAAAGAAATCTTGCCAAATACACAACGAATTAAAGAGTGCAATTTTAAGTAAATTAGTAAAAATATTACAATATGATTTTCCTTAAAGAGCATGAAAGCAGTGAAACGCAGCAGATAAAGGGGTTTCCCATAAGACAACCACAGTTAGGGTACCGTCTCACAGTGGCACTTTGGTCGCTATGACGGCACGATCCGTGACGTTCCAGCGATATACTTACGATCTCGCTGTGTCTGACACGCTACTGCGATCAGGGACCCCGCTGAGAATCGTACATCGTAGCAGATCATTTGAAACTTTCTTTCGTCGTCAGATCACCCGCTGTCATCGCTGGATCGTCGTGTGTGATGCCGATCCAGCGATGTGTTCACTTGTAACCAGGGTAAATATCGGGTTACTAAGCGCAGGGCCACGCTTAGTAACCCGATAGTTACCCTGGTTACCATTGTAAAAGTAAAAAAAAAACACTACATACTCACCTTCTGATGTCTGTCACGTCCCCCGGCGTCCACAGGGGGACCTGTGGACGCCGGGGGACGTGACAGACATCAGAAGGTGAGTATGTAGTGTTTTTTTTTTAACTTTTACAATGGTAACCAGGGTAAATATCGGGTTACTAACCCGATGTTTACCCTGGTTACCCGGGTGCTGCAGGGGGACTTCGGCATCGTTGAAGACAGTTTCAACGATGCCGAAGTCCTTCCCCTGATCGTTGGTCGCTGGAGAGAGCTGTCTGTGTGACAGCTCCCCAGCGACCACACAACGACTTACCAATGATCACGGCCAGGTCGTATCGCTGGTCGTGATCGTTGGTAAGTCTTTTAGTGTAACGGTACCCTTAAGGTACCGTTACACTTAACGATTTACCAACGATCACGACCAGCGATACGACCTGGCTGTGATCGTTGGTAAGTCGTTGTGTGGTCGCTGGAGAGCTGTCACACAGACAGCTCTCCAGCGACCAACGATGCAACGATGCCGAAGTCCACGGGTAACCAGGGTAAACATCGGGTTACTAAGCGCAGGGCCGCGCTTAGTAACCCGATGTTTACCCTGGTTACCATTGTAAATGTAAAAAAAAAAAAAAACACTACATACTTACATTCCGGTGTCTGTCACGTCCCTCGCCGTCAGCTTCCCGCACTGACTGTGAGCGCCGGCCGTATAGCACAGCGGTGACGTCACCGCTGTGCTCTGCTTTTACTTTACGGCCGGCGCTCACAGTCAGTGCGGGAAGCTGACGGCGAGGGACGTGACAGACACCGGAATGTAAGTATGTAGTGGTTTTTTTTTTACATTTACAATGGTAACCAGGGTAAACATCGGGTTACTAAGCGCGGCCCTGCGCTTAATAACCCGATATTTACCCTGGTTACCAGTGAAGACATCGCTGCATCGGCATCACACACGCCGATGCAGCGATGACAGCGGGTGATCAGCGACCAAAGAAATGTCCTGATCATTCGCAGCGACCAACGATCTCCCAGCAGGGGCCTGATCGTTGGTCGCTGTCATGCATAACGATTTCGTTAACGATATCATTGCTACGTCACAAAAAGCAACGATATCGTTAACGAAATTCAGATTATTTCCCCAGGAGGCCCAATCCCAGCTGGACACTAACACTATGGAATTAACAATCCATGGCTCTTTCCATACTTCCCATTAAGCAGCAGCTCCATATTCCTCCACCACCAATATGCCAAGATGTAAAACTGGGGATTCGCACCAACCTAGCATTCATTACCTACTGGATAACTAGATGATAAATATTAACAACTTCATTACCCCTTAACTCTTTCCTGACATGTGATGTACATCTATATCACTCATCTGGTGTGGTTATATTGACAAGACTGATAAGTTGAATCTGCTACATATATGACTGTGTTATGCTGCTCGAACCCGTCGCTAAAAGTACCTTCACACTGAGCGACTTTAGAACGATAACGATAGCGATCCGTGACGTTGCAGCGTCCTGGATAGCGATATCGTTGTGTTTGACACGCAGCAGCGATCTGGATCCTGCTGTGATATCGCTGGTCGGAGCTAGACACCTTATTTCGTCGCTGGATCACCCGCTGACATCGCTGAGTCGGCGTGTGTGACGCCGACTCAGCGATGTCTTCACTGGTAACCAGGGTAAACATCGGGTTACTAAGCGCAGGGCCGCGCTTAGTAACCCGATATTTACCCTGGTTACCATTGTAAATGTAAAAAAAAAAACACTACATACTTACATTCCGGTGTCTGTCGCGTCCCCCGGCGTCCGCTTCCCTGCACTCCTCCTGCATCCTGTGTCAGCGCCGGCCGGCCGTAAAGCAGGGCACAGCGGTGACGTCACCGCTCTGCTTTCCAGCGGCGCTTACACAGGATGCAGGAGGAGTGCAGGGAAGCGGACGCCGGGGGACGTGACAGACACCGGAATGTGAGTATGTTGTGGGGTTTTTTTTACATTTACAATGGTAACCAGGGTAAACATCGGGTTACTAAGCGCGGCCCTGCGCTTAGTAACCCGATGTTTACCCTGGTTACCCGGGGACTTCGGCATCGTTGGTCGCTGGAGAGCGGTCTGTGTGACAGCTCTCCAGCTACCACACAGCGACGCTGCAGCGATCGACATCGTTGTCGATATCGCTGCAGCGTCGCTTAATGTGACGGTACCTTAACTGCATAAATTAGCAATTATTGCTGCTTTTAACCAATTATATGTCTCTGGCAATAACTATGAGCAGCATTTCTTTAATTGTGTGATGCATTCAATTAAGCATCTATCACCCCACCCCCGCTGAGGCAATACATTACTGTATATTGTAGGTTCAAGCACTCTAGTGGAACTGAATAGTAAAGTAAAAATGAATAAAAAAAGTTTTAAAAATAAAAACAGATAAAATCAAATTATAACTAATTTCCTTATCCCAGTTCAAAAATAAAGAAATAAAAAGGAAAAAAATGCATCTATTTGGAATCACTATATCTTTAAAATTCCAAACTAGGAACATTGAAAATTAATTAACTCACAATTTAAAAGGAATAAAGAGAGAAAAAATTGAAAAGACACAATTTTTGGGTCTCCTCACCTCCTTCAAAAATCGAAATATCAAATGTAATCATAATGTTGGTACCAATAAAATGCCAAGAACAACATCTGCAAGGAGTTCACGTATGTTCTCTGTATTTGGGTGGGTTTCCTCCTGGTTCTCCGGTTTCCTCCCACACTCCAAAGACATACTGATAGGGAATTTAGATTGTGAAGCCCCAATGGGGACAGTGATGATGATGTCTGTAAAGTGCTGCAGAATATAATGGCTCTATATAAGTAAGCATAATATAGAAATAATAAATAATCAGTTTACAAATAGAGTCAACCAATCAGAGAGGAGGCTGTCACGTGGTCTTCCCTGCAGTTGCTTCGGGAGCCCGGCTGCTTTGCCCAATCAATCCTGCTTGCACTTTTGTGAAATATCTTAGCAAATTAAAGATAAATCAGTTACAGGATAATTTATTACAAACATGAAAAAAAAAAAAAACTATTAAAGTGATGCTAATAATGGATGGAGGTAAATCTCATTATGTCTATAATTATGCCAAATAAAAATTTGGTGCATAATAATACACAAAAATATATAAAACAAAACAATAAGAATTCTGAGTTTGTTTGTTTATTTGTTTTTTTACTTTGGGTCCTTGACATCCCAGATTTTTGCTGTGTATGTCATTGTTTGTATCTTCTTATCCTCAGTTGATCCATGTATACATATATAAAAAGGACATAAATGTATCGCTCAGCTCTGTCCTTAAATTACAAGGTTTTAGTCAACACAATTCATCCATTATTTTATTTAGCCGGAATGAGCAATTCTCATGTGGTCT
This sequence comes from Ranitomeya variabilis, assembly GCF_051348905.1. Lineage (NCBI taxonomy): Eukaryota > Metazoa > Chordata > Amphibia > Anura > Dendrobatidae > Ranitomeya > Ranitomeya variabilis. Next base: position 172,838,804 of record NC_135236.1, on the reverse strand, counting down.
CCAGAAATGTTGGAACATCATGTTCTAGGATGTATATTACAAATGCAACATGTCAGATACATTTTCTGCAGAGCTGGAAGGGAGGTTATTATGAAAGGCTGCAGTCCAGAATATTCTAAAGAATTTTCTTTATAAACTACTTATTGTTTGTCACTGGAGTGTGAAGTCTTATCTGTAATTTGGATGAAGTTCAGAACATTATTAATATTGTTCTGATTAATTCTAGTCATATTAGAACTTCATCTTTTCCAAAATAGTAAAACCTACCTGCACATATAAAAGTTATATAAATACCATAATTGTTCAATGCCCTCCTGCATTTACCTTTATGGCTCTATTACAATTCACTCTCATAAGAGTTCCCCACCCCTAACCCAGCACCTTGGACACCGATGAGCCCATGCTCTGCCTTCTTACACTTTAACGGGGCACAAAAAAAATTTTGTTCATGTGAAATCCATGAGAAAATAATTTGACGGTGTACGTTGCTGCCAGACTACCTTATCACAAATGTTAAAGAGAACCTATCACGTGATTTATGCTGCCCAAACCACGTGCAGCATGAATCAAAGCCTGTCTGCACAATTGCGAGAGCATTTTTATAGAAAATGAAGTTAGAAGATCTGGCCATGACCAAAGCCATAGAGGGAATCAGCCCAGTCCAGGTGACCAGCGCTGCCTCCTGTGCCGTTCAAGTGACTGAAAGGTCTTTTGCTATGGGAAATACCTGTCAAACACAAGGAGCGGAGCAGGGAGAATCTGACCGTTGGCTAATCTTGTCTCTGGCTATGGTCGCTGTCTGGATCTTCTTATTATATTAATGTAACAGGCTGCAACCGTACAGCCAGGCTTTGATTCATGCTACCGAAATGTGGGCAGCATGATCCTCTTAACAGGTTACCCTTAAGAAATTAACAACATTCTCATATGCCATTTACTTTCACACTATAACATATAACAAATACTTGTTATAACACATGTGCAAAGCAGGCCTTAGCAGTATGCAGTCTGTGAGGTGTGGGGCTGTTTTTCAGCATTCGGCACTCGCAAACTTCATATAATTGAAGGAAGGATGAATGGACAAATGTACCAAGACATTCTTGCAAAAAAATCTGCTGTTTTCTACCAGGATGATGAGACTATTAGTGATGACGAGCGAATATACTCATTACTCGAGATTTCCCGAGAACGCTCGGGTGACATCCTGGTAGATGACAGCAGATTTTTTATCAAGAATGTCTCGGTACATTTGATCCTTCATCCTTCCTTCAATTACAAGAAATTTGTCAGTGCCATATGCTGAAAATAGCCCCACACCATGATGTTCCCACCTCAAAATTTCACTGTTGTATGGTATTATTGGAGTGATATGCAGTTCTCTTTTGGCCTCCAAACATAGTGTGTATTATGGCATCCAAAGAGTTCCATTTTGGTGTCATCTGACCAAACTATAGTCTCTAGTGATGAGCGAATATACTCGTTACTCGAGATTTCCCGAGCACGCTCGGGTGTCCTCCGAGTATTTTTTAGTGCTCAGAGATTTAGTTTTCCTCACCTCACCTGAATGATTCACATCTTTTAGCCAGCTTGATTACATGTGGGGATTCCTTAGCAACCAGGCAACCCCCACATGTACTTGTGCTGGCTAACAGATGTAAATCATTCAGCTGCGGTGATGAAAACTAAATCTCTGAGCACTAAAAAATACTCGGAGGACACCCGAGCGTGCTCGAGAAATCTCGAATAACGAGTATATTCGCTCATCACTAGAGACTATAGTTTGGTCAGATGACACCAAAATGGAACTCTTTGGATGCCACAATACACTCTATGTTTGGAGGCCAAAAGAGAACTGCATATCACTCCAATAATACCATACAACAGTGATATTTTGAGGTGGGAACATCATGGTCTGGGGCTATTTTCAGCATATGGCACTGACAAATTTCTTGTAATTGAAGGAAGGATGAAGGAACAAATGTACCGAGACATTCTTGTAAAAAATCTGCTGTCATCTACCAGGATGTTGAAGATGAAACGAAGGTGGAAATTTCAGCACGGCAATGATCCCAAACACAGAGCCAAGGAAACTCTCAATTGGTTTCTAAGAAAGAAAATAAAGCTGCTGGAATGGCCCAGCCAATCACTGGACCTGAATCCAATAGATCATTTATGGAAGGAACTAGAGCACGGAGTTCATAGACGGAGCCCACGGAACCTTCAGGATTAGAAGAATGTTTGAGTGGAAGAATGGGCAAAAATCACACCTGAGCAATGCATGCGACTAGTTTCTCCGTACAGGAGGCATCTTGAAGCTGTCAGACTCATCACCAACAAAGGCTGTTGCCCAAAGTTTTAATTCAGTTTCAGTAAGAATGTTCTATACTTTTCTTCTGTGTCTTTTCTCATTATTACACATAGCTTAATTTATGGATATCTTTAGTTTGATTTCTTTGCCTGAGTGTATTGGATGGGTTGTTACCTCATCATCTGCTGATAATTTCATGTCAATAGCACCTTTAGAAATATATTTACTTAGAAAATTGGTGATGTGTTCAATACTTATTTCACCCAATGTATATAGAGCTTACTAGGATACTGTAAAAGAGACCTTGAAGGTGCTGACCGTACTTTATATTGGGCAAACCTGGTGATAGGTTCCCTTTAAAATCTGTTTGCAGTCTGTGCTTCAAAACAATTAAGAATGAATTGTTATGTAACTTCTATAACTTGATGCAAAAGGTCTCTGCAGTCCTGAAAGCCAATAAATTCTGAAAACAGAATCAAGACGTTTATTGTTTGCATTGTTTTACAACCACATCCTCTGCAGCGTGAGTTCACTTGTAATTAGTATGGTTTGTGAAATGAAGAGATTACCCTTTTCATCTTGTAAACACTGGCACTAATGTTAGAAGACGCTGCTCCATCCTGTACCTCCCAGCAATATGCAAAACAATGCTGAACCTAGAATTTGACATCATTGTCCCCATAGGATACTCATAACTAAAAAGAGGTGCACACTCCAAGATCTGTTTAATATAAGCACAAAGAATGAGCATATTGCAAATAATAAAAAACAGTCTTGCCAGGAACATATTAGTTTGTATAAACGTGCTTCTAGCCCATTTATTCTGAGAGCAGCTGCTAATTTCTCCTAAAGTAAATGAACATCTATTATATCATGTGCATAGATGTCTATAGATTCACACTTTGCTAAAATATACATTTTATAAATTCTTATATGATGCATTTTGTTATAAATTACCTGGGTAATCAATACGGTACTCGGCCCAATGTTATAGTATGGGACAGCAAAGATCTGTGATGTATCAGATAGCACTCGGCCCAATGTTATACTATGGGGCAGAGCAGATCTGTGATGTATCAGATAGCACTCGGCCTAATGTTATAGTATGGGGCAGAGCAGATCTGTGATGTATCAGATAGCACTCGGCCTAGTGTTATACTATGGGACAGTGCAGATCTGTGATGTATCAGATAGCACTCGGCCTAATGTTATAGTATGGGGCAGAGCAGATCTGTGATGTATCAGATAGCACTCGGCCCAGTGTTATACTATGGGACAGTGCAGATCTGTGATGTATCAGATAGCACTCGGCCCAATGTTATACTATGGGGCAGAGCAGATCTGTGATGTATCAGATAGCACTCGGCCTAATGTTATAGTATGGGGCAGTGCAGATCTGTGATGTATCAAATAGTACTCAGCCCAACGTTATACTATGGGACAGTGCAGATCTGGGATGTATCAGATAGCACTCGGCCCAATGTTATACTATGGGGCAGAGCAGATCTGTGATGTATCAGATAGCACTCGGCCCAATGTTATACTATGGGGCAGAGGAGATCTGTGATGTATCAGATAGCACTCGGCCCAATGTTATACTATGGGACAGTGCAGATCTGTGATGTATCAGATAGCACTCGGCCCAGTATTATACTATGCGGCAGAGCAGATCTGTGATGTATCAGATAGCACTTGGCCCAATGTTAGTGCAGCGCCCCAGAGTCCTGGTCGTTGCAGTACTGACGCTCCGCCGCTAAGGGGAGTGATGGTACGTCTGATGGCACTTAAGGAGTTCACCTGACCAGGTATCACAGACACCAATACACTAGGAGTCATGCCGTAAGATCGAGGCAACATCCTACTGAGGCGCGTAGCCGGTGGCCGGAACGCCGAGGAAGTATTGGGCTCCAAGCATTACTTCAAACCAACGGCAGGACAGTTAATTATAGGTTGGCTGTCTCACCTAAATCACCTAAGCAGACATAGGGGGCAACTGTGGGAGAGGGGCGTCACTAGGGTCCCGGAAGAACTCCAGGCCTACCCGTCATACGGGTGCGTCCTAGCCATATCATCTGGGGGACGGAGAAGAATATCAGAACAGATATAAGTTGTGAGAAAGAACATCAGAAACAGACACAACAGTTGTGAGGACTAGGGTTGAGCGAAACGGGTCGATCATTTTCAAAAGTCGCCGACTTTTGGCTAAGTCGGCGTCTCATGAAACCCGATCCGACCCCTGTGCTTGTCGGCCATGCGGTACGCGACTTTCGCGCCAAAGTCGCGTTTCAATGACGCGAAAAGCGCCATTTCTCAGCCAATGAAGGTGAACGCAGAGTGTGGGCAGCGTGATGACATAGATCCTGGTCCCCACCATCTTAGAGAAGGGCATTGCAGTGATTGGCTTGCTGTCTGCGGCGTCACAGGGGCTATAAAGGGGCGTTCCCGCCGACCGCCATCTTACTGCTGCTGATCTGAGCTTAGGGACAGGTTGCTGCCGCTTCATCAGAAGCAGGGAGAGCGTTAGGCAGGGTCCACTAACCACCAAACCGCTTGTGCTGCAGCGATTTCCACTGTCCAACACCACCTTCGGTGTGCAGGAACAGTGGAAGCTATTTTTTTTTTTTTTTCCCCTCAGCGCTGTAGCTCATTGGGCTGCCCTAGAAGGCTCCGTGATAGCTGTATTGCTGTGTGTACGCCACTGTGGAAACCAACTGCTTTTTTCAAAGCACATATCCTCTTGTTCCTTCCTTTCTGCACAGCTATCTTTTTTGTTTGTCCACACTTTTTATTTAATTTGTGCATCAGTCCACTCCTATTGCTGCCTGCCATACCTGGCTTACATTACTGCAGGGAGATAGTAATTGTAGGACAGTTTTTTTTTTTTTTTTGTTTTTTTTTTGTGGGAGATTAAGATTGGCATTTCTGCTACAGTGCCATCCCTGTGTGTGCCATCTCTCACTGAGTGGGCCATAGAAAGCCTATTTATTTTTTCCGTGATTTGTGTTCTAAAATCTACCTCAACACAGAAACACTACATCAATCAGTGGGAGAAAAATATTGGCCTCAGTCAGGGCTTGTGTGCCACTGCTGTGTGTGCGCTATCTCTCATTCAGTGGGCTATAGCAAGCCTATATTTTTTTTTTTATTTTTTTTTTAATATTATTTGGTTTCAAAAGTCTCCCTGAAAAAAAAAAAAAACCTAAAAAAACAGTGGGAGAGTAATATTGCCCTTTCAGCTTGTGTGCCAGTCTTGACTCCTGGGTGTGCCACCTCTCTCCCTCTCATTCAGTGGGCCATAGAAAGCCTATTTATTTTTTTTTTTAAATATTATTGGGTTTCTAAAGTCTCCCTGAAAAAAACAAAAAATACATAAAAAAACAGTGGGAGAGTAATATTGCCCTTTCAGCTTGTGTGCCAGTCTTGACTCCTGGGTGTGCCACCTCTCTCCCTTTCATTCAGTGGGCCATAGAAAGCCTATTTTTTTTTTTTTAATATTATTTGGTTTCTAATTCTCCCTGAAAAAAAAAAAAAAACCTAAAAAAACAGTGGGAGAGTAATATTGCCCTTTCAGCTTGTGTGCCAGTCTTGACTCCTGGGTGTGCCACCTCTCTCCCTCTCATTCAGTGGGCCATAGAAAGCCTATTTATTTTTTTTTTTAAATATTATTGGGTTTCTAAAGTCTCCCTGAAAAAACAAAAAATACATAAAAAAACAGTGGGAGAGTAATATTGCCCTTTCAGCTTGTGTGCCAGTCTTGACTCCTGGGTGTGCCACCTCTCTCCCTTTCATTCAGTGGGCCATAGAAAGCCTATTTATTTTTTCCGTGATTTGTGTTCTAAATTCTACCTCAACACAAAAACACTACATCAATCAGTGGGAGAAAAATATTGGCCTCAGTAAGGGCTTGTGTGCCACTGCTGTGTGTGCTATCTCTCATTCAGTGGGCTATAGCAAGCCTATTTTTTTTTTTTTTTTTTTTTTTTTAATATTATTTGGTTTCTAAAGTCTCCCTGAAAAAAAAAAAAAACCTAAAAAAACAGTGGGAGAGTAATATTGCCCTTTCAGCTTGTGTGCCAGTCTTGACTCCTGGGTGTGCCACCTCTCTCCCTCTCATTCAGTGGGCCATAGAAAGCCTATTTATTTTTTTTTTTAAATATTATTGGGTTTCTAAAGTCTCCCTGAAAAAAACAAAAAATACATAAAAAAACAGTGGGAGAGTAATATTGCCCTTTCAGCTTGTGTGCCAGTCTTGACTCCTGGGTGTGCCACCTCTCTCCCTTTCATTCAGTGGGCCATAGAAAGCCTATTTTTTTTTTTTTAATATTATTTGGTTTCTAATTCTCCCTGAAAAAAAAAAAAAAACCTAAAAAAACAGTGGGAGAGTAATATTGCCCTTTCAGCTTGTGTGCCAGTCTTGACTCCTGGGTGTGCCACCTCTCTCCCTCTCATTCAGTGGGCCATAGAAAGCCTATTTATTTTTTTTTTTAAATATTATTGGGTTTCTAAAGTCTCCCTGAAAAAACAAAAAATACATAAAAAAACAGTGGGAGAGTAATATTGCCCTTTCAGCTTGTGTGCCAGTCTTGACTCCTGGGTGTGCCACCTCTCTCCCTTTCATTCAGTGGGCCATAGAAAGCCTATTTATTTTTTCCGTGATTTGTGTTCTAAATTCTACCTCAACACAAAAACACTACATCAATCAGTGGGAGAAAAATATTGGCCTCAGTAAGGGCTTGTGTGCCACTGCTGTGTGTGCTATCTCTCATTCAGTGGGCTATAGCAAGCCTATTTTTTTTTTTTTTTTTTTTTTTTAATATTATTTGGTTTCTAAAGTCTCCCTGAAAAAAAAAAAAAACCTAAAAAAACAGTGGGAGAGTAATATTGCCCTTTCAGCTTGTGTGCCAGTCTTGACTCCTGGGTGTGCCACCTCTCTCCCTCTCATTCAGTGGGCCATAGAAAGCCTATTTATTTTTTTTTTTAAATATTATTGGGTTTCTAAAGTCTCCCTGAAAAAACAAAAAATACATAAAAAAACAGTGGGAGAGTAATATTGCCCTTTCAGCTTGTGTGCCAGTCTTGACTCCTGGGTGTGCCACCTCTCTCCCTTTCATTCAGTGGGCCATAGAAAGCCTATTTTTTTTTTTTTTAATATTATTTGGTTTCTAATTCTCCCTGAAAAAAAAAAAAAACCTAAAAAAACAGTGGGAGAGTAATATTGCCCTTTCAGCTTGTGTGCCAGTCTTGACTCCTGGGTGTGCCACCTCTCTCCCTCTCATTCAGTGGGCCATAGAAAGCCTATTTATTTTTTTTTTTAAATATTATTGGGTTTCTAAAGTCTCCCTGAAAAAACAAAAAATACATAAAAAAACAGTGGGAGAGTAATATTGCCCTTTCAGCTTGTGTGCCAGTCTTGACTCCTGGGTGTGCCACCTCTCTCCCTTTCATTCAGTGGGCCATAGAAAGCCTATTTTTTTTTTTTTTAATATTATTTGGTTTCTAATTCTCCCTGAAAAAAAAAAAAAAACCTAAAAAAACAGTGGGAGAGTAATATTGCCCTTTCAGCTTGTGTGCCAGTCTTGACTCCTGGGTGTGCCACCTCTCTCCCTCTCATTCAGTGGGCCATAGAAAGCCTATTTATTTTTTTTTTTAAATATTATTGGGTTTCTAAAGTCTCCCTGAAAAAACAAAAAATACATAAAAAAACAGTGGGAGAGTAATATTGCCCTTTCAGCTTGTGTGCCAGTCTTGACTCCTGGGTGTGCCACCTCTCTCCCTTTCATTCAGTGGGCCATAGAAAGCCTATTTTTTTTTTTTTTTTAATATTATTTGGTTTCTAATTCTCCCTGAAAAAAAAAAAAAAAACTAAAAAAACAGTGGGAGAGTAATATTGCCCTTTCAGCTTGTGTGCCAGTCTTGACTCCTGGGTGTGCCACCTCTCTCCCTCTCATTCAGTGGGCCATAGAAAGCCTTTTTTTTTTTTGGTTTTTTTAATATTATTTGGTTTCTAAAGTCTCCCTGAAAAAAACAAAAAAAACATAAAAAACAGTGGGAGAGTAATATTGCCCTTTCAGCTTGTGCGCCAGTCTTGACTCCTGGTTGTGCCACCTCTCTCTCTCTAATTGTGGGCCATAGAAAGCCTTTTTTTTTTTTGGTTTTTTTAATATTATTTGGTTTCTAAAGTCTCCCTGAGAAAAAAAAATAAATAAATTAGGTGGGAGATTAATATTGACATTAGTGCTTGAGTGACAGTCCTGCGTGTGTGTCATCTCTGTGATTTTGTGCCACAGAAAACAGAGTGTGTAACATTGTGCCTGATTTTCCTTGTGGTCTCACCAACCTGTTAAGGGATATTGAAATCATACTGAAGTTATAGCTCACCGTGTAAGTTGTTTGATAGCAACAAATAAAGTTACTTTGGTTAAGATTTTAAAACAATGAGGAAGTCTGGTGCAAGAGGTCGTCGTGGGCGTTCATTGTCAGCTGGTAATGATGGTAGTGGTAGTGGAGCATCAGGTGGTCGTGGGGATAAAAATATTCCACCTAAGTCTGGAGCTGTGGAGCCAGTTTCGTCGTCAGGCTACACAAGGCCTCGAACGCTCTCTTTTCTGGGAGTAGGAAAACCGCTTTTAAAGGCGGAGCAGCAACAGCAAGTTTTGGCTTACATTGCAGACTCAGCCTCTAGCTCTTTTGCCTCCTCTTCCGAAACTGGTAAATGTAAAAGCAGCGCGTCGCTTGTGGATGTTCACGGTCAGGGACAAGTCGCTTCCTTGTCCTCCTCAGCAAAAACTACAACAAGAGAGAAGGATGCAGCAGGCGACACAACGGGTCACTCCATGGAGCTCTTTACACATACCGTCCCTGGCTTAGAAAGTGAAACATTTAACAGGCCATGCCCATTACAAGTATATTCTGACATGGAGTGCACTGATGCACAGCCACAGCCAGAGTACTATGCTGCTCCTTTGACTCAGACCACCACATTGCCCTCTCAGGGTACAGATCCACAATCAGACCCTGATGAGACTATGTTGCCCCGCCACGAACGCTATACCACCGACCGACACAGTGACACAGACGAAGTTGCACACGAGCTCGAAGAGGAGGTAATAGATGACCCAGTTATTGACCCCGATTGGCAGCCATTGGGGGAACAGGGTGCAGGCGGCAGTAGTTCAGAAGCGGAGGTGGAGGAGGGGCCGCAGCAGGCATCAACATCGCAACAGGTTCCATCTGCCGGGCCCGTATCTGGACCAAAACGCGTGTCAAAGCCAAAACCTGTTGGAGCACAGCGTTGCCATCCGGTTAAAGCTCAGTCTGCAATCCCTGAAAAGGGATCAGAGTCTAGGAAGAGTGCAGTCTGGCATTTTTTTAAACAACATCCAACTGATCAGCGCAAAGTCATCTGTCAAAAATGTTCAACTAGCTTAAGCAGAGGTCAGAATCTGAAAAGTCTAAATACTAGTTGCATGCATAGACACTTAACCACCATGCATTCTCAAGCCTGGACTAACTACCAAACGTCCCTCAAGGTTGTAGCACCCTCGGCCAATGAAGCTAGTCAGCAACGCAACATCCCTTCCGTCACTGTAAGGCCACCATTTTCCGCACCACCGGCAGTATCTGTGCAGGTTTCTTTGCCAGCCAAAAGCAGTCAGGGTCAGGGAATCACCAGTTTTGTAGGAGGAAATATTGCATGTAGGGCACCGGCGGAAACAATACCGTCTCCAACCGTCTCTCAGTCTGCCATGTCCACCGGCACACCCGAAAGTTCCACGATCTACAGCTCTCCAGTCCAGCTCACCCTACATGAGACTCTGGTTAGAAAAAGGAAGTACTTATCCTCGCATCCGCGTACACAGGGTTTTAACGCCCACATAGCTAGACTAATCTCGTTAGAGATGATGCCCTACCGGTTAGTTGAAAGCGAAGCTTTCAAAGCCCTGATGGAGTACGCTGAACCACGATACGAGCTACCCAGTCGACACTTTTTTTCCAGAAAAGCCATCCCAGCCCTGCACCAGCATGTTAAACAGCGCATCGTCCATGCACTCAGGCAATCTGTGAGTACAAAGGTGCACCTGACTACAGATGCATGGACCAGTAGGCATGGCCAGGGACGTTATGTGTCCATCACGGCACACTGGGTGAATGTGGTGGATGCAGGGTCCACAGGCGACATCAATTTAGGGACAGTTGTGCCTAGCCCACGGTCTAGGAAACAGTTGGCTGTAGGCGTTCGCACCCCCTCCTCCTCCTCCTCGTCCTCCTGCAGAAGCTACAGCTCTTCCACAGAACGCAGTCGGCCAACCACTCCATCGGCAGATGACACTGTTGCACACCAGTTGTCCCATTATGGGCCAGCTACTGCCAAGCGTCAGCAGGCTGTATTGGCTATGAAGTGTTTGGGCGACAACAGACACACCGCGGAAGTTCTGTCCGAGTTCTTGCAACAAGAAACGCAGTCGTGGCTGGGCACAGTAGATCTTGAGGCAGGCAAGGTAGTGAGTGATAACGGAAGGAATTTCATGGCTGCCATCTCCCTTTCCCAACTGAAACACATTCCTTGCCTGGCTCACACCTTAAACCTGGTGGTGCAGTGCTTATTGAAAACTTATCCTGGGTTCTCCGACCTGCTCCTCAAAGTGCGTGCACTTTGCTCACATATCCGACGTTCGCCTGTACACGCCAGCCGTATGCAGACCTATCAGCGGTCTTTGAACCTTCCCCAGCATCGCCTAATCATAGACGTTGCAACAAGGTGGAACTCAACACTGCACATGCTTCAGAGACTGTGCGAACAGAGGCGTGCTGTTATTTATTTGTGGGAGGATACACGGGCAGGCAGTAGGATGGCAGACATGGAGTTGTCAGGTGTGCAGTGGTCGAAGATACAAGACATGTGTCAAGTCCTTCAGTGTTTTGAGGAATGCACACGGCTGGTTAGTGCAGACAACGCCGTAATAAGCATGAGCATCCCCCTAATGCGTCTGCTGATGCAAAGTTTGACGCACATAAAGGAGCAGGCGTCTGCACCAGAGGAAGAGGGAAGCCTTGATGACAGTCAGCCATTGTCTGGTCAGGGCAGTGTACAGGACGAGGTAGCGGGCGAAGAGGAGGTGGAGGACGAGGAGGATGATGGGGATGAGTATATTTTTAATGCGGAAACTTTCACGGGGGCACAGGAAATTGGTTGCGTGTCACGGCCGGGTTCTGGTTTTTTGAGGGACACAAGTGACGTAGATTTGCCTGCAACTGCCCCTCAACCAATCACAACCGGAGATTTGACAAGTGGAACTTTGGCCCACATGGCGGATTATGCCTTACGTATCCTACAAAGGGACACACGCATTACGAAAATGATGAACGATGACGATTACTGGTTGGCCTGCCTCCTTGATCCACGCTATAAAGGCAAATTGCAAAATATTATGCCACATGAGAACTTGGAACTAATATTAGCAACCAAACAATCAACTCTTGTTGACCGTTTGCTTCAGGCATTCCCAGCACACAGCGCACGTGATCGTTCTCACACGAGCTCCAGGGGGCAGCAGACTAGGAGTGTTAGGGGTGCACACATCAGAAGTGGCGTTGGACAGAGGGGTTTTCTGACCAGGTTGTGGAGTGATTTTGCTATGACCGCAGACAGGACAGGTACTGCTGCATCAATTGAAAGTGACAGGAGACAACATTTGTCCAGTATGGTTACTAACTATTTTTCATCCCTTATCGATGTTCTCCCTCAACCGTCATTCCCATTTGATTACTGGGCCTCCAAATTAGACACCTGGCCAGAATTGGCAGAATATGCATTGCAGGAGCTTGCTTGCCCGGCAGCAAGTGTCCTATCAGAAAGAGTATTCAGTGCTGCAGGGTCAATATTAACCGAAAAAAGGACTCGTCTGGCTACCCAAAATGTTGACGATCTAACATTCATTAAAATGAACCACAACTGGATTTCAAAATCTTTTGCCCCACCTTGCCCGGCCGACACCTAGCTTTCCTATGAAAAGCTCTTGCCTGTGAATTACTTTTCTAATGTCTAATTTGCTGCTGCAGATTGTACAGCATACGACATGTTTACACCTCCCTAAATGGCCAAACTCCCCACACGGGGCCGTGGTATCGCGACTTGGCGCAAGCACCCGTGAGACTGCTGTTTGTCTGAAGAGGTGGGTGTGCTCGCTTTTGGTTGACGGCATTGCTACTGGGTCCCTCATAGTACAATGTAGTGTCTCTGGCGGTGGTGGTGCGCACCCAACGTCAGACACACCGTTGTAACATGAGTGGCCCTGGGGCGGTCCCGCCGGCCTCAAGAGAGTTCCCCCCTACCCCAGCTCAAACTGGGCTCTACTACGTGCAAAATTATGTCGCACAGCTCCACCAATCTTTAGTCTATTCGCTGACATCATTCAATGTCTGGCACTGACAATACAAATTTGTAGACATCTATGATGCAACTTAAAGTAGTCTGTGTCTGTGTCCTATATTGGCACCATTAAATAGTTACTGCCAAATTACTATGTCAGAAACACAGCAGATGAGCCCACCCCTGTACCTAAGTATGCCATCTTTTTTTTTGTTTTGGTTGTTTTGCGAGACATTAACATCTATTTATATTTTGGGAGTACTGGGACAGACACTCCTTGCACTACTCCTCCACTCAGCACCAAGCTGCCTGCCCGTGTATCCATGTAACCGCTGTAAAACTGCCATGAGCCTATTGTTTGTTATTTTAGGCCTTTGATAGCCTGTCTGCGGTCCCTACTCCTCCACTGACCACCAAGCTGCCTGCCCGTGTATCCATGTAACCGCTGTAAAACTGCCATGAGCCTATTGTTTGTTATTTTAGGCCTTTGAAGCCTTTCTGCGCTCCCTCCTTCCACTAGTCCTCCACTGACCAGACCACTGCTGCCCGTGTACCCCTGGAACCAATTTTAAAGTGCCTACAGCCAGCCCATTTTATTGTGTTAGGCCTTCGAAGCCTGTCTGCGGTCCATACTTCCACTAGTCCTCCACTGACCAGACCACTGCTGCCCGTGTACCCCTGGAACCAATTTTAAAGTGCCTACAGCCAGCCCATTTTATTGTGTTAGGCCTTCGAAGCCTGTCTGCGGTCCCTCCTTCCACTAGGCCTCCACTGACCAGACCACTGCTGCCCGTGTACCCCTGGAACCAATTTTAAAGTGCCTACAGCCAGCCCATTTTATTGTGTTAGGCCTTCGAAGCCTGTCTGCGGTCCATACTTCCACTAGTCCTCCACTGACCAGACCACTGCTGCCCGTGTACCCCTGGAACCAATTTTAAAGTGCCTACAGCCAGCCCATTTTATTGTGTTAGGCCTTCGAAGCCTGTCTGCGGTCCCTCCTTCCACTAGGCCTCCACTGACCAGACCACTGCTGCCCGTGTACCCCTGGAACCAATTTTAAAGTGCCTACAGCCAGCCCATTTTATTGTGTTAGGCCTTCGAAGCCTGTCTGCGGTCCATACTTCCACTAGTCCTCCACTGACCAGACCACTGCTGCCCGTGTACCCCTGGAACCAATTTTAAAGTGCCTACAGCCAGCCCATTTTATTGTGTTAGGCCTTCGAAGCCTGTCTGCGGTCCCTCCTTCCACTAGGCCTCCACTGACCAGACCACTGCTGCCCGTGTACCCCTGGAACCAATTTTAAAGTGCCTACAGCCAGCCCATTTTATTGTGTTAGGCCTTCGAAGCCTGTCTGCGGTCCATACTTCCACTAGTCCTCCACTGACCAGACCACTGCTGCCCGTGTACCCCTGGAACCAATTTTAAAGTGCCTACAGCCAGCCCATTTTATTGTGTTAGGCCTTCGAAGCCTGTCTGCGGTCCCTCCTTCCACTAGGCCTCCACTGACCAGACCACTGCTGCCCGTGTACCCCTGGAACCAATTTTAAAGTGCCTACAGCCAGCCCATTTTATTGTGTTAGGCCTTCGAAGCCTGTCTGCGGTCCATACTTCCACTAGTCCTCCACTGACCAGACCACTGCTGCCCGTGTACCCCTGGAACCAATTTTAAAGTGCCTACAGTCAGCCCATTTTATTGTGTTAGGCCTTCGAAGCCTGTCTGCGGTCCATACTTCCACTAGGCCTCCACTGACCAGACCACTGCTGCCCGTGTACCCCTGGAACCAATTTTAAAGTGCCTACAGCCAGCCCATTTTATTGTGTTAGGCCTTCGAAGCCTGTCTGCGGTCCCTCCTTCCACTAGGCCTCCACTGACCAGACCACTGCTGCCCGTGTACCCCTGGAACCAATTTTAAAGTGCCTACAGCCAGCCCATTTTATTGTGTTAGGCCTTCGAAGCCTGTCTGCGGTCCATACTTCCACTAGGCCTCCACTGACCAGACCACTGCTGCCCGTGTACCCCTGGAACCAATTTTAAAGTGCCTACAGCCAGCCCATTTTATTGTGTTAGGCCTTCGAAGCCTGTCTGCGGTCCATACTTTAAATACTCCTCCACTCACCACCAAGCTGCCTGCCCGTGTATCCATGTAACCGCTGTAAAACTGCCATGAGCCTATTGTTTGTTATGTTAGGCCTTTGATAGCCTGTCTGCGGTCCTTACTTTAAATACTCCTCCACTCACCACCTAGCTGCCTGTGTATCCATGTAACCGATGTAAAACTGCCATGACTGCCTACTGTTTGTTATTTTAGGCCTTTGATAGCCTGTCTGCGGCCCCTACTTGCAATACTCCTCCACTGACCACAATGCTGCCTGGAGTGCCTGCCTGTGTATCCATGTAACCGATGTAAAACTGCCATGACTGCCTACTGTTTGTTATTTTAGGCCTTTGATAGCCTGTCTGCGGCCCCTACTTGCAATACTCCTCCACTGAGCACAATGCTGCCTGGAGTGCCTGCCTGTGTATCCATGTAACCGATGTAAAACTGCCATGACTGCCTACTGTTTGTTATTTTAGGCCTTTGATAGCCTGTCTGCAGCCCCTACTTGCAATACTCCTCCACTGACCACACCAATGCTGCCCGTGTACCCCTGGAACCTATTTAAAAGTTCATAGAGCCTAGTTATATATTTTATTTACTATTAATAAGGCCATGATGGACTACGCTGTACCACGCTACAAGCTAACCAGTCGACACTTCTTTTGCGAGAAAAGCCATCCCAACCCTCCACCAGCATGTAGAAGACCGCATTGTCCATGCACTCTGGCAATCTGTGAGTACAAAGGTGCACCTGACAACAGACGCATGGACCTGTAGGCATGGCCACGGAAGATTACGTGTCCATTACGGCGCAATGGGTTAATGTGGTGGATGCATGGTCCACAGGGGACAGCCTACTAAGTCTGTCTGCAGTCCCTAATTCAAATTGTCCTCCACTGTCTAAATCGGAACTTCCACCTTCTGGCTTTCGGCCTATAGTATCAGAAATTAAACTGCATTTGGCCTTCAACTTTGGTTAGGGCCTACTAACGGCTTCTGCCCCTCCCTGGTGTTGCCCTCAACTAAATAAAGCTGAGCTTCAACCTTCCGGCTCTCATTATGTGGTTTTAAAAAAAAAAATGGTGGTTAGGGCCTACTAACGGCTTCTGCCCCTCCCTGGTGTTGTCCTCAACTAAATAAAGCTGAGCTTCAACCTTCCGGCTCTCATTATGTGGTTTAAAAAAAAAAAATGGTGGTTAGGGCCTACTAACGGCTTCTGCCCCTCCCTGGTGTTGTCCTCAACTAAATAAAGTTGAGCTTCAACCTTCCGGCTCTCATTAAGTGGTTTTAAAAAAAAAAAAAATGGTGGTTAGGGCCTACTAACGGCTTCTGCCCCTCCCTGGTGTTGTCCTCAACTAAATAAAGCTGAGCTTCAACCTTCCGGCTCTCATTAAGTGGTTTTTAAAAAAAAATGGTGGTTAGGGCCTACTAACGGCTTCTGCCCCTCCCTGGTGTTGTCCTCAACTAAATAAAGCTGAGCTTCAACCTTCCGGCTCTCATTAAGTGGTTTTAAAAAAAAAAAAATTGGTGGTTAGGGCCTACTAACGGCTTCTGCCCCTCCCTGGTGTTGTCCTCAACTAAATAAAGCTGAGCTTCAACCTTCCGGCTCTCATTATGTGGTTTAAAAAAAAAAAATGGTGGTTAGGGCCTACTAACGGCTTCTGCCCCTCCCTGGTGTTGTCCTCAACTAAATAAAGCTGAGCTTCAACCTTCCGGCTCTCATTAAGTGGTTTTAAAAAAAAAATGGTGGTTAGGGCCTACTAACGGCTTCTGCCCCTCCCTGGTGTTGTCCTCAACTAAATAAAGCTGAGCTTCAACCTTCCGGCTCTCATTAAGTGGTTTTAAAAAAAAAATGGTGGTTAGGGCCTACTAACGGCTTCTGCCCCTCCCTGGTGTTGTCCTCAACTAAATAAAGCTGAGCTTCAACCTTCCGGCTCTCATTAAGTGGTTTTAAAAAAAAAAAAAATGGTGGTTAGGGCCTACTAACGGCTTCTGCCCCTCCCTGGTGTTGCCCTCAACTAAATAAAGCTGAGCTTCAACCTTCTGCTCCAAATTACCATTTTAAAAAATGCAATAGGCTTTTCCGGCCTACTAAAGGTGTCTGCCCCTCCCTGGTGTTGTCCTCAACTGAACAAAGCTGAGCTTCCACATTCTGGCTTTCGCCCTATACTATCAGATATTAAACTGCATTTGGCCTACTAGTGTGGTTAGGCCCTTGAAACAGTGTCTGCTGCTCTTGGGTTTGCTACTCCACTGAACAAAGCAATGCCGCCTGTTTAGTCCTGTTACCAATTTTGAACTGCATGTAGCCTACTTTATTCTTTGGCCCTATATCTGTTTCCTCCTCATCCTGCCCATTGCCCAGCCACTGCTAAATGAGTCTGCTGGTACATTGACCTAGACCACTACATTCCCCTTGTACTCTACACAGCCAGAATCTGTCCCTGCTGAAAGTAAGGTTCCCCTTCCCGCATGTTATACCACCTTACACAGGGACAAAGAGGAAGGTGCAGATGAAAGTGCAGGTTCCTTCATCAGGTGGGGGGGCATACTCGTTGGCGACGTCACTGGCACAGGGCCCCTCAGAGTACGCAAAAGTGTCGCTGCTGGTGGGAGGCGCCCCCGCCATGCAAACACACCGCCGTACTTTGAGGGGCCCTGTGCCAGTGGCAATGCGAACGAGTGGGCCCCCCCTGCTTGCTCAGGATCACAGCACTTGCAACTTTTAAATACTTACCTTTCCCTGCAACACCGCCGTGACGTAGTCCGCATTTCCTGGGCCCACGAAAAACTTGAGCCAGCCCTACTCCCCCCACAACTTTCCCCCAATTCCCTATGCCCAACTATTATTATACAGTTAATTAAGATTGGCAAGCTTCAGAAACAAGAATGGATGTTTTTGGCATTAAAATGGGCACTGTAGGTGTTTTCCTGGCCTCCACTCACTGCCGACTATGCTTCCCCATTGACTTGCATTGGGTTTCGTGTTTCGGTCGATCCCCGACTTTTAGCGATAATCGGCCGACTGCACTCGACTCGACTCTGGACAAAATCGGGTTTCCCAAAACCCTACTCGATCTTAAAAAAATGAAAGTCGCTCAACCCTAGTGAGGACTATCCCGTGGTGCTCAGCAGGGAAGGACTACAACACACAGGCGCTAGAAGGTAGGCACAGATTTCCACCTGCAAAGGGAACTGTGGAGGTGCCTCCGGACCGGCCGGTCTCAGCCAGCCCTGTTAACAGTACTCTGGATTGAGGATCCTGAAGCCTTCAGTAAAGAGGTAAAGAGACTGCAACCCTGTGTCCTCGTTATTCATCGCGCCTCACACCACGCACCACCATCACACCTTTCATTGGACGCCCCTTAGCAGCGTCACGGACCGGGTCTAGCCACCGTGACAACCCCAGAACTGAGACAGAGAGGCCCGGTGCCGAGTACCCCACGGCCCTGCGTCTGGGGGCGCTCCAAACTTGGCGTCACGAACAGGATCTACTTAAGCCTGAAGAATCAGGTCATGTGTGCCTTGGAACTGTGTTTGAATTGTGCTTGAACTGTGATTTATTGCAAAGACTGTGGATTGCTATTACCACCAGAAGTTCCCACCAAAACCGCCACCATTACAGCGCTAAGAGGAGTGCAGGAGAAGAAGAAGGGCGTGGAAGTGGGCGTACGCAGGCTGAAGAGCGCGAAAGACAATGGCCGCCCAGTCTAAGTATTTCTGCCCCTTGAGGACATGTCCGTCAGCAGCCGAGATCCGCCTCCTGATTCTCAATGGAGGGCAGAGACAAAGAAAGCGAAACCGCCCACAAAGGAGAGAGCGGGAAAAGGACAAAGAAGAAGTCAGCCACGTGGAGGACGCCATGGCGAGCCACCCGGAGCCAGAGCGTGGGGTCGGAGCAGAGGACTCCCCCAGCTACTCGGAGGGGCACCGTAACCAGGCCTCCACCGCTGATGCTGATTTCCTGCAGGCCGGCGTGGAAGAGCTCAGCGACCAACTCCTGCGGATGCAGCTGAGCACTGAGGCCGGGTGGAAGAAGATCTTCATCGGGAGCCTCACCAGACGCCTGTCGGCAGCCTCATCTGGTCCGGAGCAGGAAAGAAGTTCCAGCTCTCCGAAGCCGGAAAGCAAGGCCCTGCCGGAAAGCGAGATGCTGCAAACAGAGATGACAACGTCGCAGCACAAGGCCCCGCAACCAGCGTTCCAGACCCCAGCGGAGAAAGAGCAGACCGGCACCGGAGGGACCGCATCTGAAGCAGGTATGAAGGACGACCCTGCCCTGATGACCGACACCACTCCAGCGACTGCTAGTGCCACAGCTGCTGACTCCATTCCAGTGACTGATCTTGCAGTAGCCGCTACCTCTGCTGCAGCAAATGCCTATACCCAAGCTGCGCAGACCTCCATCGCTGCGCATGACTTAACCGTACATGAAAGATGGATTAACGGCATTTATCCAGCACTGGGTGTAACCCTGGACCTCACTTTTCCCAGGCCAAGAAGGGTTAAGTGCCAGGTGCAGCCCTGGAAGCCGTCCAACTAAACCTCGGAAACCTGAAACTGTAAATAGTTAACTGTTTGTTTTCCTACTGTTTTGCTGCTTTAAACCCGACTAGGGTTATTCTTAAAGGGGTCCCTTTGTTTACCCGGAATCCCTATTGCTTTTTATTTTTCCTTTTGTTTTCATTTTTGCTTTTGTTCCACAATGTTACAAAGACTGCCGAATCATGGACGGTGAATGGTTCACAAACTGTATTGTAAATAGTTCACACCTTCTTAAAGGTGCCCTTTACTGGTTTTACAAGAAGGAGAGCTTTGTGAAGAGACTGTTCCTGAGTACAGCATGGAAGCTCTTGCCTTAACTGGACTTGCAGATAGAGAGAGTCTGCATTACCTCAAAGAGACTTGGTTCCCTCTTAAAGGGAACATTCACCAGTTGCACTTAATGTATAATGTTGCCTTAAAAGAAAGTGAATAGTAATAATGTTTTACATAGGAGTATTATGTAGTTAGCTAGACAGTTATAGAAAATGTTCGATAATGTTGTTAAAAATTGAGGACAGGAAGTAAACCCGTAGGGGTTAGTGGGTGAGTCCTCCTAGGAGCCATAGAGAGATGGCTCAGTGATCCTGTACTAAGAGAAGAGGCAGTAGGCCTGGGCAGATAGACAGGCGGTCCTGCATATGAAAAATCAGAGAGTGAAAAAGATGATGTTGCACTTAGAAGAGAAAAATAAAGAAAAAGTTAATTTATATTTTAGAGTTTTATAATAAGCCTTTAGTGGATCCAGCTTATACGTCCTTAAAGGCAAAGTTAAATTATTGTTCAGAATTTGCACTTAGTAGAATACCCGGCTGGGTAATAGAAGTTATTTATAGTATGTTATTTAAAAAATGTAACCATGTTTTGTTTGTAACGTTCAAGAGTCCTCACCTCCCATAAAGGGAAGCACTGTTATTATTACTTATTACTTGTTTATTGCATTTCAAAATTTGTATGTCTTTTGCTGACATGTATTGTTGTTTTCTTCCCAGTCCGGGAGTACTGGATTTAACCGGGGGGGTGCAGCGCCCCAGAGTCCTGGTCGTTGCAGTACTGACGCTCCGCCGCTAAGGGGAGTGATGGTACGTCTGATGGCACTTAAGGAGTTCACCTGACCAGGTATCACAGACACCAATACACTTCACAGTCTGGCCTCCAGGGGGAGCAAAGGGTACTATGTATTAGGCCACTCCTCACAATCTGGTAAAACTGGGGGTTGGATAGGAAGTTAGTGAGAAGCTGACTGGGTTGGAACCAGGCAACATCCTGTGGCAGGGGGTGTTGCAGGGGAAAGATTCAGGGGGGTCCCTGTCAGGGGTGGGATCCTGACAGAGGCCTAGCGAACAAGACAGAGCGTTAAGGAACCGCGCCTGCACGACATTGCGGCGGTATCTCAAGAAAGGACAAGAAGCGAGGTTTATTGTGGAGAGTGAGAAACGAGATCACAGCAAAAAGGAGATAACACCAGTAGGAATCGTGCCGTAAGATCGAGGCAACATCCTACTGAGGCGCGTAGCCGGTGGCCGGAACGCCGAGGAAGTATTGGGCTCCAAGCATTACTTCAAACCAATGGCAGGACAGTTAATTATAGGTTGGCTGTCTCACCTAAATCACCTATGTCCTGAGCCTCTCACCTAGCCAAATCAGTTCTCATGCTTCGCACTGACGAGGGCCAACAGCCCGAAACACCGTGTCTGCGAATTGAGATACTGATTTGGCTTTTATCCTAAGTCATATTGCACGACTCGTTAAAGGGTTGATTGTGACTTGTAGGATCGCTACTTCCAATAGGTGGCGCTGTAGAGTTTAAGTCCTCTTTTTCTCAGAAGAGGCAATTTGCATATTTAAATTCCCAGAGGAGCATTGTACGGCAAATAAGCCTCCTTACCTTGACAAGCCAGAGATGGTATGTCACTCTCCATAAGGAGAAACGATACCCCTTAGACCCCATGTCCAGAGCCTCTCACCTAGCCAAATCAGTTCTCATGCTTCACACTGACGAGGGCCAACAGCCCGAAACACCGTGTCTGCGAATTGAGATACTGATTTGGCTTTTATCCTAAGTCATATTGCACGACTCGTTAAAGGGTTGATTGTGACTTGTAGGATCGCTACTTCCAATAGGTGGCGCTGTAGAGTTTAAGTCCTCTTTTTCTCAGAAGAGGCAATTTGCATATCTAAATCACCTAAGCAGACATAGGGGCAACTGTGGGAGAGGGGCGTCACTAGGGTCCCGGAAGAACTCCAGGCCTACCCATCATACGGGTGCGTCCTAGCCATATCATCTGGGGGACAGAGAAGAACATCAGAACAGATATAAGTTGTGAGAAAGAACATCAGAAACAGACACAACAGTTGTGAGGACTATCCCGTGGTGCTCAGCAGGGAAGGACTACAACACACAGGCGCTAGAAGGTAGGCACAGATTTCCACCTGCAAAGGGAACTCTGGAGGTGCCTTCAGACCGGCCGGTCCCAGCCAGCCCTGTTAACAGTACTCTGGATTGAGGATCCTGAAGTCTTCAGTAAAGAGGTAAAGAGACTGCAACCCTGTGTCCTCGTTATTCATCGCGCCTCACACCACGCACCACCATCACACCTTTCATTGGACGCCCCTTAGCAGGGTCACAGACTGGGTCTAGCCACCGTGACAACCCCAGAACTGAGACAGAGAGGCCCGGTGCCGAGTACCCCGCGGCCCTGCGTATGGGGGCGCTCCATTATACTATGGGGCAGAGCAGATCTGTGATGTATCAGATAGCATTCGGCCCAGTGTTATACTATGGAGCAGTGCAGATCTGTGATGTATCAGATAGCACTCGGCCCAAGGTTATACTATGCAGATCTGTGATGTATCATTCTCCTCGGCGGATAAATGTTAACTGTCAGAAGGCTGCTGGCTTTCGCCCCCAGCATGGCAGTTACGGCCCTTCAGCTAGAGAGGCCATTTTCATGCGGGCTGCAGTTGGCTGGCCTTGCCCACAGAGTCAGCAATCCGCTGGTCCTTTGGGTGCGCTTGTATTGAACCCTTGCTCGAGCAATGGATCAGTCTCTGCCTGGACCGGACCGAGGACATCAGCTACTGGATTGTGAAATTCTGGCTGCTGGGAACACCGCACCCAGGAAGCTTGGTGAGGTGCGGCAAATCCTTTATTTCTGTGGGGGGGGGAGGGTTTGGGGCATGGGTTTAGTAATGCAAGGTTTAAGGGATCTAGCATTATTATTAGAGTCTGGGGGTATGCAGGGAGGGATGTCTCTGGCCACAGCGTGATTGTGAAATCCGTGTCTTGCTTTTAGGGTGGGAGGTTAGTAGTGGGTTTGTTGACAGGTTGCAGGGATCAGGTGTGTCAGACGTAGGGTCGGGGACTCTAGCATCCACTGGGGCAAGCGACAGGGTGTGTTTATTGGGTCGGCCAGCATGGGAGGAAAGGGAAAAGGAGTATACTGTATGGCTGGATGATGCGACAAAGGGGGGGGAGTGTATGTTTTTTTCGAGGGGCCAATGGGCGCTCATTTAAAACAAGAGGTGAGAGAAAAAATCTGGGAAAGGGCAATATGTTGAATTTTTTTTGCTGTTACATTTAGAGCGTTTTAATCATGACAGGGCTAGAAAGGACGACTCTAAAAAAAGAGGATAAGGAAAAGAAGGTATTGATTAATACTGAGGACCTTCAGTAATTAGTTGCAGGCATTCGCTATTCTAGATAGTGTAATAGGTGAAAAAGCCCCGGAGAATTGGCCTTTTTTGTTATATTGATGTGATCAGGGAAACTTATAGGGTGTGTGGGGGTCAGGGATGGCTCTGCTATGATGAACAGTTTTACTAGCGGAAGGTGATGCGGTCCAGCATTCGCTGGAATCATAACAATATCGCCTTATGATTTAGGGTGACGGCTCCCAGCAGGGAGCTCCGTCGTTTCCAGGGAGCATCAGGGGTCCCGGACAGTTAGGACACTCGGTAGCCATGCAAAAGGGACTGTGTTTCCTCTTCAAAGCAGGGGCTTGTAAATTTGGGAACAAGTGCAAATTTAGACACAAATCCTCAGCTTGTGGGGACAGTTACAGCGCAGCAAAATGTTTTAGGGGAGGTAAGCCGAAAGAGGTGGTGGAGATGAAGCACTTTCTAAATAAATATCCAGATAAAGAGGCTGCTGTCTTGTTAATGGAGGGATATAAAGTTAGTTTTAGGATCCTGTTTGTTCATACTAAGGTTAGGATAGCCACAAAAAATTTTAAATCGTCAATTCAGTTTCCCGAGGTTGTTTCAGAAGAGTTGTCTAAGGAGGTGGTACTGGGCAGGATGGCAAGGCCATTTGACTTAGCTCCCCTTAGTAATTTGAGGATTTCATCGCTAGGGGTTGTCTCTAAGAAAGAGCCAAACAAATTTAATTCACCATTTGTCTTTTCCAAAAAGCACCTCAATGAGCGACGGTATTAATCCAGAGTTATGTTCAATGATTTACACATGGTTTGATGCAGCTATTGAATGGCTATGATTTTTTAGAACAGGAGCGTTATTGGCAAAAACGGATATCAAGGCAGCTTTCCGGTGTCTGCTGGAGCATCCTGACAGTATGCACTTGTTGGGCTGTTTTTGGGAAGGCTTTTTTTTCATTGATCGCTGTCTCCTTATGGGATGTTCACTTTTTTTGCACTTATTTTGAAGCATTTAGTATTTCCTTAGAGTGGGTAGTTAAGGACATTTTGGGTTTGATCTCCTGCATCCACTATCTGGATGAACTTTTATACATTGGTCCGGCTAATTTGCTCAAATGTTCGATGTTATACATGATGGAGGGCTTGGCTAAGAAGTTGGAGTTCCTTTGGCAGCAGAAAAACCGATGGGTCCAGTTACATCCCTGAGTTTCTTGGGGATTGTAATCAATACAGTAGAGATCGAGTGTAGGTTGCTGGAGAAAAAATTGTAGACCTTTAGGCAGAAGTGTCCAGAATAAATTGCGGAACTTTACTCTAAGAGAATTGCAATCTCTTCTGCTGAAATTGAATTTTGCATACCGAATCATGCTGATGGTTAGAGTCTTTTGCCGGAGTCTGTCATTGGTGATGGCAGGCTAAAAAAGAATTACGAGACGACTTAGGGGTCTGGGCAGGTTTCTTGGAATCATACAATGGCAGGTCAATTTGGATTGAACTAGTGGTGAGTGCGAGTGACTTGACATTGTTTTTTGTCATAGCGGGACAACACGGTTTTGGTATTTACTTTTGGGGTTTTCTCATGGTTTGGTAGGAAACCTTATTTTACTCAATTTGTTTCTATTGTGGTATCGCTGGCAGTTTGGGGTGATAGCATTAGGAATAAGAAAGTCCGGTTCCAGTGTGATAATGAAGGCTTGGTGTCCGCAATCAATTCATTATCGGCCTCGTCTTTACCGGTATTGAAGGTTTTATAATGGTTGGTATTGTTGGGTCTGTCCCTTAATATGTGGATGGTGGCAGAGATTAGGTCAGGTGTTAAATATCCAATTGATGTCTCTATCTCTCATTCACAGTGGGAACAGTTTTGGTGGTTGGCGCCTCAGGCAAGTGCAACAAGGCCTGTTATTTCCAGCAGAGTTGTGGAATCAGTGATGAATCTGATTTTTTTGTCACTGGAAGATAGCACACGGTTGTCATATGAATATGCTTGGAGAATGTGGGCAGATTAGAGCATATCTTTAGGCAAAGAGATGGAGGAAGAGAACTTGTTATTAATATTAGTGAGCCATTGTTGGAAAAAGGGGTGAGCAGTTTGAAAGATGAACAGTTTTATGGCAGGTTTAGCTTTCGGCTTCAAGGCACAGGATGAGACAAAATCCTTTTTGGTGCTTCAAGCTTTAAAAGGATGGCAGAAAGGCTGGAAAGTGATGGATAAAAGGCGGACGGTTTCTTATGATTTATTATTACTCATGGGTAGGCATCTTGTCTCAGTTTGTAAGTCTCCATGGGAAATAGGTTTGTTAAAATTGGCTTTCTTATTGACTTTTTTTTGAGCATTACATTTGGGAGAGTTGGCTAGTTGTTCCAGATTTAAAAAAGGGGACCTTTTGAGAGAAGCTGTGGACCAGTATAATGACAGGATTGAGGTGTTGATCCGTTCCTCAAAAACGGACCAGGCAAGAAAGGTTGCAAGGTGGTGCTTTTCATGGTCGCAGGTTCCACTTTGTGTCCCATTCGTTGCTGTAGTGAATTTGGACCAGGGAGTTAATTTCCCTTTCTTGGTCCACGCAGATGGTTCATCTTTATCATGTTTTCAATTTTTAGCTGTCTAAGCATTGCCTGGATTTGAGGGATGTTCTCTCAATAGACTATAGTGGCCATTCTTTCAGGATCAGAGCAGCTATGGAGGTAGCAAGGAGGAGGCTGGGCAAAGTGGTGAAGAGGATTGGTTGGTGGGAATCCGCAAAGTTCAGTTCTTATATCTGATCGGCCTGGATAACTCCTTAACCCCCAAGGGTGGTTTGCATGTTAACGACAGGGCCAATTTTTACAAATCTGACCACTGTCCCTTTATGAGGTAATAAATAGTGATGAGCGAGTATACTAGTTGCACGGGTTTTCCCGTGTAAGTGCCCGAAGATTTAGTTTTCGTAGCAGCAGCTGAATGATTTGCAGCTGCTAGACAGTTTGAATACATGTGGGGATTCCCTAGCAACCAGGCAACCCCCACATGCACTCAGGCTGGCTAGCAGCTGTAAATCATGCAGCTACATCAGCAAAAACTAAATCTCCGAGCACATACAAATACTCGGAGACCACCCGAGCGTGCTCGAGAAAACCCAAGCAACGAGTATACTTTCTCATCACTAGTAATAACTCTGCAACACTTAAATGGATCCCGGTGATTCTGACAGTTTTCTCGCAATATATATTACTTCACGTTAGGGGAAAAATTTCTTTGATATGACTTGCGTTTATTTGTGCAAAAAATGGAAATTTGGCGAAAATTTTGAAAATGTTGCAATTTTCCATCTTTGAATTTTAATGCCCTTAAAAACCACAGATATGCCACACAAAATACTTAATAAGTAACATTTCCAACATGTCTACTTTACATCAGCACAATTTTGGAGCCAAAATTTTTTTTTGTTAGGAAATTATAAGGGTTAAAAGTTGACCAGCGATCTCTCATTTTTACAACACCATTTTTTTTTAGGGACCACATCTCATTTGAAGTCACTTTGAGGGGTCTATATGATAGAAAATACCCAAAAGTTACACCATTCTAAAAACTGCACCCCTCAAGGTGCTCAAAACCACATTCATTAAGTTTATTAACCCTTCAGGTGCTTCTCAAGAATTTTTGGAATGTTTTAAAAAAAAATGAAGATTTAACTTTTTTTCACAAAAAATTTACTTCAGATTCAATTTGCTTTATTTTACCAAGGGTAACCGGAGAAGTTGGACCCCAAAAGTTGTTGTACAATTTGTCCTGAGCACGCTGATACCCCATATGTGCGGGTAGACCACTGTTTGGGCGTACAGCAGACCTCGGAAGGGAAGGAGCACCATTTTACTTTTTCAATGCAGAACTGGCTGGAATTGAGATCGGATGCAAAGTCACATTTGGAGAGCCCCTGATGTGCTTAAACAGTGGAAACCCCCAATTCTAACTCCAACCCTAACCCGAACATACCCCTAACCCTAATCCCAACCGTAGCCATAAACCGAATGACACCCCTAACCTGAAAACGCCCCTAACCCTAATCCCAACCCTAACCACACCCCTAACCCCAACACATTCCTAACCCCAACACACCCCTAACCCTAATCCCAACCATAACCATAACCCTAACCACACCACTAACCCTGACACACCCCTAACCCTAATCTCAACCCCAACCGTAAACGTAACCCAAACCCTAACCCCCAACTCTAGCCCCAACCCTAACTTTAGCCCCAACCCTAACCCTAACTTCAGCCCCAATCCTAACCCTAACTTTAGCCCTAACCCTAACCCAGCCCTAATGGGAAAATGGAAATAAATATTTTTTTTATTTTATTATTTTTCCCTAACTAAGGGGGTGATAAAGGGGGGTTTGATTTACTATTTATAGCAGGTTTAACACAGTATATTTTTTTTACTTTTTTACATTGTCCGAGGGAGGGACATCACTGTATAAAGTCAGATCGCTGATCTGACACTTTGCACAGCACTGTGTCAGATCAGCGATCTGATAGGCAGTGAAGGAGGCTTCTCAGGTCCTCCTCTCAGCAGGCACTGACAAGCCACCTCCCTGCAGGACCCAGAAGGACCCCACGGCCATCTTGGATCCGGGGGTCTGCAGGCAGGGAGAACCTCAGAACAATGCGATCACATCGCGTTGTTCTGAGGGTCTCAGGGAAGCACACAGGGAGCCCCCTCCCTGCGCGATGCTTCTCTATGCCACCGGAAAGCTGTGATCTTGTTTGATCGCAGTGTTCCGGGGGTTAAAATGCTGGGAGCAGTCCGTAACCGCACCTGGGACTTAGTGCCGGGTGTCAGCTGTGAGAAGCAGCTGACACCCGACAGCGATCTGCCGTGCTCCCCTCGTGAGCGCGGCTGATCACATGTGACTTACTATTCCATCTATGGGGATTAAGTCCCAGGTCACATGGACGGAATAGTACGTCGGATGGCAAAAAGGGGTTAAAAGTAGGGGAATTTTGGTATGGATCTTGTTGAGGGAGGATCTGGAGTGACCCTTCACAGTTGACTCAGTGATTTTCAAATTGATCCACAGAGCATTGCCGGCAACTGAAAATGACCAGATGGAGACGTGTGTCTCTGTTTGGGGGGATCGAGCAGATCTCTGCCCCCCCATTTATTGTGTCGCACTTTTCATAATCTTAGAAGTTATACTTCAACCAATCAACATAAGAACACGCTCACAGTTCTTAACCTATAAGAATGCAGGAACAGCCTGTACGTCAAGGTCTTCGTAGAACAATACACCCTCAGTCTCTTGCCTTGTTCAGCTTGAAACAATCAAGGTCTCATAACAACTATGAACTTTTACCTAGTAACAGAATTTATCTCAAAACAGCAAGATGGAGTCAAAAAGAACAAAATGAAGCCTGCTTTAATTTTGATCTTAGTTTAACCCTTCACATTCCCCCTAGATAAATTTTGTTAACTAATATGCAGCATCAGAGGTACTATCCCGAGCTATAAGCTCGAGGGGTACAGTCTTCACATGACTGGTGCCATGTTACCAGCCATGGCTGTGGCGGCAAACCCGTCCCCCTGTATGCTACAATTTACGGATAACAATTTTTGATGACAGTGGTGGGGATCTATCGAAGGTAGCCATGCGCTTGGCTTCAACATCTTCATCAGGTAACTTTGTGAAATCGGTGTAGAGAAGAGCAGGGGTGGCAATGCTTTTGGTATCATCATTAGCTGTTCTAGTGCAGAATTTCCTAATAAATACAGAAATACACCAATGAACAAGTTTTAGTATTACATACAGTACATGACAAGGATAAAGGCAGCAATGTGTAACAAACTTTGCAAAATTCCAGCTATCCAGCCCCCAAGTCCCTTAAACCAATTGGCTGGATTAAGAAAGGAGAAGGTGTCTGCCCACCAACTGTCCTTATTACAGTCATTGTCTTTATTATATTGATCTCTGAGTCTTTCAATGTCCTCTTACTTTAACTTTAACTTCACAGTGCTATTGGGATCTATATAATGACAGCAAGCGGGTTCAATAACCTGACACATACCACCCTGTGCTGCTCTTAAGTAATCCGGTACTACAGTATGTTGATTATTGACTATGATGAGTTGTTTTGGACAGCAACAGTAGTATTAAGTATATCCAATATATCCCAAATTTGGTCATCTAGATAGTCTGTGGCCCTAACCAATTTATCCCACATTTGTGTAATCATAGGGTAAATGAAAATAGAACTGACAATTTTATTGGCTATACCCATCTGTACTACATGTGGTCTCCCCAAAGGGCAGGGTGAGTTATCTGCAGCTCTTTTATATAATGTATGTTTGGGTATAGTCTGTGTATCCAACTGTTTATTTGAGAGGACAAAGGTGGCCGGGGTCAATCGACCTAGAGTACAAGTGCTATTTACCCCTACTGGCAACCATTTATAAGCATTGTCTCCACACACACAGAACATATCAACAGGTAAATCCCATGAGGCTGAATGTTGTAGTACCAATCTATGAACTAAGTCTATGAAGGCTGAGGCATTCTGGAGCATGCACCAAGGTGGAGACAGTCCTAGAGGACTACAATAACCTACATCAGGATTCCCACAAGTGGGGGTTCCTGGCACATATTCAGAGGACTCCTTACAAGGTATATTGTCAGGAATACTAGCGTAGATGTCTTTAGAACCTTGTAAAAACAGACTTGAAAATTTCCATGACGTATGTATCATTCTGTCTAACAATATTGGTTTGAAGGCATCAGTAGAGTATGAAGTCACATCAAAACTAATTTGTAAACCATAAGTTGGAACTTGCCCTAGATTGGTTAGGCTAGTCTTATTCTTAGGTACCCAAGCCCCTCCTTCATAGGCCAGATATTAAAGGTGTGTATCGCTTCCTGAAAGATTACCTTGCCACCAAGGGTACCCCACCCATCCCACAATAGGTATACCAACAGTAGTATTCCATAATTTAGCATTATTTGTGGCATTGTTAGCGAATGTGTCAGAACAGTTAGTCCAAGCAAATAACCCCTCAGATGGGACAGGAATAGCCAAAAAGGGGATACTTGTGGCTGACACTGGTGATTGTGTGCAAATCCAACAATCTGCCAGAGACTGGGAATTATCCAACAAATCTCTCAGTAATCTTTCATGATGTTGTACAAACTTATTATTCAAGGATGTTGGGTAATTTAGGCTGTCCCATGCGGTTACCAATGCTATTATAGAAAATACAAAAAACCAAAACATTATGTCCCCTTATTTGCTACTAGTCTGTTTGACCAGCTTGCAGTGCGATGCGTGGATCCACGTCGGCCTTCCTTCCAGCTTTACTGACGTAGGAGTGATAAGGAGGACTTGATAGGGACCGTCATACAAGGGTTCTAGTCTGTGTTTTCTGACATGCCTTTTCACGACCACAAAATCACCAGGTTTCAAGTTGTGACAAGTGTCAGTTTCTGCTGAATCTGGAAGTGAAGAAGAAACTAGAGCATGGGTGTTAGCAAGATTTTTACTAAGCTGAATAACATATTGAACAGCATGGTCAGTTTCCTCTGACAACTGCTGAGGCTGGAAATTTGCAACTGGGGGCCTAGCACCAAACAATATCTCATTTGGGGACAAGCCATGTTTTGCAATAGGTGTAGTACGAATGTGGTACAGTACAATGGGTAGGAGCTCTGGCCATGGAGCCGTAGTCTCCTGCATCATTTTGGTCAATTGTCCCTTGAGTGTGCCGTTCAGCCTCTCAACTTTCCCACTGGATTGTGGATGGTACGGAGTATGGAGGGCGACAGTGGATCCAAGCATTGTCAGAACCTCCTGATACACATGAGAAGAAAAGGCCGGGCCTTGGACACTTTCAATAACTTCTGGAACACCATATCTGCATATAACCTCCATCACCAGTTTCTTTGTTGTAGTTTTTGCAGTCATGTTGGTAATGGAGAATGCTTCCGGCCAACTGGAGAACATGTCGACAACCACCAGACAATATTCATACCTTCCAGACTTAGGCAACGTGATGTGGTCCACCACATGTGGTTGAAGTTGACCGGGATTGCAGGTCTGACAGATATTACATGCACGGTTGAGTGCTGTCAGGACTGTAGAAATACCTGGAGCCCAGTAGAATTTTTGTGCCAGGGCTAGGGCCTGTTTTTTTTCCTCGATGTGTGGGCACATGTGCCCACGTGGCAATAGCAGGGTACATCCGCTTAGGGAGACTCACAAGTTGGTCCTTTTTCCAGAGACCATTGTCCATACATGCTCCATCAGCCTTTCACTGCTTCACTTCCTCCTTTGGGGCCATTCTCTGCATCGTCATTAAGCGGTCTCGGGGGGTCCGACAGAAAACCTCAGTCTGGCGTAGATCATCAGGTTCCTGTAGAGTCAGTGTTTCTTGTAACTGTTTACGCTGAGAGTGTGTGGTCACCATAGTTGGTATGGTCAGTTCAAAAGGTAGGAGAGAAGCAGCTTTTGCTTGCATATCCGCAAAGGCGTTACCAACAGTCTGTGGACTGTTCCTAGGACCGTGGGCCTTAACTTTGATAATGGCCACCTGAGTAGGTAATTTGATTGAGTCCATGAGGGTTTTAACAGCTTCAACATTCTTCACTGGAGTCCCGGCGGTAGTAATAAACCCTCGATTGGCCTATAGGGCTCCGAAATCATGAGCAATACCAAATGCATACTGTGAGTCCGTGAATATATTAGCCCGCCTGTCTTTGGTCAGAACACATGCAGTAGACAGAGCCTGAAGTTCTGCTTCTTGTGCTGACTGTGAGGGAGGGAGTGCAGCTGTGTGCACTACAGTGTCTTCCGTAGTAACAGCGTATCCGTTGTGGAATCTGCCAAACTCATCAGCATATCTATACAGTACAGACCAAAAGTTTGGACACACCTTCTCATTTAATGATTTTTCTTTATTTTCATAACTATGCAAATTGTAAATTCACACTGAAGGCATCAAAACTATGAATTAACACATGTGGAATTATATACTTAACAAAAAAGTGTGAAACAACTGAAAATATGTCTTATATTCTAGTTTCTTCAAAGTAGCCACCTTTTGCTTTGATGACTGCTTTGCACACTCTTTGCCTTCAATTTTGAATAAATCCCCAACAGTGTCACAAGAAAAGCACCCCCACACCATCACACTTCTTCCTCCATGCTTCACGGTGGGAACCAGGCATGTAGAGTCCATCCGTTCACCTTTTCTGCATCACACAAAGACACGGTGGTTGGAACCAAAGATCTCAAATTTGGACTCATCAGACCAAAGCACAGATTTCCACTGGTCTAATGTCCATTCCTTTGGTTCTTTAGCCCAAACAAGTCTCTTCTGCTTGTTGCCCATCTTTAGCAGTGGTTTCCTAGCAGCTATTTTACCATGAAGGCCTGCTGCACAAAGTCTCCTCTTAACAGTTGTTGTAGAGATGTGTCTGCTGCTAGAACTCTGTGTGGCATTGACCTGGTCTCTAATCTGAACTGCTGTTAACCTGCGATTTCTGAGGCTGGTGACTCGGAAAAACTTATCCTCAGAAGCAGAGGTGACTCTTGGTCTTCATTTCCTGGGTGGTCCTCATGTGAGCCAGTTTCTTTGTAGTGTTTGATGGTTTTTGCCACTGCACTTGGGGAGACTTTCAAAGTTTTCCCAATATTTCGGACTGACTGATCTTCATTTCTTAAAGTAATGATGGCCACTCGTTTTTCTTTACTTAGCTGCTTTTTTCTTGCCATAATACAAATTCTAACAGTCTATTCAGTAGGGCTATCAGCTGTGTATCCACCAGACTTCTGCACAACACAACTGATGGTCCCAACCCCATTTATAAAGCAAGAAATCCCACTTATTAAACCTGACAGGGCACACCTGTGAAGTGAAAACTATTTCCGGTGACTACCTCTTGAAGCTCATCAAGAGAATGCCAAGAGTGTGCAAAGCAGTCATCAAAGCAAAAGGTGGCTACTTTGAAGAACCTAGAATATAAGACATAATTTCAGTTGTTTCACAATTCTTTGTTAAGTGTATAATTCCACATGTGTAAATTAATAGTTTTGATGCCTTCAGTGTGAATTTACAATTTTCATAGTCATGAAAATACAGAAAAATCTTTAAATGAGAAGGTGTGTCCAAACTTTTGGTCTGTACTGTATATCGTGTATAACACCAGATCAGGATTTGGATGTGTCTTTTCTCTGACATTTGATGGAGCAGCTGTCTCTTCAGTCAGGAGTTGGGAACAGTCATGTGGGAGGTAATCCTCATCACTGCCATCCTTCTTGGGGACCGGCAGTAAAGTAGCGGGGTTGATTGTAGTACAGTGATGCAACTTGACGTAGTCAGGCAAAAGGAGTGAACACTGCAGCCGCAAGTGTCGTTGTACAGTCAAATATCTTGGCTGTTGGAGTGTCAGTATTGCCGCAATATCATGCGGGGCAAAAATGTGCATCTCATGTCCAAGAATTATGTCTGCAGTCTTGTCAAGCAACGAGTGAGTGTCGTGAACTGCCCTCATGCAATTTGGTGACGCTCAGGCCACGGGGTCGAGGCGGGCCGAATAATAGCCCACTGGCCTTTGTCTATTGCCATGCCACTGTGTAAGTACCCCTGCTGCGTGTCCTTCATTTTCAGACACATACAAATGAATCGGTCGAGTATAGTCCGGGATGCCCAAGGCAGGGGCGGAAGCAATAAGCTGCTTTAATTCAGAGAAGGCACGATAAAGGCTTTCCATACAAACTGGTGATCTTTCCTTATAGTACATTATACCGTCTTTCAGGGCATTGTAGAGAGGTTGCATTATGCGGGATGCGTCTGGTATTCATTGACGACAATAAGTACATAGTCCAAGAAAACGCTGGAGTTCAGTCTCATCTTTCAGAAAAGGAAAGGAGCTGACGGCTATTTTTCTTTCTTTTGTGAGGTGTCTAACACCCTGAAGGAGACAGTGACCCAAAAATATCACTTGACCAAGGCAGAACTGAAGTTTCGAGGCTGAAACCCGACAGTTCAGATCTGCCAGATACTTGAGGAGGCTAACAGTGGCAGCAGTGGCTTCCTGCTCTGTTTGTGCACACAACAAAAGATCATCCACATACTGAAGCAGCATGACATAGGGGTGATCTAACTGCCAGGGTAAAAGACACTCGCCCATATTTTTTGCAAACTGATTGGGACTGTTTTGGGCAATCGTCGTCCCTGATAAGTAAATGCAAACAGAAACTGGCACGGCGTGGCTGGGGAGTGAGATTCCCAGACATAGGGTTAAAAGGGATATTGGAGTAGGGAACTGAATTTGTGTAGGGGAGGAGGGAAGGAGCTTGAGTCTGTTGTGTGGGCCACTGATAAGGAACGAGCTGTGTCCTTGTAGCTGGGGTGGGGGCTGAGGTTGGAGCAGGAATCGCTGTGGCTACTGGTTTAACCTTTGCCTTTCCTGCTGATGCAGAGTGGGCTAAATTCTTCTGAAAACTTTTTACTATTTTCAATGCATCATCCGGAGTGGAAGTCTCGATGTCAGGTCTAACTGACATTATTGCCTCTTTCAATTCAGATTTAAGGCCAGACATTAAAGCTGCCACAAAAAGGTGTGAATGGGCTTTATTATACAGTGAGAATCCCAAATCTTTAAACACTACCATAAGATGCCCATAGAACTACTCGGCAGTCCAGGATATATTGGTGCCTTGGGGTTAAGGGGCATAGGGCTTACAGTCGGGAGAAGAGGCTTGATTTCCTGAGGAGGGACCATATTATCTAGCAGGGAGACCCCCTGTCCCAAATTTTTAATTGTTTGTCTCTCTGACACATTAATCTCAGTCACTTTCTCAGTTCCTTCTTGCACCACAAAACATCCAGTCTTTGTCATAGTAGTAGACAGCTTTCCTTTTTTAACGTAACAATAACAGAAACAATCAGAATTCACTTCCTCTGTTGATCCTCAATTTGCTATATATCAATCACTCAACTTGAAGCAGGTGAATCTTTTACCAATCTTTCAATCACACTGATAACCAAACAATCACTTACAAGTTTCCTTCTAAAACTAGGCACCATATTTTGCTTTCAACTTCCAACTTCAACTTCCAATATTTCTTTCTACTTCAATACAGTACTGTTGCTTTAAACAAGACACAGATCTCCCAGCGCGTACTACAACAAGGACAGAATATTCAGAAAATCTTGAGCGCAGCTATATGCCCCCTCCCATCCGAGACTTCAGTGGAGATAAGAACTCACAGCATCTCTCCACACAGAAAGGAGAAAGCAATTGCGCAGCTGCTTAGACTGCCCCTCCCATCAGATTTTTAGAAATTTAGTCTTTCACACAGAAACAGAATGCAGCAGTTCTCAGACTTAATTAATTTCTACAAAACCTTCATCCCATAGCGTAGGCTGTAGCCTCCTGCCCTTAAGAAAAGCCATGATTGAGAATATTTTTCCTGCATTCCTGACAGATTTCTTTCCCCGTCTTTGAATCATGAGACTAATAGTGTCAGTTCCATCAAACAAATTCAAACTGTTCTTTTTCTTCCACGGAAACATGATTCTCCTTTCAAGCTAAATATCCTTACTTCAGTTGTGCACAGTACTGGAGCGGCCGTTCAGTCTGTTCCACCGGGTCTATCTGTCCCCCACTTGGACAACCCAAAATTCAACGCGGTACTCAGTGAAAGGAGGGGGGCATCTCAGACTATCCCTCCGGACACCTCTAGTCATATATAGATATATATACTGTATATCTATATATTCCTGAGTTACGTATCCTACCCAATCTTCGATCACCTCACCACGCCTGATTCTAACAGTGATCAGGATTTCAGGATATTTTGACTAAAGAGAATTACATCACTGGTCAATCTGGGGTGTCCGTCCCTTATGAGGTACGGTTCGAGCACTGGGCCCCCAACGGAACTACACCTCTATATGATTCCACCCAAAAATCACACCACCATTGAGGACAACCTCAGATTCTCTTTGCAGCAACAAACACAGGAAAACCACACCAAACGGTCAGTCTGAACAGTATAACTGCCAATTTACCGTGGTTATTGTGGGGGATGATCAGTCCCAATTTTCCAGTGCCTGTGTCCGGTCTGAGGGTCCTTTGTCTGGTTGTCCTCCGGGGGGCAGAAGCGTTCCTATTTGGGGCCCCACGTTTGGGCGCCAAGCTGTTGAGGGAGGATCTGGAGTGACCCTTCACGGTTGACTCAGTGATTTTCAAATTGATCCACAGAGTGTTGCCAGCAACTGAAAATGACCAGACGAAGACGTGTGTCTCTGTTTGGAGGGGATCGAGCAGATCTCTGCCCCCCCCATTTATTGTGTCGCACTTTTCATAATCTTAGAAGTTATACTTCAACCAATCAACATAAGAACGCGCTCACAGTTCTTAACCTGTAAGAATGCAGGAACAGCCTGTACATCAAGGTCTTCGTAGAACAATACACCCTCAGTCTCATGCCTTGTTCAGTTTGAAACAATCAAGGCCTTATAAATCTATGAACTTTTACCTAGTATCTGAATTTATCTCAAAACCGCAAGATGAAGTCGAAAAACACAAAATGAAGCCTGCTTTAATTTTGATCTTAGTTTAACCCTTCACAATCTCAGATGTTATTGGATTATTTAGTAAAAGTAATGTTTTTATTTTCACAGATAAAAGTCACCTGCT
Source organism: Ranitomeya variabilis (assembly GCF_051348905.1). Classification (NCBI taxonomy): domain Eukaryota; kingdom Metazoa; phylum Chordata; class Amphibia; order Anura; family Dendrobatidae; genus Ranitomeya; species Ranitomeya variabilis. The sequence goes on along the minus strand of NC_135236.1, from coordinate 172,802,150 downwards.
CGTGTGGATTAAGGGTCACTCATTTGTATTCTGAGCAGCTTTGCGTACAGCGGTGCGGCTGGTGGGGCGCCAACCTGGATTCTCAAGGGAGGATGCAACCCTCGATGGATTGGGAAACAGGAAATGATGTGGTGTTAATTCCTCTCGGAATTTCATCAGTTTGTCAGGCTTGACCGGGCGTCATATATACTGGTACTTCATTGGGGGGCAATGACTTTGGTAGGAGACCTTGTCGGGAATTGATTAAAGACATTAAGTTCAATGTACTTGTAATAATTATAGGGGATAACTCAGGAGACTCTTTGCGTGGAACAAGACAACTACAGGACACAGTTTTATAAGTGGTAAAGTCTATATTATCACACAGTGATTCAAACAGGTGCAGAGAGAAACTCAAGTCCACAACACTTGGTGTAAATATTAAACGCAGCTTAGCAGTCTATTGGGAACTTCAGAGGAAAATGCAAACACGCAGAAAGTCTATGAAGCACAGTTATTCTTGAGGATACTTGACACAAATAAGTCCTTGTCTTAGTCCAAACACAGATAGATAAGCTTATAAGGCAGTTCAAATAATATCTTAGCACAACCAGGGAGGCCTGGTTAATAGTCTCAGGTTTTTGCAGAACAGCAACAGCTTACATGTCCAGAAAATGCAGATGGAAGCAAACACGAGCAGCAGATGAAGGAGGATTACTGGAAACTGGTGTATGCAGCAGGAACTCAGAGCAGAGTAGCAGGATCACCACACAGGTTCACAGGAGCAGGTATATAGCCAGGGAGTCACCAGAGGTCAGGAGCTGGATGCAAGGCAGAATACTCTAGCACAGACTGAAGGCTGGGGTGCAGTTTTATAGCAGTAAGACACTGCACATGAGACCAAAGACGCCATCTTGGAAAAGGGCAGTAATGCACAAAAGGTAATAAAAAATGTTAAGAGTCCTGACATTACTCCCTCCTTAGAAGCAGCCTCTGGACGATCCTGGACATGGTTTCTCAGGGAATCTCTGATGAAAACGAGAAATCTTCCGTTGGGCATTGATGTTTTCCACAGGTTCCCATGAGTCTTCCTCAGGGGGATATCCCTGCCATCTTATCAGATATTGGAGCCGATTCCTGCGAATCCTGGAATCAACAATTTCCTCCACCACAAATTGTTCTTGCCCATCAATCACCACAGGCTGCGGAGGTGGCACAACACGTCCCTGGAAGGTATTAGGAGATACAGGCTTTAGTAAAGATACATGAAAAACTGGATGTACCTTCATAGTCCTAGGCAGCTTCAGCCGGCAGGCCACAGAGCTCACAATAGTGTTGATCTTGAAAGGGCCAATAAATTTCTGTCCAAGTTTTTGTGAAGGAACGTTTAACCAGATTCTTAGTTGCTAACCACACGGAATCTCCTACCTTGAACATGGGTGCAGGTTTACGGAATCTATCAGCCGATTTCTTATAACGTTCTTGAGCTGTGGTCAGGGATTCCTTCAGAACCTCCAGATTTTGCCTCATCGCAGTCAGCCTTTCCTCCACTGCCGAAACCGGAGAATTAATTGGAGACCTAGGTAAGATACACGGATGATAACCCAGATTGGCAAAGAAAGGTGTAAATTTAGTGGAGGCGCTCTGTGAATTGTTATATGAAAATTCGGCTAACAGCAGCAACTCCAACCAATCATCCTGGAGATGGCTGACATAGCATCTTAGATATTGTTCCAGCGTCTGGTTGGTACGCTCAGTCTGACCATTTGTCTGGGGATGGTAAGTGGAAGAGAGACAGACATTAATATTGAGTGCAGAGCAAAACCCCTTCCAGAATCTTGAAGTGAACTGTACTCCACAGTCAGAGATGATCTCATCCGGAACCCCATGCAACCGAAAGACATTCTGTATAACCAAATTCACTGTATCTTTAGCTGAGGGGAGGCCGGTGCATGGAACAAAATGAGCAGCTTTAGTCAGGCGATCAACTACCACCATGATTGTATTCATGCCCCCCGATGTAGGCAGCTCCACAATAAAGTCCATTGATATAGACCCCCAAGGAAGGAACGGAACAGGTAATGGTTGTAGAAGACCCGTAGGTGCCACATGAGGAGTCTTGTAACGAGCACATACCTCACAAGAGAGAACATAGTCCTTGGTATCCTTCAGGCAAGTTGGCCACCAGAAGAATCGGCTCAGGAACTCTTGTGTCTTCTGTACCCCCCTGTGACCAGCCAACTTGGAGTCATGTACCAACTTGAGGATCTACAGACGGACGACCTCAGGGACGTAGATACGTCGATCTCTGAACCACATGCCACCCTTAAAGACAAGATTAATATCCACAGGTGGGTTGGCCAGAAATACATCACCATCATAGGCCTCCCTGCACTCCTTCCACAAGTCCTGATTGTGGATAACTCCGATGAAATTGGCATCAGATAGAATGGTCTTGGACGGGGCTTCAGGTACGGAATCCGCAGCATGGATTCGGGATAAAGCATCAGCCTTCCCATTACGAGAACCTGGACGGTACGAGATAACAAAGTTAAATTGATTTAAAAATAAGTTCCAACGAGCCTGACGAGGAGAAAGACATCTAGCGGATCTAAGGAACTCTAAATTGCGATGGTCAGTTAGCACTATGATCTGTTGTGCAGCTCCTTGCAGACGATGCCTCCATTCTTTGAAAGCCGCAATAATAGCCAGCAATTCCTTGTCTCCCACGTCGTAATTCTTCTCTGCTGAGGTTAGTCTACGGGAAAAGAAAGCACAAGGATGTAGCAGACCCTTCTCTCCAGTTCTTTGGGAGAGAATAGCCCCCAAAGCATTATCAGAAGCGTCCACCTCCACAATGAAAGAAAGTGTTGGATCTGGGTGTATTAACAGCGGTGCTGATGTGAAACAGATCTTAAGCCGATCAAAAGCTTCTTGAGGGTATGTGCACACGTTGCGGATTCTCTGCGGATCCGCAGCATTTTTTGCAGTGCAGAAACGCTGCAGATCTGCAATTGATTTACAGTACAATGTAAATCAATGAGAAAAAAAAAATGCTGTGCACACTTTGCGGAAAATCCGCTGCGGAAACGCTGCGGTTTAAAAGAAGTAGCATGTCACTTCTTTTTTGTGAATCTGCAGCGTTTTTGTACCCATTCCATTATAGAAAACCGCAGGGGTAAAAAACGCAGCAAACCCGCAAGAAAACCGCAGCAAAAACGCACAAAAAACCGCTGCGGAACCGCACAAAAAACCACAGGTGCGTTTTCTGCCAGGAGAGACAGAATCCGCACCAGAAATTCCTAAGCCTAATCTGCAATGTGTGCACATAGCCTTAGCCTGTGATGACCACTTGAAGGGCTTTTCCTTCTTTGTCAAGGAAGTAATGGGACGGACAATATCAGAAAAATTTCGAATGAAGCGTCTGTAGAAATTTGCAAAACCAATAAAACGTTGGACCTCCTTAACTTTCTTGGGTACCGGTCAGTCAAGGATAGCCTGAATCTTACCAGATTCCATGTTCAGCCCCTGGGGAGAGATGATATAACCTAAGAACTGTATCTCAGAACGATGGAACACGCATTTCTCCGGCTTAATATACAGATGGTTCTCTTTCAGACGTCTTAAAACAATTTTGACATGCTCTTCATGTTCCTGTAAAGAGTCAGAAAAGATTAGTATATTGTCCAAATAGATCACCACAAACTGGTCCAACAAATCTCTGAAAATGTCATTAGCAAGGTGTTGAAACGTTGCAGGGGTGTTACAAAGCCCGAAGGGCATCACAAGATATTCAAAGTGTCCATACCGGCATCTGAATGCTGTCTTCCACTCATCCCCTGGACGAATATGCACCAAATTATAAGCCCCACGAAGATCCAGTTTAGAGAACACCTTAGCATGGCGGACTCTTTCCAGTAATTCGGGAATCAGAGGTAAAGGGTAACGGTTTCGTACGGTTACATTATTGAGTTCTCGATAGTCAACACAGTGTCTCAGGGTCCCATCCTTCTCTTTTACAAAAAATATAGGTGCCCCTGCTGGTGAGGAAGAAGGACGTATGAAGCCTTTGGCCAGATTTTCATCAATATACTCCTTTAAGGCTTGAAGCTCAGGTGCCGCCAAAGGGTATATGTTACCAAAAGGAATAGCTGCCCCAGGAAGCAGCTCAATGGGACAGTCATAATGCCTGTGTGGAGGAAGCTGATCTGCATTCTTCTTGTCACAGATGTCAAAGAACTCTTTATATGCTGGAGGTAAAGAAAATACCTGTACATGTGGTTCCGTAGCCGTGGACTCAGGGACAGCTTCTGTTAACGCTGAGTTGCTCCTTGTTGGAAAGATAATCTCCTTGGTCTCCCAGTTGATAATTCGGTTCTGAGAACGCAACCAAGGAATGCCTAAAATCACAGGAAAATGAGAAGAAATTAGCAAGAAAGAAAGTTGCTCCTGATGATTAGGCTCCAACACAATTTCAAGGGGTACGGTCTCCTGATCCACAGGCCCAGAGATTAAAGGTGACCCATCCACTGTTTCCATGGTAATTGGAGAGGCTCTTTGCTGAATTTCAATACCATGTTCCTTGGCAAATGCGATATCCATGAAATTGCCACCTGCACCATAGTCAATCATAGCTGCACTGGAAATCCACTGTCCTGAACACAGGATCTTAATAGGGAGAGAACAGTGAGAGTTCTTCTCCTTCAGCTCTTTGGGGGGTGAAGTCATAGAAAGTGAATGGAATACAGCATTTAAAGGCAGGCTACATTCAGAGATGTCAGATTCATCATCACAGTTGTCATACTCCCCTACTGCTGCTAGCACCTTGTTAGGCCATCTAGGACACTTAGGACAATTGATCAAGAAGTGGTCAGACTGCCCGCAGTAGAAACATAGACTTTCATTTAGGCGATGCACCCGGCACTCATTGATCTCGCGCCTCTGAACGGAATCAATTTGCATGGGCACCAACTCCTCCTCCCGAGATGTTTTACCTGCAGGCTCTTTGGAAGGAGGGGAAAAGTTAGAAATACGGTTATATGCAGCAAACTTCTCCTGCCTACGCTCAGTAAGGCGAATGTCTATGCGCATACAATGCTGTATAAATGTCTCTAGCTCTTGTGGTGACTCAGAGCGAGCTAGTTCATCTTTTACAATACTAGACAGACCCCTTTTAAAAATAGGCAATTGTGCATAACTGTCCCAATTGGTATCTACCGCTAATCTCCTGAATTCAGTAGCATACTCAATAACAGAACGTTTATCCTGGCATAAAGACAATAAAGCAGATTCAGCAGTTGAACGGCGATTAGGGTCATCAAACATTAATGCCATAGTGGCCAAGAAATCATCCAAGTTATTTAACCGTGGGTCACGAGACTCCATCATCGGATTCGCCCAGGTGAGCGCTCGTGCGGTCAGCAGCATTATTACACACAATACTTTGGATCTATTATTAGGAAAACGGTCAGCATGCACATCAAAATATAGCATACATTGATTCACAAAGCCACGAAATTTGTCACGATCACCATTAAATCTGAATGGGGGCAACTTAGGTGTGCTAGCTGGTGGCGGTTGCCCAGAGGGTAAAGTCACTTGTGCAGCTATTTGCGTGCTTATGTCCTGAAAAGCCCGTCCATACTGGGACTCTATGCCAGCAAGTATGTTTTCCTGGGCTGCCATGCGGGTGCTTAAGTCCTGCAAAGTCTGTCCAAACACTTGTTGATTGTGTTCAAAGCTTCCAAACTTCTTTTGCAGACCTTCCACATCTTTCTGCAGTGATCTAATTATGGAAAACACCTGCTCTAATCTGCTCTCTGCAGTCATTGTTCCAGCAGTCTCCTATTTTGGGGCTAGAGTATCCTGTAATAATTGTAGGGGTTAACTCAGGAGACTCTTTGCGTGGAGCAAGACAACTACAGGACACAGTTTTATAATTGGTAAAGTCTATATTATCACACGGTGATTCAAACAGGTGCAGAGAGAAACTCAAGTCCACAACACTTGGTGTAAATATTAAATGCAGCTTAGCAGTCTATTGGGAACTTCAGAGGAAAATGCAAATGTAGCGCCCCCACCGCCGCAGGGCCGAGGGGTACCCCGGTACCGGGCCTCTGAGTCTCTGCTTCTGGGGTCGTCACGGCGGCTAGGCCCCGGTCCGTGACCCTGCCGTGGGGCGCACAGTAGAATGCAAGGTGTGGGTGTTGGTAGTAATGATAGCGATGTAGCGGTGCAGTTGTGGGGTGCAGGTCGCGGTAAATAACGAGGACACCAGGTTGCAGTCTCTTTACCTCTTTACTGGAGATCTCTGAGTCCTCAGTCCAGAACACGGTTCACCAGGCTACGCAAGTCCAGCCGGTCCAATCGCACCTCCAGAGTCCTCCTCTCAGGTGGAAATCTGTGCCTTCCTTCTAGCGCTATATGTTGTAGTCCTTCCCTGCTGTGCTCACGGAAAGTGACCCCACAACGGTTGTGTCTGTTTCTTAAGTTCCCTCACAACTCGATTTGATGTTCCTCTGTAATCCACCCCTCCCTGTATTCAGGTTGGAATGGCACCCGTTTGTCAGGTAGGCCTGGAGTTCTTCCGGGACCCTAGAGACGCCCCTCTCCCGCAATTGCCCCCCAAGACTTCATAGGTGATATGTGGTAGACAGCCCGCCTGAGACCGACTGTCCTGCCGCTGTTTGGAGTATGGCTTGAAGCTGTATTCTAATCCACTCCCTCGGCGTTCCGGCCACCGGTATTGCGCCTCAGCAGGGTGCTGCCTCTTTCAACAAAACCCCTGCTGGTATTCTCCTTCTGCTTGATCTCGTTTCTCACTCAGCACAATCTGCCTCGCTTCTAGTCCTTTCTTGGGCACCGCCGCTAAGCTGAGCAGGCACGGTCCCGTTACGTTCTTTCAATGCCAAGCCTCTGCCAGGATCCCACCCCTGGCAGAGACCCTACAGTCTCTCCCTTCACAACACCCTCTGCCACAGGGTGTTGCTCTGTTCAATCCCGTCAGCGTTCTCTCTCTAACTTCCTGCCTGACCCCCAGTTTACCCACTATGGTGGGGAGTGGCCTAATGAATAGCACCCTTAGCTCCCCCCGGAGGCCCTGCTGTGAAACATATTGGTGTCTGTGATACCTGATTGGAGGAACTCCTTCAGTGCCATCGAACGTACCATGGCTCCCCTTAGTGGCAGAGCCACAGTACTGCAACGACCAGGACTCTGGGGCACTGCACAAACACGCAGAAAGTCTATGAAGCACAGTTATTCTTAAGGATACTTGACACGAATAAGTCCTTGTCTTAGTCCAAACACAGATAGATATGCTTATAAGGCAGTTCAAATAATATCTTAGCACAACCAAGGAGGCCTGGTTAATAGTCTCAGGTTTTTGCAGAGCAGCAACAGCGTACATGTCTAGCAAATGCAGATGGAAGTAAAGACGAGCAGCAGATGAAGGAGGATTACTGGAAACTGGTGTATGCAGCAGGAACTCAGAGCAGAGTAGCAGGATCACCACACAGGTTCACAGGAGCAGGTATATAGCCAGGGAGTCATCAGAGGTCAGGAGCTGGATGCAAAGCAGAATACTCTAGCACAGACTGAAGGCTGGGGTGGAGTTTTATAGCAGGAAGACACAGTGCACATGAGACCAAAGACGCCATCTTGGAAAAGGGCAGTAATGCACAAAAGGTAATAAAAAAATGTTCAGAGTCCTGACAGTACTGAGGGTTTGGGCCAATTTTCCCAGGGTCCTTACAATTTGGTCTGATATCGTTCCAAGAAAGGTTTGACATGCGGCGTGATCTGTAGATGATGTGAACAAAGGGAAAATTAATGTAAATAGAGTAGTGACTCAGATTATGGTGAGGAACGGAGCGATGGCAATCCGCCATATGGTTTTGGTAATGGGTACATCTACACATGGTAGGCATAGACATGTGGTGTCTAGTGGTGGAGGAAAGTATCAGGAAGGGTTTGAGGGTGTGGAGGGACATACATTTAGAGGGAATTAAAACATTTGTGATTGTGGCATGGTGGGAGGTCCTCAAAGTTGGTGCATTTGGATAATGGTGGATCAGTGGGGATGGACATAGGGAGGCCCTGGACCCCACTTGGTGGAAATAAGTGGTGATTAAATCCCAGGTAAGGGATTGGAGGGTCCATGGATAATGATTTAGGTTTATTGGTCAGGCTGATTAATAGGTGTTTTGAGCTTGTGCATAGTGGCTAGAGGTAAGATGCGACCTGGGCAGGGGTATTCATATTAGACCTGTTTTATAGGTATGAGGCTTTGAGGACCATCCCTCTATAAGGCTGTTTTATGGTTTCAATGTTTGTTATAAATTGTTAATAAAAGGCTGTTGTGGCCTATTAAATTCAACATTGGCGTGTAGTATGGCTATTCATTAAAGCGGGTAAAAGGGGGAGGTTGAAGAAAGGTTTAATATAGCTTATATGACTCGCAAATACCCTTTGTCATGTATATGGATTGCCACTTGAGATGAATGAATCTCCCAAAATCTGTTTCAGGCAGATTTTCTCGAATTTGTAAGGGACATATGACTTTGTTCGAATAAATTGTGTCTGAATTGAAACTGCTCTAATTGCCATGAGTTAGTTGAAGGAGGTTTAAAAAAGAAAACAACCCTTTATCTTAATTTTTCCTCTTCTGTTCTGACGCCCCGTCTCTGCTGCTGCAGTCACTCTCCTTTAATACCCATTCATCTGAATGTCCTCCATGTACTACTACATTATTCCTTTTGTTCGGCTTCTGCTTCATGCCCTCCTGACAGGATTCCTATTTTATTCAGTGTTTAAGAAGTCAAGCAAATGCTTTTTGTCCTTGATGTGTGCCAGATTTCCTATGATGAGTTTATGCTCTACTCTTCTGCATTAGGGACAGCCATGTACACAAAGCCTATACAACAGTCTATGGAGGGAGGCTGTTAGACTCCCTCTGTGTGTTTCAATAATTTACAGGAAAACAGTGTCCCAGGCCCATTGTGCTGTCAGGTGTGTGGTTCATCACACTCTTTTCTAGGCCGCAGGCTTTGGTGCCCCTGCACACAATTGAGGGGACACAATGTTCATTGCAACAAGCAAATGTTTACTGGTCAGCTCAAGTTCATCAGGTTGTGACATGAGGGATAGGGCACAGCATTTCATGTTTCTTACTTCTTTAGTACAACGCACCTTCAGCCCTACTACTTGTTCATCCTGGACTATCCATGAGCCCACTGACTCCATCAGCCTCAGGAATTTCTTGTCCACTTAGCAGTGCACCACCGACCTCGATATGTCAGAAGACCAAGCACTCTCCCTAGTACCTGGACAGAGCCATGAGCTCCACACATTGCAGTAATGTCTACAAGGGATGTTACTATGGTCTACCACTGCCTGGCACACGCTGGCCTTAGCAGCCCACTGCACCTGAACTTGACCTTGTCAGGTACTTCCCTATCTCCTGTCAATATCAGGAAGTGCCCCCCTTTTTTACTAACACTACTAGTCACCACCCCCTGGGCTAGTGCTATCATTAACTATATCCTACCCTATAACCTGAACCTATTGCCCTTATCTTATGTCCTATTCTATTGCTAAGACACTTAACTATATGAGCAGTACTTATCTTATCCCTAGTCTAATACTGTGCTTACCTGCACTACTCACATTGTACATTACCACCTTATGTTCTTATATGCTGTACATTACCATCGTATATAATATAAAAGACACATCAGTATTCCCATTACACGTAAAACTGCGTGACACTGTGCACATAGCGCAAATGTCTTCAGGGGTAGGAACGCAGCAGAACAGTCCATCATTCTTACACTCGTGTCCCAGCAGATATGTGCTGCTCACCCCCTGATGTGTGAGTGGCAATGGACAACCCTATTAAAGGGAATCTGTCAGCAGGTTTTTACTATGTAATCTGAGAATAGCATAAAGTAGGGGCAGATACCCTGATTCCAGCAATGTGTCACTTATTATATGCAGTTGTTTGTACACAATCAGTGTTTTATCAGCAGGAGATTATCTCTACAGGACCACATTGGCTTGCGAAAGTATTCACCCATCAGCATTTTTTTGTACTTTACTACATCAAAACTTGGAATTTCACTTGTCTTTTTGAGGTTTTGCATCAGCTCATGTAAAGAACATGCCTACAACTGTGAACATTTGGTTTTCTTTTTATTGTGAAGCAAACAACAAATAGGACAAAATTACGTAAAACTTCAGTGTGCATAACTATTTACACCCCTAAAATCAGTACTTTGTAGAGACTCCTTTAATGGCCATTACAGCTGCAAGTCGCTTTCGATAAGTCTCTATGAGCTTTCCACATCTTGTCACTGGAATTTTTGACCATTCCTTAAGACAAAACTGCTCCAGCTCATTCAAGTTAGCTGTTTAGATGGTTTCCTCTGGTAAACAGCAATCTATAAGTCTGACCAAAGATTCTCAATTGGATTAAGGTCTGGGCTTTGACTAGGCCACTCCAAAACATTTACACGTTTCCCCTTAAACCACTTGAGTATTGCTTTTGCTGTATACTTTAGGTCACTGTCTTGTTGGAAGGTGAACCTCTGTCCCAGTCTCAAATCACTGACAGGCTGAAACATGTTCTGCGCAAGAATATCCTTGTATTTCGCACCAACCATCTTCCCCTCAACTTGAACCATTTTCCCTGTCCCTGCTGTCGAAAAACAATCCCACAGCATGATGCTGCCACCACTTTGTTTCACTGTGGGGATGGTGTTCTTGGAGTGATGACCTGTGCTGGTTTGGTGCCAGACATGGCATTTACTTTGGTGACCAAAAAGTTCATTTTTTGTCTCATCTCATTTATAACTTATGAAGGTAATTGCTTGTACCAGAAATTGTTAGGGCCTCATCGCAAATGGTTTGAATTTTTTACTTATTTGATCCCCTAAATTTAATTTATTCCTATATTTTCCTTATTTCACTTCAACTTTTACTATTTAGTGCTGATGCATTGCAAACAAATCAGATTACAAAAAATATTTAAACACAAGTTGTAATGTAAAAAAATAGGTAAAAAGCCAAGAGGGGTGAGTACTTTTGCAGACAACTTCAGGAGTCTTGTGCCTCCTAGTCCTCCTGCTCTGTGTAACTCCACCCCCACAACTTTCTGTCAATTTACAGTGTACACAGAAAACTGCCAATCAGGGATGGGGGTGGAGTTATACAGAGCTCAGCATTCAGAGCTCTGCTAGATCTGCAGGAGATACAACAGTGATTCTATCACAACCGCTGCACGCAGTGCGCTAAGTGACACATCAATAGAATCAGGGTCTCTGCATCTACATTATGCTGCTGTTAGATGAGGTAGAAAAAAGAAGGTGACAGATTCCCTTTAAAGAGGAAAATGAACATGTTGTAAAATTATACGATAGTATCATATTGGTAAAATATATTACATGGAGTTGCGGGGATCCAGGCATTCACAAAATGCTGGTAGAGCCCCCACACCTCCGAGCACCGCCGAGCTTGCCACACCAGAGTCAGGTCATCACCGGTCACCAAATACCTCCTATGACCTAGCTCCACCAACGCTGTCGGTATGCTGAATTTGGACCATAAGACCAACCCCCATTTGACACTTTAATTTTTAATACTTATTTTCCTTCTGAAAATTTGGGGTGCGTCTTATGGTCCGGGACGTCTTATAGTCTGAAAAATACAGTATTTAAATGAAATGTTTCAGATAGGTTCTAGATGTTACGTTGATATTTACAGGATTTTTGTTGGACATAAATGCTTGGTAATACTTCTGTTACTCTGTGTTAATTTAAAAACAGATTTTTTTACACTCTGACTCCATTGAACTTTATGTAAGAGATGAAATTGTAAATTTATTGTAATGACATTTAATTGACTTGTCTGATACTTCACACTCCGTTCAGTCCTAGGAGATATTAGCAATGATCCTAGAACAGAAGGTCTCCATAGTAAACATCGAATGGTGCGTGGAACATTTTTTTCTCATTCTATATGAGTTCAGTAAAATACAACTTTGCATGGAGCTGTATGAAATAAAAAAAACCTTTCAGATGTTGCAGTTTATTTTCATATTATCTTTATGTTTATTTTGGTTTCATAAAACTCATAACTTTAACTGTACTGTCTCGTGGTCGATTGCAAGAGCCATAAATCCTACATTCATTATTATTTTTATAGCCTGGGACTAGGTGGTCTGTAGAATAAATTGCGTCAGTGAATTACATTGTGCTGATGTCTATAGGCTTCAGGTGTCACAGATGAAATGTTAAAACCGAGAAGGAGAAAAAGACTTTCACTGTTTGACATGCATGTTTCTGCTTATTACTTGTATCTTTTTCTTGCACTATTTCACTGGACAGTCTTTTTTGTTATTTCACTGGATTATTTAAACCCCTTTATTTGAGCTGTAACTTGAGCAGATCTGAAGGATGTCTAGGACTATTCTATGTTTATAAGCATTTATTGATCCATATACGTCACCTAGAAGTTAGCGACAGAGGTGTACATATCATGGGGCCCCATAGTAAGAGTCTAGATTGACCCCCCATTCCCCCAAAAATAAATCTTCAGTGGAGTAGGCAGGAATACATCTCCCAACTTTTAAACACAGGGAGACGGACATGTTTTGCAAAATGTACGCACAAATAGTGCCCCTACTGAATCCCCTATAGAGTATTACCCCACCCCAAATGCCCCAAGACACAGTATAATGCCTCGCAGTGAGTCCCCTCCATAATGTGTCCTCACAGTACTACCAACTTCTACAGTATGATGACTGACTGCAAACCCCACAAGTATGATGCACCAAGTCCCCCCCATAGTATGTTGTCTCTACAGTCCCTCCACAGAGTATGATGGCCCCTACGGCACACCACACAGTATGATGGCCCCTACAGCACACCAGACAGTATGATGGCCCCTACGACACACCACACAGTATGATGACCCCTACAGCACACCAGACAGTATGATGGCCCCTACAGCACACCACACAGTATGATGGCCCCTACAGCACACCACACTGTATGATGGCCCCTACAGCACACCACACTGTATGATGGCCCCTACAGCACACCACACTGTATGATGGCCCCTACAGCACACCACACTGTATGATGGCCCTACAGCCCACTACACGTGGTATGTTGTCCCTACAGCCCTTATACAGTACATAGTACATTGAAATCTGAATTTGCTACAGAAGAGGACAGGGGATGGGCTGCTCGGCACCAGGCCCCCCCCCCAGCTGCCCCTGGTTAGTGGTACAACAGATGAATAAAATGTTGTCCCGATTACCCTCTGATTACACACTAGAAATATTGAGAATTTAGAAGGCTGTAAGTGGTGATTGGGGAAATCAATGTATGATTGATGATCTGAATGACAAGCACGAGAACATCAGCCTGAGGCCAAGAGAAACTGACCAGAATTTGGCTGGGGATTTGTTTGGCCCTTTATAAGTTTTAGCAAGTTTTGGGAACAGTTTAACTTTGCAACGGAAGCCATAAAAGAATAACTTTGTAACATTTAGCTTGCAAGTAAATATTTCCTTTCTAGAAATAACAATACATTAAAATTTTATTTTCTCATTAAAGTAGTCTTCAGCTTGATATAAATGAACACATTATGGTTTATTGCAATATTTCTATCTTAAAATCTTTAGCAAAAGGAACTGTTGACTTACCATAAGGTATCATTGTTACTGCATTTCCTTTATGTAACGCATGACCTCGAACTTGGCAAGAGTTTCTGGTAGTTGGCCACTAAGTTGTTGATGACCATTTGCTCAGTGTTCATTCATTTATCTGTTGTGAATATATTCACTACTCTGTTACAGAGAACATGAAGAACATCTGTATAACTAAAGAGCCTAAAAGACTATAAACATGTGATAGGTCACATATACAATAGTCCAAAGAAAAAAAGACCCCCAAACAAATTTAATTAAAAAATACCTTTATTTGATATATACAGGCAAAAAAAATTCAAAGCTTAGAAAAAACAAATAAGCGGGAGTTATGAAAGACAATGAAAGAACAGTAATCTGGATGAAAAATAATACTCCATAGACAAGGTCCAGCTACATATACAGGGTGGGACATTTATATGGATACACCTAAATAAAATGAGAATGGTTGGTGATATCAACTTCCTGTTTGTGGCACATTAGTATATGGGAGGGGAAAACTTTTCAAGATGGGTGGTAACCATGGCGGCCATTTTGAAGTCGCCCATTTTGGATCCAACTTTATTTTTTCCTATGGGAAGAGGTCACACATAAAACTTAATGAGAATTTCAAAAGAAAAACAATGGTGTCCTTGGTTTTAACATAACTTTATTCTTTCATGAGTTTTTTACAAGTTTATGACCACTTATAAAATGTTTTCAAAGTGTTGCCCATTGTGATGGATTGTCAGTGCAACCTTCTTCTCCTACTCTTGACAGACTGTTAAAAACACCACAGAAGAAATGCTAGCACAGGCTTCCAGTATCCATTGTTTCAGATGCTGCACATCTCGTATCTTCACAGCATAGACAATTGCCTTTAGATGACCCCAAAGATAAAATTCTAAGGGGTCAGATTGGGAGACCTTGGTGGCCTTGGTATCTGTGGGGTCATCTGAAGGCAATTGTCTATGCTGTGAAGATACGAGATGTGCAGCATCTGAAACAACGGATACTGGAAGCCTGTGCTAGCATTTCTTCTGCGGCGTTGCTAACAGTGTGCCAAGAGTGGGAGAAGAGGGTTGCATTGACAATCCAACACAATGGGCAGCATTTGAACACATTTTATAAGTGGTCATAAACTTGTAAATAACTCATGAAAGAATAAAGTTACGTTAAAACCAAGGACACCATTTTTTTTCTTGTGAAATTCTCAATAAGTTAGATGTGTCACATGATCCTCTTCCCATTGGAAAAAATAAAGTTGGATCCAAAATGTCCAACTTCAAAATGGCCGCCATGGTCACCACCCATCTTGAAAAGTTTTCCCCCTCCCATATACTAATGTGCCACAAACAGGAAGTTGATATCACCGACCATTCCCATTGTCACAGAGTCAGTAACCTACATATGGTTATATCAAATGGGGAGGAAACATTCCTGTGGTGATGACTCCCTGCTGTGATTTTAAATATAATACATGACGGTTATACAGCACTTCATAAAGAACATGAATATGTAAGTCATAAAGGGGATCAATTCACCACAAGAGAAATCCGGACATCATCCATGATAGTGGGGTCCATGATGCTGCATAAGGCATTTGGTGCCTGAGGCATAATACACCAATGCAAACACACAGTATCTATGCTGCTAATCCGGAGTAATGGAGATAAGCAGATTAAAGTGCTTAGTGCTATGCGATCTCACTATGTAGGCATTAAAATACATCAATGGTTTATAACCTAGAAGGTGACAATAGTATCTCCAAGTGGAACTAGTACCTAAATACGAATGTAGTAGCAAAGACTAAAGTGCTTAGTGCTGTCGGACACAATGTATAGATCATAGAGCGGCCTTCATAACTTGCTCACGGCCCGGTAAGAAGTATCCTAGACCCCGTCATGCGGACCCACTGTAGCAGTGCATCATCCAGTGCCCCTTGATGCACGTTTCGCATCAAGCTGCTTCATCAGAAGGGGTTTGATGTATTTTAATAAATATAATAATAAGATCGCATAGCTCTAACCACTTTAATATCCTTAATACCCTTATTCCCGTTACACAAGATTAGCAACATAGATACTGTGTGTTTCTATTGGTGTATCATACCTATGGCACCAAATGAGTTATGCAGCATCATGGACCCCACTACCGGATTTCTCTTGTGGTGAATTGATCCCCTTATATGACTTATACAGCATTTCATAATGAACATGAATGTGTAACAGTCATGTGTTATATTTAAAATTATAGCAGGGAGTCATCACCACAGGAATGTTTCCTTAACATTTGATATAACCGTATGTAGGTTACTGACTTTATGAAAATTCACTATCGTTGTATAGATTATCATTTCTATGTATGAGCATATACAGTGGGGAAAATAAGTATTTGATACTCTGATGATTTTCCCACCTACAGAGAATGGAGAGGTCTGTAATTTTTATCGTAGGTACACTTCAACTGTGAGAGACTGAATCTAAAAATGAAAATCACATTGTATGATTTTTAAATAATTAAATAGCATTTTATTGAATGAAATACGTATTTGCTCATCTACCAACCAGCAAGAATTCTGGCTCACACAGACCTGGTAATTTTTTCTTTAAGAAGCCCTCCTACTCTGCACTCATTACCTGTATTGATTGCACCTGTTTGATCTCATTACCTGTATAAAAGACACCTGTCCTCACACTCAATCAGTCACACTCCAACCTCTCCACCATGGCCAAGACCAAAGAGCTGTCTAAGGATATCAATAACAAAATTGTAGACCTGCACAAGGCTGGGATGGGCTACAGGACAATAGGCAGCTTGGTGAGAAGGCAAAATGGAAGAAACACAAGATCACTGCCAATCTTCCTCGTTCTGGGATACCATGCAAGATCTCACCTCGTGGGGTAAGGATGATTCTGAGAAAGGTCAGGAATCAGCCCAGAACTAAATGGAAAGACCTGGTCAATGACCTAATAAGAGCTGGGACCACAGTTTCAAACTTTACCATTAGTAGAACACTACGCAGTCATGGATTAAAATCCTTCAGGGCACGCAATGTCCCCCTGCTCATGCCAGCACATGTCCAGGCCCATTTGAATGTTGCCAATTACAATCTGGATGGGAGAAGGTCATGTGGCCAGATAAGACCAAAATAGAACATTTTGGTATCAACTCCACTCACCGTGTTTGGAGGAAGAAGAATGATGAGTACAACGCTAAGAATACTGTCCCAACCGTGAAGCATGATGGGGTAAACATCATACTTTGGGGGTGCTTTTCTGCAAAGAAGACAGGATGAATGCAACATATTGAAGGGAGGATGGATGTATTGCAAGATTTTGGCCAACAACCTCCTTCCTCCAGTCAGAGAATTGAGGATGGATTGTGGTTGGGTCTTCCAGCATGACAGTAACCCGAAACACACAGCTAGGGCAACTAAGGAGTGTCTCCTTAAGAAGCATTTCAAGGTCCTGGAGTGGCCCAGCCAGTCTCCAGTCCTGAACCCAAAATAAAATCTTTGGAGGAGGCTAAAACTCAATGTTGCCAAGCGACTGCCCCGAAACCTGAAAGATCTGGAGAAGATCTGTATGGAGGAGTGGGCCAAAATCCATGCTGGCGTGTGTGCAAACTTGGTCAAGAACTATAGGAAATGTTTGACCTCTGTAACTGCAAACAAAGGTTTCTGTTACAAATACTAAGCTCTACTTTTCTATTGTATCAAAAACTTAGTTCATGCAATAAAATGCAAATGTATTTTATTATTTTATAGACTCAAATTTTAAAAAAAAATTCCAGAAAATCACATTGCATGAATTTTAAATAATTAGAGTCTGTAAAATAATAAAATACATTGTAGGAAATCTTTCAAGCTAAATGAGCCAGAATTATATTGCAATGTGCCCCACAATCAGTTTTTCTTGACACAATATTCATTATAAGTTTTAGACACTTTCTGCTCCTGGCGGGGTTTCTCTAAAATGGCTAACAGGAAGTGATATAAGGTAAGCCGACTAACAGATGATGTAAACTTAAACTATGTAATCTAAAGATACTCCTTAATTCTAAAAAAAACATGAACCACTATGCTTTTCTTTAGTCTTGTTGCACCCTGGTAAATGAAAAAAACTACCTCAGGACAGTCCTACCAAATATACTGTATATATACAGTACAGACCAAAAGTTTGGACACACCTTCTCATTTAAAGATTTTTCTGTATTTTCATGACTATGAAAATTGTACATTCACACTGAAGGCATCAAAACTATGAATTAACACATGTGGAATTTTATACTTAACAAAAAAGTGTGAAACAACTGAAAATATGTCTGATATTCTAGGTTCTTCAAAGTAGCCACCTTTTGCTTTGATGACTGCTTTGCACACTCTTGGCATTCTCTTGATGAGCTTCAAGAGGTAGTCACCAGAAATGGTTTTCACTTCACAAGTGTGCCCTGTCAGGTTTAATAAGTGGGATTTCTTGCCTTATAAATGGGCTTGGGACCATCAGTTGTGTTGAGCAGAAGTCTCGTGGATACAAAGCTGATAGTCCTACTGAATAGACTGTTAGAATTTGTATTATGGCAAGAAAAAAGCAGCTAAGTAAAGAAAAGCGAGTGCCCATCATTACTTTAAGAAATTAAGTCAGTCAGTCTGAAAAATTGGGAAACTTTAAAAGTGTCCCCAAGTGCAGTGGAAAAAACCATCAAGCACTACAAAGAAACTGGCTCACATGAGGACCGCCCCTTGAAAGGAAGATCAAGAAGACCGTGTCTTTGTGCGATGTAGAAAAGGTGAACGGATGGACTCTACATGCCTGGTTCCCACCATGAAGCATGGAGGAGGAGGTGTGATGGTGTGGGGGTGCTTTGCTGGTGACACTGTTGGGAATTTATTCAAAATTGAAGGCATACTGAACCAGCATGGCTACCACAGCATCTTGCAGCAGCATGCTATTCCATCCGATTTGCGTTTAGTTGGACCATCATTTATTTTTCAACAGGACAATGACCCCAAGCACACCTCCAGGCTGTGTAAGGGATATTTGACCAAGAAGGAGAGTGAAGGGGTGCTACGCCAGATGACCTGACCTCCACAGTCACCAGACCTGAACCCAATCGAGATGGTTTTGAGTGAGATGGACCGCAGAGTGAAGGCAAAAGGGCCAACAAGTGCTAAGCATCTCTGGGAACTCCTTCAAGATTGTTGGAAGACCATTTCCGGTGACTACCTCTTGAAGCTCATCAAGAGAATGCCAAGAGTGTGCAAAGCAGTCATCAAAGCAAAAGGTGGCTACTTTGAAGAACCTAGAATATAAGACATATTTTCAGTTGTTTCACACTCTTTTGTTAAGTAGATAATTCCACATGTGTTAATTCATAGTTTTGATGCCTTCAGTGTGAATGTACAATTTTCATAGTCATAAAAATACAGAAAAATCTTTAAATGAGAAGGTGTGTCCAAACTTTTGGTCTGTACTGTATATATATTTTTTATAAATGACCAAAAATAATAAAAAATACAAATACACAATATTAACAAATCACTGTTATATCTGTTAGCATCAAAGTTTTACTTTACTGTTGGGATAAAAAGGATTTTACCCTTTCAGTGACTCCTGCTGCTTCCTGCACAAGACTTGAATCTATGGCCCGATTTTTTTTAAAGATGTATTTTCAGTTCTTCTTTAACGAAAAGGAGAGGAATTCTTTATTTTTGAAGATGGCAGGATATTTTGTTTGAATTAAAAAGCAGAAATTAGCACACTATGCCACCTGAATATAAAATGAATATACTGTGCCTCCTGAATTTGAAATATACTGAAACTTGCAACTAATATACAGTGTCCTATGAGTATTAAATTAATATAGTATATGCCTCGAATATAAAAAAAACAGTGCCCTGTACACACTGTACTACTAACTGCTATGTTGTTTCCCATATGCAGTACGCAGATACAAAAGATTTGTGTTCTCCTGTCTCTGTGTAGCACGTTTATAAGCAGCAGCAATGTATTGAGCAGTGTAGCTGTGAATCCAAGTCTGGGTTGAGATAGAGCACTTTCTGGCAGTAATGTCTGTGTCTTTCTTCCTGTGTCTTCCTCATTTTGTTCTTCCCTCCTCCTTACAATGTCTTCTCTATAGACATCAAAGTACAGTTGTCATGTGATCTCTCAGTGAGCTCGCAGCCCATGTTGCCTTGAACAAGATAGATTTTAATAATTTTCCCAGTGAATGACGAGTTCATGAGGTGGAGGAGGAAGGGAAGAAATGTCTCATCAGTGGAGAAAGCAGCATATTTAATTGATAAGATATATTACAGATATTTGATTGTACTATTGATCGTTTGGTGAACTGTCAGTGACCATTTAAGAGCTGTTTGCTATCCTGCAGGCAATATGAGTATTACATGATGGTAATTAATGGGCTATGTGTGTAATACACAGACAATAGGTGCTTTAGAAGGGGAACAACTCTACCACCCCCATGTACTCAAATAGCATATGTATAATAACACGTTAATGTTATATTTTATGTCTTTGTTCTGGCCTATGAGCTATATTGTACTTCACAGAATTAATGTTCAGGTGAGAGAACAACAGTGAAATTTCGCACTACTTCTACTATTTCTTGGGACAATCACTCTATTTTATTCTGCAGTTTATTCTTTGGATGGCAACAATTGCCTTTGTTCATCAGCCAGAGGCGTCAGAACCTTTCTACAGTACAGTAGATACTTTTCAAGGCTAATTTCTATCGTTTGTTTCCTTCTGAACTGCAACAATAGAAGCTATGAAATGACAATAATATAACAATAAAGACAAGACAATATAATTATCATTCTTATAAGACGCAAAGCCAGTAAATGACAGATAACAAAATGCAGCTCCATTGAGTTTTTAATAGACAGGACCTTGTATAATGGGGATAGTATGCAGGATGTGAATTGCGGCCAGGGGGGAGTGATTACTGATTAGACATCCAAAACAGGGCATGTTTGGGGAAAGACGCCTCGCTAAATTAGTCCTGACTCATTTACATATGAGGAGCTGCGGATCAAAAGTTCATTTTCAAAATAAAGCACTTTTCTGTCACCCATAAACCACCTCATTAAAATAATCAGTCTATATATGTAGCGCCCCCACTGTCGCAGGGCCGAGGGGTACCCGGTACCGGGCCTCTGAGTCTCTACTCTGGGGTTATCACGGTGGCTAGACCCGGTCCGTGACCCTGCTGAGGGGCGTACAATAATAGATGTGGAGGTATGGTGCTGATGTTATGGTGCGGTGTAGTGCTGGTCGCGGTCAATAACGAGGACACCAGGTTGCAGTCTCTTTACCTCTTTACTGAAGGCTTCTGAGTCCTCAATCCGGAATACGGTTAACAGGGCTGCGCAAGTCCGGCCGGTCCGATGGCACCTCCAGAGTTCCCTTTGCAGGTGGAAATCTGTGCCTACCTTCCTGCGCTTGTGTTGTGGTCCTCCCCTGCTGTGCTTACGGGATAGTACCCCACAACTGTTGTGTCTGTTTCTCGTGTTCCCTCACAACTCGATTCTGATGTTCTCCCTCTACGTCCCCCTGATCTTACGGTTAGGATGCACCCGTATGACGGGGAGGCTCGGAGCTCTTCCGGGACTCCAGCGTCGCCCCACTCCTGTTGTTACCCCCCTGTGTCTTCCTGGGTCTGGGTGAGACAGCCCGCCTGTAACTGACTGTCCTGCCGTAGGTTTGAAGTTTGGCTTGGAGCTCTATACTTCCTCGGCGTTCCGGCAACCGGTTATGCGCCTCAATAGGATGTTGCCTCGTCTTACAGCACGACTCCTACTGGTATTCTCCTTATTGCGTTGATCTTGTTTCTCACTCAGCACAATAAACCTCGCTTCTTGTCCTTTCTTGGGGTACCGCCGCTATATCGTGCAGGCGCGGTCCCGTAACGTTCTCTCTGGTTGCTAGGCCTCTGTCAGGATCCCACCCCTGACATGGACCTCTCTGAATCTTCCCCCACAACACCCTCTGCCACAAGGTGTTGCCTGGTTCCAACCCAGTCAGCTTTCTCTCTAACTTCCTGCCTAACCCCCAGTTTTACCAGACTGTGAGGAGTGGCCTAATAAATAGAACCCTTAGCTCCCCCTGGAGGCCAGACTGTGAAATGTATTGGTGTCTGTGATACCTGGTCAGATGAACTCCTTCAGTGCCATCAGACGTACCATAGCCCCCCTTAGCGGCGGAGCCACAGTACTGCAACGACCAGGACTCTGGGGCGCTGCACTCCCCCCCCGGTTAAATCCAGTACTCCTGGACTGGGAAGAAAACAACAATACATGTCAGCAAAAAGACATACAATTTTGAAAATGCAAGTACAAGTAAACTTTTTAACAGAGCTTCCCTTTATGGGAGGTGAGGACACTTGAACGTTACAAACATAGTCAAATACTTTAAATAACTTTTCTTACCCAACCGGGCATTATACTAAGTGCAAAATCTTTGAACAATAATTTAACATTGCCTTTAAGGATGTACTCGCTAAATCCACTAAAGACCTTCTTATATCACATATAAGGCTAATTAACTTTTATGCATTCTCCTTCTTTACGTCTGCAGGACCGCCTGTCCTAACTGCTCCAGACCTACTGCCTCTCCTTTCTATACAGGACCGCCCCTTTCCGCCCGGGCCTACTGTCCTTCCACTACTATACACAGTATAGAACATATCATTTTTCTTTCAGTTCAAGATCACTGAGCCATCTCTATATGGCTCCTAAGAGGACTCACCACTAACCCCTACAGGTTCACTTCCTGTCCTCATTCTTCTATTAACATTATTAAACATTTCTTACAATCAACCAGTTAGCTACATATAACTTTTACATATCAGCATTATCAGTACTTTCTTTCAAAACATCATCATTCTTTAAGGGCTTTTGATGAACATCCCCTTTAAGAGGGGACCAAGTCTCTATGAGGTAGTGCAACTTCTCAAGCTGCAAGTCTGTTTGCAGTAAGGACTCCGATGCTGGTTCTGCGACCAGTGTCTTCGCAAAGAGTCCTTTCGCTTATAAAACCAGTAGAGAGCACCTTTAAGAAGGTGCAAACTATTTACAAGATCAGTTTTTGAATCATTCACCGTCCATGATTCGGCAGTCCTTTGATAACGGAGCAAAAATAGAAAACAAACAAAAGACAATAGGGATCCCGGGTCAACAAAGGGATCCCTTTAAGAGTTAACCCTGGACGGGTTTTAGCAGCAAAACAGTGAAAACAACTAACTATGTACAATCAATAAAGCATTCTTGCTTACTTAGTCTTCTTGTAGTGTAGGGGGTGGTCTCCTTCCAGGCCTCACCCGGCCAACGGGTCGCATTGGTGCAGCAAGGGCTGGTCCTGGCTCCAGCAGCGACAGGATCCCTCTGCGAGATGCCCTCCTTACTCGTGGGCAAGCGCGACCCAGGGGCACATGGTGAGCCCGGACTTCCAGGGGTTCCACAGAGGCAGGTTCCATCGCCTTTTCTGCAGGGGGCTCGTCCTCAGATGTCCCGGTATCGGCCTGGAGTGCGACACATCGCTGGACGCCCCGAGCTATCCAGCCGACCTCCCTCCTCCACCGGGTGTAGGTCACCGCATCGCCAGGCTCCAGGTTGGAATCGTACCTTCCCCCGCAGGGCTCCACCTTCCCGATCTACACGGACCTGCAGTGGCTCCCCGATCTCCTGGATAACTCCCCTTCCTTTCCGGGAGTTAAAGGATATCACTACACCCCAGTGCGACGGTGGAACCTCCTCAACGCTCCTCAGATCGACCTGGGCTGCCGGTTGGGGTCTGTTCCGCCACGCTGTCATCAGGCGCTGCAGGTGCTCCGCCTCCGGCAGGATCCTCAGGCCCTGTGCCTGCAGCTCACACTCCGCCGCGGTCGGGATGAAAGAAGCGGGGGACACCGGAGACAGGCGGACCTCTGTAGGTTGGCCCAGCCGAGCGATCACACGGGCATCGGCTTCCAGGCGGTATGCTATCTGCCGGGCCTCAGCTGCAGCCACACACTCCTCGGACAGCGGCCGAGGGGGTCGGCCCATCGGTAGCTCCGCAAGGGTCAGTTCCCGCAACGATGGCGTGTCCGGGGCTGTGTCGGGTTGTGCAGCCTCTTGCTGAGTCGGGTCATTCCCATGCGGTGCTTTCGGCGTCACCATTTTCGCTTCCTCTCTGGTGTCCTCTTCCCGTGGTCTCTTTCGTGGGCGGCCCCGTCTCCATGGTCTCCATCCTCCAAAGAGAATGAGGAGGCGGACCTCGGCTGCTGACGGACACGTCCTCAGGACACAGAAATATTTAGACTGGGCGGCCATTGTCTTTCGCGCTCTCCAGCTTGTCTACGCCCACTCCACGCCTCTCTTCTTCTCCTGCGCTCTCCTCAGCGCTGTAATGGCGGATTTTGGTGGCAAGTGGCGGCCAGTAGCACTTCACAGTCTTTGCAATAAGTCACAGTCCAAGTACAATAAAGCACAGTTCCAAGGCACACATGACCCGATTCTTCAGGCTTAAGTAGATCCTGTTCGTGACGCCAAGTTTGTAGCGCCCCCACTGTCGCAGGGCCGAGGGGTACCCGGTACCGGGCCTCTGAGTCTCTACTCTGGGGTTGTCACGGTGGCTAGACCCGGTCCGTGACCCTGCTGAGGGGCGTACAATAATAGATGTGGAGGTATGGTGCTGATGTTATGGTGCGGTGTAGTGCCGGTCGCGGTCAATAACGAGGACACCAGGTTGCAGTCTCTTTACCTCTTTACTGAAGGCTTCTGAGTCCTCAATCCGGAATACGGTTAACAGGGCTGCGCAAGTCCGGCCGGTCCGATGGCACCTCCAGAGTTCCCTTTGCAGGTGGAAATCTGTGCCTACCTTCCTGCGCTTGTGTTGTGGTCCTCCCCTGCTGTGCTTACGGGATAGTACCCCACAACTGTTGTGTCTGTTTCTCGTGTTCCCTCACAACTCGATTCTGATGTTCTCCCTCTACGTCCCCCTGATCTTACGGTTAGGACGCACCCGTATGACGGGGAGGCTCGGAGCTCTTCCGGGACTCCAGCGTCGCCCCACTCCTGTTGTTACCCCCTGTGTCTTCCTGGGTCTGGGTGAGACAGCCCGCCTGTAACTGACTGTCCTGCCGTAGGTTTGAAGTTTGGCTTGGAGCTCTATACTTCCTCGGCGTTCCGGCCACCGGTTATGCGCCTCAATAGGATGTTGCCTCGTCTTACAGCACGACTCCTACTGGTATTCTCCTTATTGCGTTGATCTCGTTTCTCACTCAGCACAATAAACCTCGCTTCTTGTCCTTTCTTGGGGTACCGCCGCTATATCGTGCAGGCGCGGTCCCGTAACGTTCTCTCTGGTTGCTAGGCCTCTGTCAGGATCCCACCCCTGACAGGGACCTCTCTGAATCTTCCCCCACAACACCCTCTGCCACAAGGTGTTGCCTGGTTCCAACCCAGTCAGCTTTCTCTCTAACTTCCTGCCTAACCCCCAGTTTTACCAGACTGTGAGGAGTGGCCTAATAAATAGAACCCTTAGCTCCCCCTGGAGGCCAGACTGTGAAATGTATTGGTGTCTGTGATACCTGGTCAGATGAACTCCTTCAGTGCCATCAGACGTACCATAGCCCCCCTTAGCGGCGGAGCCACAGTACTGCAACGACCAGGACTCTGGGGCGCTGCACTTACGTACCTAAAGTGATGATTTTGGATCGTTAAGGACCTGACACTTTCCCTTACTTAGGTAAAAACAACTTATGCGACAATAACACATGGTATAAGTATTCCCAGTGGAACACTTAGGACAGAATTATATAGAAAGAGAAAGACCATGTGTGTACATGCAGGGGACTGGTATAGACCTATCATCATACTTCATGAATATACAACAAAGAACAAAGGATGATACACCGGTCAAATTGATATACAAAATATAAACTTTATTGTTAAAAATCAATTAACAGGTGGTGAGGGAGGAAAGGGATATACAAAGATGTGCCACACACAATGTACTGTGTAGATGGACGAGCATAAGCCTGGGCAAGTGGCACTGGGCAATATTCAGGGTCTACCTGTGTATAATATCCTGTTTCAATCTATACATCATATTACTGCTCCTTAATAGGTGCCAACTACCGATAAATATACAAATATACAAGTATTATGACTGTCACATAACTTAGTGTAGGAAGATGGACCAGAATAGTGGTCTCTCTTGCTTGTCTGGGCCGGAACTGTCACCATTGTTGCCGGGGGAAGCAGTTTCTGACCGTAGTAGACCTTTGCACCTGACTGTTGGGGGCGGGTGTGAGATAAAAGGGACTGCACATGTGGGAACGGGGCTTTTGGCGGGAACCCAGCGTGCGCTACAGGAGGTTGACTCCCTCTCCGCTGACCGACGCCAATTGCCAAGACCGCTTTGCAGCACTCCATCCCTTGAGCATACAGACTGTGCATTCCCCAAGACCATCTCCTAGTTACTCTCCAATCGTAACAGCACTAACTGGTCGGCACATCTGACATCTTCTGTCCTGTTGTGAATTCTGTTCTTGGGCTCCCTCCGGTGGTTATCAGTGGTAGCGCTGCTGTCTGTCCTTCACAGCAGTTATCAGGTGTGTTCACTCTGGACTGGGCTATTTAGTCTGGCTTCACCCTTTAGTGAGTGCCAGTTGTCAATTGTATCCAGAGGATTCACATCTCTTCATGGTCTCTCTTGCTTCCTGGTCTTTTCACCAAGATAAGTCCTGCTTGTTTTGCAGCCCACATTTTGTGGGCCTTATTGTTTAGTGCATTTCATGTTTTTTCTTGTCCAGCTTAATCTGTGTAAGGATTTATGCAGTCAAGCTGGTATCTCTGGAGAGGCAGATATACCCTTCATGTCTTTAGTTAGATGTGAAGTTTTTGTATTTTCTGTGGTGGATATTTCATAGTATTTTAATACTGACCGCATAGTAATCTGTCCTATCTTTCCTATCCAGCTAGATTGGCCTCCTTAGCTAAATTCTGTTTTCAGCCTGTGTATGTTTTTTCCTCTCCTCTCACGGTCAATATTTGTGGGGGGCTGCCTATCCTTTGGGAATTTTCTCTGAGGCGAGATAGCCTTCCCTTTTCTATCTATAGGGTTAATTAGTCCTCCGGCTGTGTCGAGGTGTCTAGGATCAGTAGGTACATCCCACGGCTACTTCTAGTTGCGGTGTTAAGTCCAGGGTCTGCGGTCAGTACAGTTACCACATTCTCCAGAGTACGTCTCATGCCGTTCCTAGGCCACCAGATCATAACACTGTCCCTCCTCGTAGCGCTGATCTGTCGTTGCACGCGGCAAGTAGTGGTGAGACTGCGGCCTCCAGTCTGGGACTTTGTATATCTTTAGCAGTGCAGCAGACCTTCCCCCATTGAGCACCTCGTTCCAGGACCATAAGACCACAGGAAAGAACAACAGGACGCTTCGTCGCCATACAGAGACAGTGCTACACTTTCCTTCAGGAGCGGCTCAGAGACTTCTCGCACCACCTACGGCGCCATCGTGGGATTTACCAGCCACCATCGTCCAGGAACCAGAGGCTGACAAGTTAACCCATTATCTTGCTCGTCACTGCATCCACTTTCCTGCTAGAACCTTACATTAGTAAGGACAATATACTGTATATAGGTGGTCATTACCTTCAGGGACAATGAGCAAAGGAATGGTGCATACGTGCTGAAACGAGAGCTGCTAAAATAAAAATCCAAATTAAAATCATAAAAACAAATAGCAATCATGTAGAGCGACATTTCATACATTTAATAAGCAGGCCAGTGATCGCAAGAATGGGGTAGAGCAAATATTATTATTGAGTCCAGATGGATGTAGTGTACCAAAATTCCAAATCCATCCGCACTCAAGCTGTGCAAGTCTCCTAAAGATCCCACCGCCACGGACATCGACATCAATCATGTTGATACCCCTGACCCTGAGGAGGCTGCCATCACAGTTATGATGAGATTTGAAACGGAAGAGTTTTTAGCATGGGTGTGTCCTCGTGGGTGCGTACTTTTAGTTGCCGTGGCATCAATCCTACATATATTTTATTACATGGACACACTGCGTAATAGATGATGCTCTTACTAGTACAAGTGATGCACTTCCTGATTTCATAGTGCCGACACCGACTGTACTAAGGGATTTGGTGACAATCTTATTGTGTGAGGTGATGTGCGGAATCATTATAGTGTGGGGGGAGGCTGTGGTACACCATTATACTGTAGAGAATGGTTATCATTATGCGGGAAACAATGAGGAATTATTATTAAAAGAAAGCACAGAGGGTGTCATTATTATAAGTGCTCAAGGGGAAGTATTAAAGGAGGCACCGGGGAATTATTATAGGCATAATAAGGGGACTGTAAGGGATGTAAGGAGTCACACTGGAGCATTATTATCATATGGAAGCCCAGGGGATATTATTTCTATAGCAGACCGTATGACTGTAAGGAGTCACATTTGAGCATTATTATAAGGAAGCCCAGGGGTATATTATTTCTATAGCAGGCTGTATATGTAAGCAGGCACAGGGGAGCATTATTACTACTAGCAAGTCAGATGAAACATTATAACTGTGTAGGGGCACACAGAGGGCACAATAGGAGGGTACTATTACTGTAAAGAGCAAAGAAGGGCCATTCATACTGTCTGAGTCATTGTTAATATGGTTCGTGTAGAGGTGGTGCAATGTGAGGAGGGTCCTGGAAAAGCAGTAAAGTAAAGATGCCTGTGTGTTACATTTTATGGGGATGAATTATGCGCTGAATGCAAAAAAAAGAAAATGAATGACAACAATCAGTGAGAACGTCACTGGTGAGAACCTGCACAATATACACATATACGGTCTACAGAGCAATGGTGTTGAACTGATATTACCATTATATGGTCACTGCATGGTGGTGATATCAGTCCTAGTATGGAAGTTTTGGTTAAAGGGGTTGTCAAGGCTTGAGGTTAAAGTCTGCAGTCACTCTATGTGACTGCAGACTTCTGATTCCTCACAGTGAGCGCATTGCGTGCAGTGAGAATTCTCTAGTGTCGGGAATGGGCAGTCATGTAAGCGCAAGTATGCGAATCACATACATGTGGTCATGTGCTAACTAGTCATGCGCGGCCTCGTTCAATACAAGTGAATTTAGCAAGGCTGAGTATGTTTAGTCAGAATGTGGCTCTAGGTGTGGAAATCACATACTTAGGCCGGCGTCACACCTAACGTATAAAAATACAGTCCGTTTTTTATGGCCGAGATACGCAGAAATGTTCAAGAACAGTGATCCGTATGTCATCCGTATTCAATGCGAGGATGTGATTTTTTTCTCCAAAAAGTACCCGTGTGTCATCCATATGGCATCCGTACGGTGAGATTTTATCGCCAGCTTGCAAAATGTACATATAATGGATTCATGGCCTCAAATATTCGTGAAAACTTATATATAGTCTATATATGTATATACAGTACAGACCAAAAGTTTGGACACACCTTCTCATTTAAAGATTTTGCTGTATTTTCATGACTATGAAAATTGTACATTCACACTGAAGGCATCAAAACTATGAATTAACACATGTGGAATTATATACTTAATAAAAAAGTGTGAAACAACTGAAAATATGTCTTATATTCTAGGTTCTTCAAAGTAGCCACCTTTTGCTTTGATGACGGCTTTGCACACTCTTGGCATTCTCTTGATGAGCTTCAAGAGGTAGTCAGCGGGAATGGTCTTCCAACAATCTTGAAGGAGTTCTCAGAGATGCTTAGCACTTGTTGGCCCTTTTGCCTTCACTCTGCGGCCCAGCTCACCCCAAACCATCTCGATTGGGTTCAGGTCAGGCGACTGTGGAGGCCATGTCATCTGGTGTAGCACCCCATCACTCTCCCTCTTGGTCAAATAGCCCTTACACAGTCTGGAGGTGTGTTTGGGGTCATTGTCCTGTTGAAAAATAAATGATGGTCCAACTAAACGCAAACCGGATGGAACAGCATGCCGATGCAAGATGCTGTGGTAGCCATGCAGGTTCAGTATGCCTTCAATTTTGAATAAATCTCCAACATTTGTATAATTTCAAATGCCAGGACAGAATTTCTGCCCCAGTCCGTACCTGTATATACCTATACTATGTGTAGACATTTATTTTATCTATTCTATTCTAACCTGTCAGTGTGATTATACTGTACACCGCGCTGAATTGCCGGCTTTTCTATAGAACACCGGTGCGTATTTGTCACAAATCACACTGATGGTCCATGTGGTGTGCGAGTTTTTCTCACCCCCATAGACTTGCATTGGCGTATTTTTGGAGGAATACGCTAACAAACGAAGCATACTGCGATTTTATCAGCCCGTAAAATACGGCCGAGAAATACTGTATACGGCTGATGGAAGCTGCCCCATAGAGAAACATTGGTCCGAGTGCAATGTGTTGTTTTTGCGCCTCTCACTAGTCTGTATTTCTCTCTAGTGTGACGCCGGCCTAACAGTCACGGCCCAAAGTCGGCAACTGAGAATCCTGACAGTGCGCGCTGTGAGGACTGAACTTATGATTTCTTAGAATTTGTTATATTGCAATATTATAATTTCAGTATTATTATTCAATCTTATATAGCGTTATTATTGGAATTATTAGAAGTATTGATCCTATAGTGAATATTTATTTCCTCTAGGCAGGGTAATATTAGCAATAGATATCCCCATCCGAGGCTTGGAAACAGGGACAACATGGACCTATGTGTTTGGCATTCTGCTTTCTGCTTCATAATAGGATAAAGGAACACCCTGTAAAAAGTACATTGATCCCATGCCGGATACAAATGGCGCCAGATAACAGGGTCCTTTTAACTTCAACATTTCTTTTTAACTGGAAAAAGAGCAGCATGTTACACTTTTACTTCTGGAAAAAAATTACAGTTTGCAGCAGAACTTCTTTTAGCAAGTGTGATCCTGGCCATGCACGGCAAACATTTACATACAGCCTTATCTTATTCTCTGTGTCACTTGTGAAATAAGTATATTTTGGACCAAAAAAGACTAGATTGCACAGGACAGGAGTCCTGATATAGGGATAAGCTAAAATGTCCTTCTGTAGTTAGGAATGTGTCTGGTCCAGGTTATGTGAGGTGCGGCACTTCAACTGCTCTTGTTAAGTCTGATATATGGGCTTAATAGTCGTTATCAAATTCTTATCCAGGATGCCATATCTGTTCCAAAATTCTCGCAGCTGCATAACCAGCGGACACAGGTAATCATCACCTATAGTAATGGTAAAGACACACAAATGCAGGTGAAAACCAAGCACAGTGAGCTCTGAATGCATTGGTTCTGCCATTAATACCACTGTTGTACGTTCATAAGGTTAAGGTCACACCAGCGTATATTCTCTCATCTGAGAGAATCGGGACGATTATGCTAATCACACTCTGATCAGACTTTGCTCAGAGTGTGATCTGATTTCCTCAGATGAGAAAAAGATGGAAAAAATGTCTCCATCTTCTCCATTCTGTCAGTCCATTAATACCGGACTGTACTCAGATGTCATCCAAGTGCAGTTGAATTTTTTTCACAGACTCATTGCATGGCAGAGTGAGATACAAATATCGTGCATGCTGCGCTTTTTTACTCAGACATACTAGGTAGCAGGAATAAATAATCACACATGTGCATGGCCCCATAGAATAATACTGGTCCGAGAGTGATCTGATATTTTGTCGGATCGCACTCGGACACAACAAATTCTGCACGAGACCTAACAGTGAGGCCATTAACAATTTTCCAGTTGATCATTTTTGCTGGTAAATCTGCTCCTCCGGGGCCGTTCTTTTCTCCCACTGCCTCCACTGCATGTTCCCTCGTCCTCAGAATCAAATTAGGAAATATGAGTGCACACCGGACTGTTCAGCACTTGAAAATGTAATCAATGTTCTTTATCACAAAGTGCCCGAACTTCATTTACGCTTTATTCATACATTGCAGTTATATTGTGCTGCAAAAACATACAAAAATTCACTCTTACAATTAGGTAGAAACTTAGAATAAGTCTAGGGCCCAACTAAGGAGATTACTAGGTTTCCAAGCAAGTAAGAATTTCATAAGTAGTTTTATTTGGCCGGATAACGTCTGTTTTTTAGATATTATTGCACAAACAACAATATATTTCCCAACAATGTTACTCATACATGTAAGTACTCCTGAGCACAATGAAATCATGTTGTGACCAAATCGGATTGCTTATGTCTGCCGCATTTCAAATCCCAAGAAAACTTTGTTTATTCCATCTGTATTGAATTCCGAGGACTGATGGCCATGGCACAACACAGTCCTGTAACCGCAGCCCAGAGAAATCTAGGGGTGTATAGTCTTTATTTAGATGTTTCTCCACAAAATTCCTTATAAATCAGAGAGAAAACAAATGTAAAATACGCCATTTAATGCCAGATTATAGATTCTTCTTCTTCTCAGACCTGGCGCACTGAATGGCGGCACGGGGAGTGTCTATGGATCCATAATGGCTATTTCCAATATAAAGACCGCACACATACGCTGCTGCGTGAAGGAGCCCTACTAGTAGACTGACGGTATCTTAGAGCTGCCTGTTCTCTCAGAGATGACCAGAAGAATATAGACTGTATGTTGTAAAGGCAAATATTAATGATCTGCCCAAAGACATCCATGCACCTTTATAAAAAGACTAGGGTCATACATAAATCATAATTGTCTGGCTTCATTTGTTCATTTATTCTTTCCTAACTAAAATTCATTCATTTTCATCAGATATGCAGTATGTGCAACTTTATTTTTTTTGTCTTGGAATTACAGTGTTTGCATTGAATAATTCTTAGACAAGAAAAATAAATAATAAGAAGGTGAACTCAGTAAAGTAAAAATACAAAAAAAAATCACAAAGCATTGTGTAAAAGCAGATCTGCCACTAGATCTCACGATGCAACCTTCAGACATTATTAAATTTATCTCTTAGACCTTATTAGGCTGGTGTTCATACTTTGAAAATCCATATTAGAATAGCTCTATAATGGTTGTATAATTTTTTATACTAAAATCTCTGACCTCCTAGCCTGATTGACAGCCCCTCAGTGTCCCTCCTCCGGAGACCTCACAATGCTCAGTACAAGCTGCAGCTGTCAGGCTCAGTGAGTGGAGACTGAATAACACTTGGGCTAGTGAAATATATCATTCTTTAACAGGACACACAAAATGCTAATTTTAATTTCAGAATTACTTAGAATAAGAAACAAAACGCCATAGTATATTAGTCAGCTGAAAGCTATTTTTAATATAGGGGATAAATGTATCAAATATATTAATTTTCTTTATTCAAAGGGAACATGTCAGGAGATTTATGCTGCCCAAACCACAGGCAGCAAAAAAAAAACAGGGTCAGTTTTTTATGTTATAGCAAACAGGTTTTTTTAAAAAACTTTTAAATAACATAGTGTAGGGGTTATCAATACCTATAATGCCCTATAATTAACCCCAAACCACTTTTCTAATTTTCTTTATCTCAAAATAGAAAAACTATGTTGTAAAATGATCCAGCTTCAGATATGGAGACTTCAGTAATTAAAGTCAAAGTTTATTGGTACGATAAAAACATTAACTTGCTGTTCTAGAACTGATTCCGTGCTTCACAGGTATCCAGACCTAGGTGAGCTCGTGTTTCCATAGTATTTTAGAATACCCTACTCATGTCCCCTAAAGCTAATCCTTATATCTGATTTTCATCCTGTGACATTTCATTTGAGGGTAGTGTCAAAAGAGACATCATCAGGAGAATGGCCCAGCGCTCAATTCCCTTCTACTACAACACCTGGAACAGGACATCATCAGTGGACAGCACTGGGGGAACAGGACAGCATCAGTGGACAGCACTGGGGGAACAGAACATCATCAGTGGACAGCACTGGGGGAACAGGACATCATCAGTGCACAGCACTGGGGGAACAGGACATCATCAGTGGACAGCACTGGGGTCATTTATCCCAGTTTAGTTGATTGCTGCCTTCTGATGACCCTATAGAAGGGGCGCTTATAGAAGATGGGTGAGCGACATTGTCCCCTGATGACAATTGAGACTACCCTCAAATGAAATGTCACAGGAGGTAAAGTAAGAAAACACATATAGGGACTAGCAGGAGAAGGAAAGGAGTAGGGCATTTTAAAATAAATCAAATTACAAAAGTGGTTAAAGGTTAAAAATAGATATTTATAAAAGGCATGTTAGCTACTGGACAACCCCTCTAAATAGAGTCTATCAGCATAAAATGACTGTATAAAGCAAGCACAGGCGCTCGGTGCACCCTTGGTGTGGCCAAACAGCTAACCTTCCCACCTACTTGATTTCCATCTGTCTCTGCCCCCTCTTCTTTGATTGACTGCTCCGAGTTTACAGGAGCCAAAGAATGGTAGAGATAGAAGGAAAACAAGTAGGGGAGAACATGCACTGAAATTTTTGTGTATGCTCTGGGTTCACCGAGCCCCTGTGCTTGGATTGAGAAGTCATTTTTTTTCCTAATGACTCCCTTTAAAACAAAGAAAAGGAGGCAGCTCACCACTGTATTTTACCTGCTCAACTTAGCATATACAGTGCGTTGAAAAAGTTTTTCACATTACACCCACAAATTTAAATGTATTTTATTGGGATTTTATGTCAAGCAGCAGCCGCAAAAGCAAACAAGATTTTAGGATGCATAAAAAGTGAGATAAAATCCTGCGATCCCAACGTATATTATTACCCCTTTATAAATCACTGGTGAGGCCACATCTAGAATATGAGATCCAGTTTTGGGCTCCACATTTTAAAAGGGATATTCAGAAGTTAGAATCAGTTCAAAGACGGGCAACTAGATTATTATATGATGAGAGGTTGGAAACATTGGGCTTGTTTAGCTTAAGGTACCGTCACACTCAGCGATGCTGCAGCAATATAGACAACTAGCCGATCGCTGCAGCGTCGCTGTTTAGGTCGCTGTAGAGACGTCAAACACAGCAGCTCCAGAACGATGCAGGAGCGATCCAGTGACGTAACGGCAACTCACTTATCGTTCTCACAGGTCGTTAGCTCCATGTAAAACATTGCTGGCATTGTTGCTTTTGCTGTCAAACACGACGATACACGCCGACCTGACGACCAAATAAAGTTCTGAACTTCTAGCTCCGACCAGCGATATCACAGCGGGATCCAGATCGCTGCTGCGTGTCAAACTCAACGAGATCGCTATCCAGGACGCTGCAACGTCACGGATCGTTGTCGTTCTCGTTGTAAAGTTGCTGAGTGTGAAGGTACCTTTAGAAAAAAGACGCCTCAGAGGAGATCTCATTTACATGTTTAAATACATGTGTGGCCAGTACAGAGGACTGGAACATGACTTATTGCTTCCAAAGACCATACTGAGGACTAGGAGACACTCATTACGGGTAGAAGAAAGGCGATTCCGGCAGCTAAATAGGAAAGGGTTCTTTACACTTTGAGCCATCAGACTGTGGAATGCCGACCACAAGAGGTAGTAATGGCAGACACTATAACAGCTTTTAAACAAGGGCTGGATGATTTCCTCAATACAGAACATTGTGGGTTACAACTAATTTAGTGACATGAGTGGTGGAGAAACGTTGAACTTGATGGACCTAGATCTTATTTCAACCTATGTAACTATGTGATACATCAACATAAAGAAGCAAGTATTTGTGAAGTGTAAAGAAAACATGGTTTTATAATTATTTTAAATATATAAATTTGAAAATTTTATATATGTTCTCATTTAGGAGGGGATATATGATTATTTAGGTTTTTTTGTGTTTGTGCTTAGGAAGATAGCTGTTAGGACCGCAGTATTCTAAATAAATATCCACCAGCCGCTCACTATTCATCAGCATATTTTATGCATTATCCTCCCATTGGATTTTGTAGTCCGGGTTTTTGGACAATCAGGATGTGATGCACACAAGAGGTTAACTCCGAATATGTGCTGTTCAGGCAGTAGGTCAGGTTACTTGCATTTATGTTGGGAGAAATTCTGCCTACCCTGTTTCTAATTTTGAGAGAGTGAGAGGAAGAAGTCGAACTTATTTGGAGTGATAGAACAGTCATCCTCACACTTTGTTGGGTGCCGGTGCCTGTGTGGGAGGACGACTGCCTGGTTGTCATATGTTTGGACAATCACAAATGTCACTCTGGTCCCATAAGAAGAACTTTTCACAGACAGAAGAGAACCTTTCCTGGACATTGCGACTTCTGACGGAACAGAGTCGTCTAGGTATGTGAATATGGGCAATGAATAGACAAAGGTGAGTGAGATCTCTTGTGGTTTTATCTTTCCGCCCATGCCGAATACAATTGAGGATTCTTTTCAGGCACAGGAGTTGCCGCTCACTTGAATGTTATCTCTTCATTCCCACAGCCTGTGACCCTGTGCACTAGGCATTAATGATCTTTTCAGTCTGCCTAAAACAAAATCCAGAGAAGTTCATAAAATGTTACAGCAAAGCATCTGAAAAAAGTAAAATATTGGCCGTGCACTTAGATCGCTATAGTCAGACTCATACATAACATCTATCATTCTGAACATCCGTTGTTTACTTTTTATAGCATCAACATGTTCCATCACACACTACACCAATGAGTCTTGAAGTGGATCTGTCACCAGATAGCACAATACTAACTGCATACATTAAGTAGATCTAATTGCCCTGATAAGACTGGTGTACTTACTTTGTAAATCCATGTCAAAATGACTGTATGATCGTGATTTTAGCATTTTATGAGTCCAATTAGATTGGAATTGTCAAAACAGATTTTACATGGATTGTCATTGTAAGTACACCAGCCTATTCAGGTCTAAGGGATCTATTTAATAATGTACGCAGTTTGTATTGTAAAATCTGCTTTAAAGATTAAAATCTAAATACCCTCTACTCAAATAAACTACATCAAAGTACACCCCAAGTCTATGATCATACACTGTGTGAAAAGAGTACACTTTGATGGCAGTGTTATTAGAGACAAGGAATGTTTTCCCAGTGGTACACATACCACACATTGAAAAATAGGCTCTACACTGAATGTATTATCTGATTTAAATCATTATTCACAGTCAGTGAGGATACTTCCTTCCATCCTGCCTCCCTACCTCACTCCTTCCCTCCCTCCCTCCCTCCCTCCTTCACTCTCAATCTTCCTTATTTCCTGCCTTCCCTCTTTCCCTAATTCTTTTTGTCCCTACTTCCCTTTCTCCCTTCTTTCCCTCCCTCTTTCCCATTTTCCCTCTGTCCCCTTTTTGTCCCTCCCTTCCTTCCCGCCCTTTTTCCTCCCTTACTTCCTTCTGTCCTTCCATC
Source organism: Ranitomeya variabilis (assembly GCF_051348905.1). Classification (NCBI taxonomy): domain Eukaryota; kingdom Metazoa; phylum Chordata; class Amphibia; order Anura; family Dendrobatidae; genus Ranitomeya; species Ranitomeya variabilis. Next base: position 172,765,113 of record NC_135236.1, on the reverse strand, counting down.
CTTCCTGCCCTCCTTCCTCCCTTCCTTTCCTTCCTTCCTTCCTTCCTTCATTCCTTTCCTTCCTTCCTTCCTTCCTTCCTTCCTTCCTTCCTTTCCTTCCTTCTTTCCTTCCTTCCTTCCTTCCTTCCTTCCTTCTTTTCTTCCTTCCATCCTTCCTGCCCTCCTTCCTCCCTTCCTTTCCTTCCTTTCCTTCCTTCCTTCCTTCCTTCCTTCCTTCCTTCCTTCCTTCCTTCCTTCCTTTCTTCCTTTCTTCCTTCCTCCTATTTAAAAGCAGCAGTTATCACGCATGTACAGTTCTGCTCCATGCATTTTATAGGGGACAGAGGGAGATAGTCCTTTGAGGTTCTGCATAAGACCACCAAACTCCATACCACCCACCCCAGGTTGTACAATTGCCCCATTGCAACTTTCAACGAGTGCATCTTTTAACCCTTGTTTGTAAACATTGCAGCACCTATGGAGATCACATATTTTTCCCGTTTCTCACTAAATCATGAATACGGAGCAAACTTAGAATGGCCCCTACACTCTGGGACCCTATAGCAGCTGCACGGTCTGCCTTCCCAGTATGTACATCTCTGATATATATCATTTGCATTAGGTTACTTTTCACAAATTCGTTATCCTAGCTGCACTGAATGAAGTTTTGTAAAAAATTAACTTTCAGTTAAAATTTAACGTGATACATCAGACAAAACAGAATGAAGAAATCTTAGGACCCAGCACAAGATATTTATGTGACATAAGTTGGAATGATTTGGGCTAATGTATCCCTGGCTGTATTCAGTGATTGTATTTTAGTACTTCATAGCATGAAATGTTTGAAATAGATATATATATATAATATCATGAACCATCCAATATCCAACCATTTTCTGGCTACAGCTCTTTTGCTGACCTATGCATCTCCGTAGTTATACTGTAGGCTACAAATTGACCCTGTGTGTGGTCTGACACTGAAGTCATGTGTTTCAATATTCTCTCTGCCCCCTCATCGAGCTGACACACACTTGAGCATACAGATACAGGAGCATCTTCTGTACATTTATCAGTAAAATAGTTAATAGATCATATGAGTGATATTAATATTAGGCTCAATAAGAATGAGCTCAGCTCTACTACTGGGGCTGCAGCGTCGCATCAGGTTCAATGTGACTGATACAACCAAGCAGGTCACAACAGACAAAACTGATGCTACATTTTCACCATTACAAATGCTTCTCTCCAGCTCATCAACTGATGCACTGGACCAGGTGGGAACGATCACACTGAAAATAACCTGATCAGTTCCTTTATCAGTTGCCATAAGGCGCTGGGAATAGACGGCTGGTGGAGAAGCTAGTCTCATCTCTGGCCATTGTCCCATAAAATATATTTTCAATGAAATGCCGCTGTGATCGTACAGTCAGGATCTGATTCATGCTTTCTGTGGTTTGGGCATCATGAATCAGATGACGGATTTCCTTTTAACACTGAAATGAAATTGTGTTTAAAGTGAAATGAGACCATGATGAAAGGGGCATAAGACATAGAGAATAGGTAACTCTTGAATGGTTGATCATATGGTAAGCAATCATTATGCCGATGGAGCACCTTTCGAACAATTATAACATGAAAATAAATTATAAGTGCAGACGACTTTGCTATAGATGATAACAGTGGGTCGGCTAAAACCAGTTTGGGTTGTTAACTTTCATCTGATGAATGGTCATTATGGTTAATATGGTCAATTATCACTATATTTAGTGTGGTGTTTATGGAGAACACCGGGCACGTTTCATGATAGTGATTGCTACAACAGAGTATAAAATAGCTACAGCATAAACACGATTTATCTGGGGAACATGGCCCCACGTGGATCCCATAATTCACCTTCACGTGTTCTGCAGAGCACTAATAATTCAATAAAGATAAAACACACCTGGCTCTGAGGATCATTTCCCACAAGCAAATCCTGATAACCTCCCTTCAGTAATCTCTATGGCCTTACGCTGTCATAATGACATTAAAAATATTCCGCAATATCAAGTATCTTTATCATTTATACTAAGGACACGTTACTTTAAACTCAGACAGTTTTTTAAGGAAACAATGTGGTAATTATGGGTAAGCCAAATATATATGGTGTATTCGCAGATTTCTTGCAGGAATATCTGTATGTGAAAATCAGTTATACTAAAGTCTCATTCAGATTTGTGATTTTTTTATGTACATGAAAAAAATGGTATTTTGGATGAGATTCTCAGCAGTGTTTGGTCGCAGTGTCAGTTTTTACCATCAGAATTCATCAGTGATTTTTTCGTAAGCAAAAGAAAAAAAATCAATTACAAAGCGTCTCCTATCCACGGCCATTTTCATCACACAGACTGTATGGTAAAGTCATCCGTGTGCTGTCTGTGATTTTCATGTACCCAAAGGCTTGTAGGCAGGGGTGTAACTACAACAGGTGCGGGGGTTGCACTCGCACCGGGCCCTGGAGCCTAGGGGGCCCTAAAAGTCCCTTAGGCCTATAGAAAAAGACTATTGCTATTAAAGATTTAAAATATTTGAGGGCCCCGTTGGAGCTTTCGCATCGGGATTCGGGACCCATGAGTTTCAAGTTACGCCACTGCTTGTAGGGGTGAGCTTAATCCATAATCTTCCATAATCTTCATGGGGGACATGTAATCCACAAAAAATGCGAACATGTGAACAGGACCAAAGACTTTAATGAGTACGTGCTCTATCTGTAAGATATATGGATAGAAAACATACGTGAAAAATTGACGCCTGAATGAGGCCTTCACATGTGGCAGCCGCAGCCTTTGTGTGAACATAGTCTCAGGAGGTTTTTCTGCATTAAAATGAATAGGAGTTGAGCTGCAGTACCCGAGAATGGCCAGTACACAGAGTATTGGGTGTTCTGGTTGTGGAAACTGTTTACTTCCTGCTGCCATAGTGTCAGATACCGGACTCCTGCCAATCTGACAATGATGGTTTTCCAAAGAATAGGTCAACAATATTAGTCCAGGCCAGGGCAACCTCTTTACAGGCAATCTGTCACCAGGTTTTTGCTACCACATCTGAGAGCAGTATAATGTAGTGTCGAAGACCATGATTCTTGCGATGTGTCACTTACTGAGCCGCTTGCTGTCATTTTGATAAAATCGCTGTTTTGCCTGCTGAAGATCTACCATCTAAATGGTGAGGTGTATAACCTCGCCCACAACCACAGAGTATACACAGAAGGCTGCCAATCAGTGGTGTGGGCGGGGTTATACAGAGCTCATGAATATGGAGGACTACCCGGCAGCAGATTTACTAGTCCTTTAATTATATCCTGCTGATAAAATAGAGATTTTATCAAAACTACAGCAAGCAGCCCAGTCAGTGATACAATGCTGGAATCGGGTTCTCTGCCACTACGTTATTCTGCTCTCAGATTAGATGGCAAAAACCTGGTGACAGATTCCCTTTAACAGTTGTTGAAAATTGAACTAACTACATCAAAATGGTACACATGATGAAAAATTTTATATAACTCCGTTGACATGTTGACATGTTTCCCTCATGCCATATGCTGGCAGGCAAACACCTAAAAAGATAAAGCCTGCTATAAATTTTTGTTAATTTACAATTCCTGAATTTTTGAAGAATATACATAGAATTTTGCTCACTCTAGTTTGAATGGTGGATCCTGTGTCTGTCCAGTGTCTCGCTATAAATGGGGAATAATTGAGCCTTTATTCAGATTTTTGTGCTAAAGATCTAAATTGAATAAAACTAGTGTAGGTGGAGTAATCTACATTTTCAAAATCATATCTATACAATGTTTTGTTTTTCTTCATAAAGGTTGACTTTTTGGGCATGTAAACCAGATTTGCATTAGATTTGTGAGATCTTGGTTGCATCGCCAATAGATATGGGAATAAGCTTTGTCAATTTTCTGTAAGATGTCCAGTGTTTTACACCATGTAGAGATTAGTTAGTAATTAAAAAACCTATCATGTGAAAAGACACTATTAACCTGCAGATATGGGGTTTATCTGAAGGTTAATAGCGCCCTGAACCTGCCGAGGCCTTGGCACTGACTGACAGAAGGATCTGCACTAGGGTCTGATACTCTGTGTAATGTCTGTGTCTGACCGTGCAGGAACATGGTCTGATCATACCACAGCTCCTGGGCAGGGGAGGAAGAAAGAGTATGCATTACAGCACGGGATCGCAACTGATTCTTTCTTTGGCTACGTTCACATTTGCGTTGTGCGCCGCAGCGTCGGCGACGCAACGCACAACGCAAACAAAACCGCAACAAAACGCACGCTAAAACGCTGCGTTTTGCGACGCATGCGTCCTTTTGCCGAAAGTTGGACGCAAAAAAAATGCAACTTGTTGCGTTCTCTGCGCCCAACGCTTGCGGCCATGCGTCGCAAAACGCAGCACAACGCATGTCCATGCGCCCCCATGTTAAATATAGGGGAGCATGACACATGCGGCGACGCTGCGGCGCCCGACGCTGCGGCGCCGAACGCTAATGTGAACGAAGACTTTGAAGTAAAACATTGTTTTAAAAGCAGGCAGGGAAATGTTTTATCTCACAGAAAGAATCAGCTGTGATCCATGCTGTAATGTCTGTATACTCTTTTGCATCCTCCGCTGCCCAGGAGCTGTGATATGATCAGACCATGTTCCTGTACGGTCAGACACAGTCATTACACAGCACACAGCAGGGACACATTTATAAGATTATCTCAGCACAGGAATATTTTATTTAAACACATCCAATTGTGGAAATTATTACTATTCTGAGATCTATTGATTAAAATTATCTTTTGTTCGTGGGAAAACCCTTTTAAAGGGAACCTGTCACCTGAATTTGGTGGGACCTTTTTTCGGTCCGATGGGCAGTGTTTTCGGCATTCGCCGGCGCACTATGTCCCGGAGGTATTTCGCTGTGTTCCGGGACATAGTGCGCCGGCGCATCCCCACTAATGCTTTTCGGCTTTGCCCGCAGTTGGGCAAAGCATGTGTTCTACGGAGGACAGCGAATCAACTTCAAGCAAATATTGTGGCCAGCGTGCAGCCAGCGGGAAAGGAAGGGGTGAAAAAACACCTGAAAACACCGCCCATCGGACCGAAAAAAGGTCCCACCAAATTCAGGTGACAGGTTCCCTTTAAGGACAGAAATGTCCAGCAATGATGGGAATGTTTTAAAAATTATATTATCAAAGCTCCTCTTCCACCTAAACCACCACCTCAACCTCCTCCTCCACTTGGACCTCTGCCCCCTGGTTCAAGATTATAATTTTTTATTTTTTCTATTCTATTATTTTAAGTAATTTCCCTATCCACATTTGTTTGCAGGGCAATTGTCCTGCTCTTGCCCCCATTTGGCTTCCTTTTTGCGGTCCCCTATCCTTTGCTATGATCATTTTACAATCATTTTAAAGTATCAATGTTTGGGTCCCCATTGACTTCTATTGAGTCCGTAGTTCGGGGTCAAGTTCAGATGCTGAACCGGACCTTCAACTCTAGTTCAGCCAAACCTGAGGAACCCGAACATCCACGGGTCCGCTCATCCCTAGTTTTTTGTATATTGCATTGGGTTATTGGTCAATTGTGTGTGGTTTCTAATTACTGTATGTATATATTATTAATACAGAATGCATTTTTTTACACTGCATATTGGGTACGAGTTATTGTGGCTGGATTATAGATTTAGTATTTATCAGAGTTCTGGCCAAGATTGTTCTATTTTTTATTTAAGAAAAAATTGTGTCACAAGTAAAGCCCCACCTCTGTCCAACATGCCACACACCTTTTCAGTGAGGGCACACCTATTGTTGAACATATCGTAAAGGGTGTCCTAAACATATCATAAATATGGAGCAACTCATGAAAGATAGTATTTTGGTACAAATTACTCTATTGAAGGTTTTACCTCTTTTTGTGGTTTTCATGTTAGAGTAGGACTGGCAAAAGTAAGGACCCTTGACACGGGTTGCCAGCTTAAATATTATGGCCAGAATATCAACCAATACCTTACATATATTGTTATGTTTTTTGTGCACTTTATATATTTTTTTCGGGGTGCATTTGGGACCAAATGGTTCTGTAAACTGTGACCTCTGTTCACACAGGTTGCATCATAGTTAGTACTGGGCAGCCCGCTATAGGGCTTCATTAATAGGCTGAGAACCAGATGCTCTGCATTCCTTGTGTGAACATTGCCACATACGGATTATTTTTTGCATAGGTGTACCACACAGCCAATCCCTGATTGAAGGCCGGCTGTCTCATTAGTTATTATTTTTGCTCCTGTGCAGTTGCCATTTTACTTGGGTCCGCTGCACCCTGTTAGTGCAATTGTATTGAGGCCTAGTTAATTCCCTTTTTCTCCCATTGATATCACCTCTACACCAGCAAAAAAAGAATCTGACAGATATATGAAAACGAGGCCCCATGTAACATGAAAAAAGACACATAAATTGCTTGAATATCAAAATTATTTTTTTTTATCCGCATGTAAGAAAAAAAACCAAAAATGTGCTTGGTCAGGAATTGCAACAAGATTGGACTAAATGATGCTCAGAGTCATTTATCATATTTATATGGTATAAAGATTGATCTCATCTACTTATACCCAAAAAGTATAAAAATGTTATATCTTCCATACTCTTTACAGTATATAGTCCTCTTAAATTATAAAGTTTCTATCCAAACAGAAATTCAGCATATTTAGTATGTGGAATACCGGAAGCGCATGATCTTCATGCTATTGTCAATCCTCCGGTGAAATATCTGCATTATCAGTCCTTAATATGCACCACTCCAAACCCCCACCTCTACAACATTTTTACCAATAAAATATGACACAGGAATTTGGATAATTTGGGCACAGCAGCCTTTATTTAAACAAACAGATAATAAAATTCAAACATTTAATACATAATAATGGTAGGGTTCTTGAAGCTCCATAATCTGGTGATTTCCAAAAACAGAGACCATAAACCATAATTAATCCCAGCCACTACTCCACTGGCTCATAAACACCATAACCCGTAGGATTCCATTCCACATTTAATCTTCCAGGGACCCGACATTCCATTGCCACAAGTCCCCCAAAATCACCAGACCAAAAACCATCTTTTCCAATTGAGGAATCCATAACCTATTGAATTCCCCAGAGCAATTTAGAACCAACTTCAAGGACACCCCAACCGCCACAACGAGGGCACTTTGAACACCTCAAATGCTTGAAACCGCCCTACCCCGCATTGTAATGGCTCTTTCAATTCCTTTTTGTAGAACCAAGGCCCACAGAGCAATGCCTATAGCAGTCAAGTGCACACCAAACCAACCAAAATGGAGAGCTGCAATGTTGCCATTTCGAGTAACAAAACTGGACAACTGGACTATTCACTTTTATCCGGCCTATTGACCTTCCCAACTGACTGAGCATTCCGCAAACATTTTCACATGAGGATTTGAGGCCAAACTGTAACCATCCTGGAAAATGATATTTAAAGGCACAACAAGTCATATATAATATCCCTAATAAAATCTCTAAAAGGACGGATTCCGAAGTTGTTAAACCCCATATGTAACACTAAAATGTCCAGAGCCCTATCCTTTGCTTTTTGGAAGTGCATCTGAACAGCAAGGTGGATTGGTGTTGAGGGGAGATAGAGAGAAAAAAAAATAAATCTATAAATCTTCAGCACAGCGAGTGTGAGCGAGCTGAGTGTGACCTGAGCGTAAGTGTGAACGGCGGTAAGTGTGTGACTTGTGATTCAGTGAGGAGGTATTTGGAAGGCCTTTAACAAATACCTGTGTGAATTGGAGTGAGTTGCTGAATTGGGAGTAGCTATATTCATAAGGAGTTAACTTAGGGTGGGGGCTCATAATTAAGGGGATATAAGGGGCAGCTGTTTGGGGCTCAAGTCCTTTTTGGAAGTGCATCTGAACAGCAATGTGGATTGCTGTTGAGGGGAGATAGAGAGAAAAAAAAATAAATCTATAAATCTTCAGCATAGCGAGTGTGAGCGAGCTGAGTGTGACCTGAGCGTAAGTGTGAACGGCGGTAAGTGTGTGACTTGTGATTCAGTGACTTTGGAATCAGGGAGTTTCCAAGGGAGGAATTGCTTCTGTTTTTTTTTTTTTTTTTGGTTTAATTAATACTTTGTATTTATTTTTAATTAACGTTTCTGTGTGGTGCAATCCCCATTAGGAAATGTGCTCCACAATTGTTAATGCCATCCAGTGTACATCTTGCCACATGTATGCAGTCCTTGACCAGCCGGTCGAGGGTGCATACTGCTGTGCGAGATGTGAGCACATTGTGCCTTTGGAAACCCAGATACTGGATCTAAATGTGCAGCTGGCAACACTGAGATCCATAGACAATATGGAGAGGAGTCTTCTGCTCACAGAGCAGACGCTCAATGGGATAGATGAGGAGGGGGATGGTAGGATGGAGCTGCAGGACAGTGTGGCAGTTAGCTGGGTGACAGATAGAAGGTGGGGTAGAGGGAAGAGTGCCAGGGAGGCTAGTCCTGATCTGGCACACCCCAATAAGTTTGCTAAGTTGGCAGATGAGGGGGGTGCCAGTACAGGGGTAGCACTGCTGCAGCCAGGCATGTCCTCTGAAAGCCGGAGGAGTGACTGCTCCAGTAAGGAGGGAAAAAGGAGAGCAGGGCAGGCCAGACAGGTGCTGGTAGTGGGGGACTCAATTATTAGGGGAACAGATAGGGCAATCTGTCACAAAGACAGGGATCGTCGGACGGTGTGCTGCCTACCTGGCGCTCGAGTCCGACACATCGCTGATCGGGTGGACAGATTACTGGGAGGGGCTGGTGAGGACCCAGCGGTCATGGTGCACATTGGCACAAATGACAAAGTTAGAGGTAGGTGGAAGGTCCTTAAAGATGATTTCAGGGAATTAGGCTGCAAGCTGAAAGCAAGGACCTCCAACGTGGTATTTTCCGCAATACTGCCTGTACCACGTGCCACGCCAGAGAGGCAACGGGAGATTAGGGAGGTTAATAAGTGGCTCAAGAATTGGTGTAGGAAGGAGGGGTTTGGGTTCCTGCAGAACTGAGCCGACTTCTCAGTTGGCTACAGGCTCTACGCTAGGGACGGGCTGCACCTCAATGGGGAAGGTGCAGCTGTGCTGGGGGAGAAAATGGTTAGAAGGTTGGAGGAGTGTTTAAACTAGGGATTGGGGGGAGGGTATTCATTTTATAGGAGGGGACGATAGTGCAGATAGAGACCTGGGCACAAATAAGGAAGTTGGGGGTGGCGGTGGCATGGGGGGTGGGGTTAGAACAGTTAGTAATTTAAGAAAGAATAGAGGTACAGAGAGTAACATCAAGTGCATGTATACTAATGCCAGAAGCCTCGCCAACAAAATGGATGAATTAGAACTAATGTTGTTGGAACATAATTATGACATGGTGGGGATATCTGAGACGTGGCTGGATGAGAGCCATGACTGGGCTGTTAACTTGCAGGGCTATAGCCTTTTCAGAAATGACTGTACAGATAAGCGAGGGGGTGGGGTGTGTCTGTATGTAAAATCGACCTTAAAACCCATCCTGCGTGATAATATAGGTGAATCTAATGAAAATGTAGAGTCTCTGTGGGTGGAGATAAGGGGAGGGGGAAAAAATAATAAATTACTGATAGGGGTTTGTTATAAATCTCCAAAACTAATGGAAGCAATGGAGAATATCCTCGTAAAGCAAATAGATGAAGCTGCGACTCAAGGAGAAGTCATTATTATGGGGGACTTCAACTACCCTGAAATAGATTGGGGAACAGAAACCTGCAGTTCCAGCAAAGGTAATCGGTTTTTGACAACTATGAGAGACAATTACCTTTCACAACTGGTTCAGGACCCAACAAGGAGGGGGGCACTGCTAGACCTAATATTAACCAACAGGCCAGACCGCATATCAAATATAAGGGTTGGGGGTCACTTGGGGAATAGTGATCACAAAATAATAAGTTTTCATGTAACCTTTAATAAGATGGGTAGTAGGGGGGTGACAAGGACACTAAACTTCAGGAGGGCAAATTTCCAACGGATGAGAGAGGATCTTGGTGCAATTAACTGGGACGATATCCTGAGACACAAAAATACACAAAGAAAATGGGAGACATTTATTAGCATCCTGGATAGGACCTGTGCACAGTATATACCGTATGGGAATAAACATACTAGAAATAGGAGGAAACCAATATGGCTAAATAGAGCTGTAAGGGGCGCAATAAGGGACAAAAAGAAAGCATTTAGAGAATTAAAGGAAGTAGGTAGTGAGGAGGCATTAAATAAATACAGAAAATTAAATACATTCTGTAAAAAGCAAATCAAGGCAGCAAAGATTGAGACAGAGAGACTCATTGCCAGAGAGAGTAAAAATAATCCCAAAATATTCTTTAACTATATAAATAGTAAGAAACTAAAAAATGACAGTGTTGGCCCCCTTAAAAATAGTCTGGGTGAAATGGTGGATGAGGATGAGGAAAAAGCTAATATGCTAAATGACTTTTTTTCATCAGTATTTACAAAAGAAAATCCCATGGCAGACAAAATGACTAGTGATAAAAATTCCCCATTAAATGTCACCTGCTTAACCCAGCAGGAAGTACAGCGGCGTCTAAAAATAACTAAAATTGACAAATCTCCGGGCCCGGATGGGATACACCCCCGAGTACTGCAGGAACTAAGTACAGTCATTGATAGACCATTATTTTTAATCTTTAAAGACTCCATAATAACAGGGTCTGTACCACAGGACTGGCGTATAGCAAAGGTGGTGCCAATATTCAAAAAAGGGGCAAAAACTGAACTCGGTAATTATAGGCCAGTAAGTTTAACCTCTACTGTGGGTAAAATCCTGGAGGGCATTCTAAGGGATGCTATGCTGGAGTATCTGAAGAGGAATAACCTCATGACCCAGTATCAGCACGGGTTTACTAGGGACCGTTCATGTCAGACTAATTTGATCAGCTTCTATGAAGAGGTAAGTTCCGGACTGGACCAAGGGAACCCAGTGGACGTAGTATATATGGACTTTTCCAAAGCTTTTGATACGGTGCCACACAAAAGGTTGTTACATAAAATGAGAGTAATGGGGATAGGGGAAAATATGTGTAAGTGGGTTGAGAGCTGGCTCAGGGATAGGAAACAAAGGGTGGTTATTAATGGAGCACACTCGGACTGGGTCACGGTTAGCAGTGGGGTACCACAGGGGTCAGTATTGGGCCCTCTTCTTTTTAACATATTTATTAATGACCTTGTAGGGGGCATTCAGAGTAGAATTTCAATATTTGCAGATGACACTAAACTCTGCAGGGTAATCAATACAGGGGAGGACAATTTTATATTACAGGATGATTTATGTAAACTAGAAGCTTGGGCTGATAAATGGCAAATGAGCTTTAATGGGGATAAATGTAAGGTCATGCACTTGGGTAGAAGTAATAAGATGTATAACTATGTGCTTAATTCTAAAACTCTGGGCAAAACCGTCAATGAAAAAGACCTGGGTGTATGGGTGGATGACAAACTCATATTCAGTGGCCAGTGTCAGGCAGCTGCTACAAAGGCAAATAAAATAATGGGATGTATTAAAAGAGGCATAGATGCTCATGAGGAGAACATAATTTTACCTCTATACAAGTCACTAGTGCGACCACACTTAGAATACTGTGCACAGTTCTGGTCTCCGATGTATAAGAAAGACGTAGCTGAACTAGAGCGGGTGCAGAGAAGAGCGACCAAGGTTATTAGAGGACTGGGGGGTCTGCAATACCAAGATAGGTTATTACACTTGGGGCTATTTAGTTTGGAAAAACGAAGACTAAGGGGTGATCTTATGTTAATGTATAAATATATGAGGGGACAGTACAAAGACCTTTCTGATGATCTTTTTAATCATAGACCTGAGACAGGGACAAGGGGGCATCCTCTACGTCTGGAGGAAAGAAGGTTTAAGCATAATAACAGACGCGGATTCTTTACTGTAAGAGCAGTGAGACTATGGAACTCTCTGCCGTATGATGTTGTAATGAGTGATTCATTAATTACATTTAAGAGGGGACTGGATACCTTTCTGGAAAAGTATAATGTTACAGGGTATATACACTAGATTCCTTGATAAGGCGTTGATCCAGGGAACTAGTCTGATTGCCGTATGTGGAGTCGGGAAGGAATTTTTTTCCCCATGGTGGAGTTACTCTTTGCCACATGGGTTTTTTTTGCCTTCCCTTGGATCAACATGTTAGGGCATGTTAGGTTAGGCTATGGGTTGAACTAGATGGACTTACAGTCTTCCTTCAACCTTAATAACTATGTAACTATGTAACTATGTAACTATCCAGATGAGCACTACATTGCACTATCTGTAAAACCCTGCTTCAACTCATACCATAAAACCAAGCCACCTGATCACTGCCATACTCTTGGAAAAACAAAGGTGTCTACCCTCTTTCCTTACATCTGCCCAAAGCACTCCCCAGTGGACGTGTAATGGCCCAGTATTTATATCAAAAGAGAATCTAAATCTGTAATATAAAACAAGCAAACCACAATTAAACTCTAAGATCAATACTAAATGAACATCTAAATCAAAAACACCCCCCATACTTTAAGGAGGCAACCCTTCAACTAAACCCTGGTGTTCTGATGTAAGGCTGATAACACTTGGACAATTTCCGAGCTAAGACCACACAGAGCTGCCTTTGTCGGAGGAACAAAATGAAATGAGTGTGGTGCAAAACAGGAGGAATCTAACCCCAGAATCCTTAATTAATCCCATTTCCCCCCCTAGCCACTGCAATAGCCCGAACGAAGCTGGTCGCCTAGTATCCTTGCAACTACTACCTACCCCTATGAAAACCATTCAATACTTGTTTTACCAAGAAACTTTTTGTCAAATCCCTCTGTTCACGCAACTTGAAGCCAAAGGCTAACCCTGCGATCAACCAGGAAACCTTCGATGCTCTCTGAGTTAGTCAACTAACTGAGTCAACAGCAGTCCTCTCTGATTGTCATCAGATAACCTATGACCTAAAAAGCACAACCAATCCTCCCATTAGTACCATATCGACTGATAAGCTACCCATGTGCCAGTGGCCAGAGAAGAACTAATCAGAGACCACACTCCAAATGTCTGAAGGGCATTCCATCCCCTTGTATACCACATTCGAGTCCAACAGCTCCCACTGAAAACGGGAGAGTGAATCAGCGATCCAATTCGGCACAACTGGCACGTGAGATGCCATAATATATGCATTTATGGAGACACATGTCAACACCAGCTGACAGAACTTCCGAATCACTGGAGATGAAGATGCGGTGATACTATTGATTGCAAACACTACCCCCATGTTATCACAGTTGAAACGTACTCTCCTGTTCTGAAGGCCCTGTTTCCATAAATGTACTGCCACCAATATGGGAAAAATTTTAAGCAAGGCAATACTTTTCACTAGCCCCGACCTAAACCACTCTTCAAGCCAAGTGCCTGCACACCACTGACCCCTGAAGTAGGCCCCAAAACCGAAGCTGCCATCTGCATCTACATGACAAGGAAAAGCCCATGGGCAAACAACTATCCACAAAAAATGTCCCCTCTCAATAACAACCTAACAACCAGACACTACTTGATTGAACAGGCAATAACCAAAAAACAGATTCGTTGTCATACTTGGCCATCAACGCTCTGCTCCCACACCTTCTAACCTAACGCGCTGGCTCATCAAACGACATACAGACCACGGAACAAAGCTCTGGATCAATCCCATAGTTCACCAACATCCCCCGAGGGTAAGGGTACTGTCACACAGTGCCATTTTCATCGCTACGACGGCACGATCCGTGACGTCGCAGCGTCATATGATTATCGCTCCAGCGTCGTAGACTGCGGTCACACTTTGCAATCACCGCGCTGGAGCGATGCCGAAGTCCCCGGGTAACCAGGGTAAACATCGGGTTACTAAGCGCAGGGCCGCGCTTAGTAACCCGATGTTTACCCTGGTTACCAGCGTAAACGTAAAAAAAACAAACAGTACATACTTACATTCCGGTGTCTGTCCCCGGCGTTCTGCTTCTCTGCACTGTGTAAGCACCATAGCCGGAAAGCAGAGCGGTGACGTCACCGCTGTGGTCGCTTTCCGGCCGGCAGGCGCTCACAGTGCAGAGAAGCTGAGACGCCGGAGGACAGACACCGGAATGTGAGTATGTACTGTTTGTTTTTTTTACGTTTACGCTGGTAACCGGGGTTAACATCGGGTTACTAAGCGCGGCCCTGCGCTTAGTTACCCGATGTTTACCCTGGTTACAAGCGAACACATCGCTGGATCGCTGTCACACACAACGATCCAGCGATGTCAGCGGGTGATCAAGCGACGAAAGAAAGTTTCAAACGATCTGCTACGACGTACGATTCTCAGCGTGATGTCTGATCGCAGTAGCGTGTCAGACACTGCGATATCGTAACGATATCGCTAGAACGTCACGAATCGTGCCGTCGTAGCGATGAAAATTTCACTGTGTGACGGTACCCTAAGAAAGATGTTGAATTAGACTAAACTTATTTGGCTCTTTCTTTGGTACAATCTCCGAGGAAGAGCCATGAGGTTAGAAAAAGTAGGTTCCTTAAACAGCCCAAACATACGCCCCAAAGCAACATCTTTAGTCAACTTCTCGGAAACCACTGCTGCATACTGATCAGCAGATTTAAGTTTCTTAAGAGCACATGCAATTTTAAACAAAGGAGGGGGGGATCCTAAATTCTTCTTCAAAACCTGCTAACAACAAATCAGCCTTTTCTCAGTCAGGAAATCTATTTAGATAAGGGAGCATCATGGTTAGTTTTACTGGTGTCACCCCCATGGGTATTACTGGTAGCTGACTTTGCCTTGTTCTTGAAACATCTGGCAGAACCAGGGGAGGAACCACTGCAATGCAAGGAGAGATACTTGAATTTTTAGTTAGCCCCAAATTTACACTGGCATTCGTTGAATTGCCAGCATAACCTTGACTTTTGCAATCCCAACTGTCCTAATTGGCTTGCAGTTCCTTGAATCCCTTACTGACGAGCTGACTGGCTGTCATCAACAGCCCCTCTGTTAAAGGAATGACTATATCTGGTAGGAGCCATTACCCAAAACCAAAGGCCAATGTCCTTTTGATCTCAGATAGCTTTTTTCTGTCAAAACTGCTTATTGAACCACAGCCACTCTTGTCCCCCATAAATTCTATGGGCGTAATCATAGAGTCCATAGAGCAAAACAAGGGTGAGCAATTCTCTGGCAATTTTTCGACTATAATGCTGGCATAAATAGCAAAGGTCTGAAGCCAATTAGTGAATGTTTGAGAAACCAAGCGCCATCTCCACTTCTTCTCATCTTCCTTTTTGCTATCCTCTTTTTTACTTTTATCTAGATTACATTTTTCCATTGGTAAAAGAGAAAAAATTTCAACATACTTGTCCTTCCAAAATGTATCCCTTACTTCTTTTTTAAGATGGGCTCCCAGGGAACCTTCAAAGCAAACATAAACTTCCCTGTGCATCCTATCATCAAGATGAATCTTATTCTCCTCCTTTCCAGTCTGCACTGAAACAGAGGCAGGGTCAGAAACTCGACTCAAGAAGACCCCAATCCCACTAAGAGACCCACTCTGCCTGCTAACTTGGGGTCTAGGCTACGTGGCTAAGTGCCTAGCAGTTGCTCTACCCCCTGGCAGACGAGTTATTAAATCCCTAACATTCGCCAGCATTTCCCTAACCCCTTCACAAATCATTAAAATGGATATACGGCACTCTTAGAATGTGGTGATCAAATAAGGGTTCCACTGTGTATAGTTAGTAATATAAAGTACTCGGCACTCCATATTATGAAAAAAGATGTGTTTTTATTTATAAGGCAATCCACGCAATGTAATGTTTCAACCCTATAACATGAGTCTTTCTCAAATTCGGATTGCAAATGAGGATAAATATAGATAACAGCCCTATGTCCTGATAAACCACGTATTGCTGGGTGCTCAGGAGGAGCCGTCATTAGAAGAGGACCCGACAGAAGCATCGCCATGATGGCCTTCTGTGACGTCACTGGTACCAGTAGTCTTGGTGCGAGCAGGCCCCGCCCCGTCTCAGGCAGAGGTCTGCTGACTGCCGCTGGACTCAGCCGTACTCTTGGATGCTTCCCAGTCTGGGGTCTATGCACACATTTCCTGCAGGGTCTCCTGCACCGGTGCTGAGTCCAGGGAGCCAGGTCAGGCGACAAGCAGGTTGAAGGCCGCGACCTTCAGGGATGTCGTTCGGGCAATGATGGCTTTGCAGCCATCCCTGCTCCCCTGCCTAAGATGCCTGACACTTGGGCCTCCAGCTAGCTGGGTGGATGGGTGTGACGTTTGGACCACAAGCGCTCAAGCAGTTGCTCCTGAGCTGAGGTCTAGGAGGTCACGGGTACTGTCACTGACCCCTGAGAGCTGAACAATGATGAACCCCTCTCCTTCCTGTCCCTATAAACCCCTAAATCGTGTCCCACCCCTCGCCTGATGTTATCCTCTCCTCCTTCCCAGTCATTTTTATGCCGGCCTCCACCCATGCCAGGTGGCGGTGGCCAGGCTTCGGCTTCTCCTTTCCAGTAATAAGGACCCCAAACCTATTTCATTATCCCTCATACTGAGGCTCTTCCTGCTTTAATGTCCAACATCCTGAGCCCCATTCAGAAATAATGTCTCCATCCTAGGCCCCATCTTGTAACAATGTACAGTACCTCGCCCTGGGCCCCTCTCAGTAACAATATCCCCACCTGGACCCTTTCAGTAATAATGATAATGTACCCTATCCTGTGCCCCTTCCTTGTATAATGTCCCCCATCCTGATCCCCTTCCAGTAATAATGTCCCCATCCTCAATCCTTTTCCAATATTAAAGAGTTTGTTCACTTCTTTTACACTGATGACCTATCTGTAGGATCCTTAGGATAGGTCATCATCAATGTCTGATTGGATACCCCTGCCGATCAGCTGTTATAGGTGATGTCGGTGGCGGCCGCTGGCCAAAGGTTCTCACTTATTGAGCTTCTCCATCTACTTGTACTGGATGGGGCTTGGTACTGCACATCCGCCTCCTATTCAAATCAATAGGAGGCAGAGGTGTAGTACCCTGCGATGGCCACTACAAGCAGACGGAGCGGCTCAGTGAGTACTTCTGGCCGCCGGCGGCTGACACTGATAACAGCTGATTGATGGTGATGCAGGGTGTCAGACCCCAGTTGATTAGACATTGATGGCCTATCTTAAGGACAGGTCATCAATGTAAAAGTAGTGGACAACCAGTCCCTTATTGTAATAATGTCCCCCAACCTGGGCCCCTTTCTGTAATAGTGTCCCCCATCCTGGACACCTTCCAGTTATAATGTCCCCATTTTAATGATCTTCTACAACACATTAAAAATAAAAAGATTCTTCTTATCTTCACCTGCTCCCACTATAGCCATGGCAGTATTAGGAAAACTACTTTTTTTCTAAGGAAATTCAACCTGAAGAATTGGGTAGGCAATGCAATGAGGCCTCAAGTATTATAATTCAGAAATTTTAAATAGTAAGTTATGCTGGAGAAACTGATTTATGTGACGCATGACATTTCCTAGCTATATTTGATAATAAATTTATGGTAACAGAAGACTTGGAGGTACTGGATTGGGTCTAAGGGGGTGGGGGTGGAATAACATGGGTACACTTCCTTTTTGCATTCATGTGTAAACACATGTATCTTCTCTTTCTTTAATCCTTTTTTATTTTTATTTTCTCTCAGGCTTTTCTTTTTTGCTTTTTCTTTCTCTCCTTTGCCATGATGTGCTTTCCTCTTATGGAATTAGATGGTGTCGGCCAAACAATGCTTTGGACCATCGTTCCATCTCAGTTGTCTCTTCCATACCCAGGAGCACTTGCTGGGCCAAGTGCTCCAGTGTTCTCTATGAGAAAGCCGTCAATAGACATCTCTACCAGTGGTTTATCTCTGCGAGAACAAAGGAATCTGCAGTCCAAAAATCAGATATTCTCAATTGACTTCTCCCAGCATCGACAATCAGTTGGTGAGCCACCCCATACACATTAGAGTGTTGGTCCAACCTGAAGATATTGGCAGGTTCCGCCAACATTAGGATAATGTGTATGGGGCCTTCACAATGCGGGATTGGAGCAGTTTTGAATGTGGCTTTTTTAAACTTCTTAGGCCAGGGTCAGACCTAATGTATAAAAATGCGGTCTGTTTTTTACAGCCGAGATACGCAGAAATGTTCCCTGAAAAGTGATCCGTATGTCATCCGTTGGCAAGGTGTGGCTGCGTATTTTGCGCATGTAAACTTCCGTATGTCATCCATAATGCATCCGTATAGCGTTTTTTCTCGGAACCTTCCAAAATGGACATTTAACGGTTTTGAGGCCTGAAAATAATTTAAATCATCAGCAGCAACCCTATTTATTGCCTCTACAACAGGTGGCAGCCTCCAATCTGGCCATTTTGTTGCTCTGCTTCTGTTGGTGTGTTGGTGGTTTGTTGGCAACATGTCAGACCTACTTCATTTCACCCCAACTGAGCGTGTCTTATGCAACTGGGTTTTGTCACGCCGCTTTGGCCAGTCATACACAGTGATAGTGGATCTGAGGAGAAGGAGACGAATGTGGGTCCGTCCACTTTTGAGGCAACGCCTCACTAAAGGCTATTTCCACCGTTTATATGCATCTCTGCAGACACATCCCGACAAGTTTTTCCAATATTGTTGCATGAGCCTTGCCACCTTTGATATTTTGTTGGAGAAAGTGAGCCCTGGGATAACCTTTCAGGACACCAGGATGTGGGAATGTATATCTGCAGAGGAGCATCTTATCCTTACTTTACGGTATGTATTCCTCCTCCTCGCATACTCTATGTTGATGATGTGTCTCTAATAAATGTGTTATTTAGTTATGCTTAGCAGTCCGGTCTACCTGTGTGAAAATCTGGTCCAGACTTCATCAACTGGTCCCAATTCTATAATTATAAACAATATTTTTCGGTAGTGTTGTTGGCTGAGGTTGACTGTCACTACAGGTTTATAATTGTAGATATTGGGGTATGGGAGAATTGGAAACTCCAGAGTCTTCAATTCTTCCATTATGGGTTGGCGGCTGCGCAATAACCAGTTGGACCTACCACCACCACGTCAACTTCCAGGCTCCAATCAAGAATATGTGCTGTATGTCCTTGTGGCAGATGAGGCCTTCCAGTTACCTAGACATGTAATGAGGCCATATCCCCGTGCGCAATAACCAGTCGGATCTACCACCACCACATCAACTTCCAGGCTCCAATCAAGAATATGTGCCATATGTCCTTGTGGCAGATGAGGCCTTCCAGTTACCCAGACATGTAATGAGGCCATATCCCCATCGAAACCTGGACCACCGGCCTAGGATATTTAGCTTGTGTCTATCACGTGCACGGCGACTGGTGGAGTGCGCCTTTGGAATTCTTTGTGCCAAATGGCGGGTCCTCCAGTCAGCAATTCAGCTGAGTGAAGGCAAAATCAATGAGGTCATCAAAACTTGTGTGGTCCAACATATTTTCACCCGACTTCATGAATACTCCTCATCTGATGGTGCTGAAGATGTGTTGGGCAATGTGGATAGGCCTAGACCACATGTCATCCCTCAGTGTCATCCACTTTCAGGACTGAAAGTCTGTGATATCTTTACTAATTATTTTGTTACACCTCAGGGTGCTACTCCCTGGCAAGAGCATGCTGTCTCTATGTTATAAGTTTCAAATTTTTCTCTATATAGAGAAAATATCATAATATCATTTTTTTATTTAAGTTATTGTGTGTGTTGATTTTACTTATTCAAGAGATGGTTTTTAATATAATTTGGTATGTTGTAGTAATTATTGTAAGAAGAAACATAAATTGGATTTTGAGACTTTTTTATAACGCCAAAAACAAATCTTCTAGTAATCCAAACCATATTAAAGTCATATGGATTTTGTGGCCATAGAAATTTGGCCATACACATTTGTAACACATACTTTAAAATTCAAAGCATAAACCAAACTTATTTTGCAACAGCAAAAGACATAAAAAAAACAAAATGAATGATTTTGAAAAGTTGGTGGAGGTGATGGCGGCAGTCCAGACTCACTTTCTTGCTGCCTTTTTTGGCCAATTTGTCCTTCACCCTGTGTGGGTACATACTCTTGGCCATGCTGTATGTTTTGCCCATGGTTAGATTGGAGACTAGCTAAGTGATCATAGGGATATTGGAGATGTGACTCCTGGGGATTACGGAACCATGTGACTCATACCCCTCAATATGGCCATGTCGTCCAAACCCAGGTTGGGACCAGCCTGTCTGTACAAGTGGCCATATTGGGAAGGTTGGTTATAGGATGCCATTTGTGCCTGTTGTGGCCATGGTTGGTTTTGTGGGGGAATGGGTTGAGGTGTAGGCACACGTGGAGGAGGTGTATCAGATCCCTGTTGACCATGCACTTGTGGGTTGGTTGGAAGTCTCATGAGGTTACGGGGTGACAGCTGCCACCTCTCCAAGAATTTAAACACCTCATATGGGATATTGGGGGTGTGCATGCATCAATAAGGATCTGAATGCACCCTCTCACACGTAGCCTCACCTCACGGGGTAATGGACGAAGGTACTGGGCCAGACTGCGTGAGTATGCTTCCTCACCCTCATCCTGGGCAGCCCTGGACAGATAATTAAGAACCTCTGTATCCACATGCCTCCTGGAATCTGAGGCAGGGTTCTCTCTCCTTCGTCACCCAAGGCGGGATATCACAGCAGGCTGTGGGGAGGCCTCCAGAGGTACAGTAGGGCTGCTGCTGTTTCCCGTATCTTCCAGGCTGACGGGTGCTGGTGCAGCTTCTGGGCCTGTTGTAGGAGGAGCTTCTGATGCTGGTGCAGGAGAACCTTGAGAGATGCAGATGGAAGGCTGAGAAGATGGGCCAGCCACCTCTTCAACTTCCCCGACTGGATCAATAATGGCCTCAGAATCTGACCCTGTCTCCCTCTCAGTGAGGTTGGACTGAGTTTTGTTATGAAAGTGTGAAATAAAAAAAATATAAAACATATGACCATAAAATACATATGTGTAATGTGGTGTGATGTAGGAACCTACGGTCTGAGATCCATACTGGGATCCAGAAAAGCAAGGCGATAGTAATAAATGTACTTCTGCTTTGTTGGTGCGGAAGCACCACTCCTGGCCCGCTGCTGGCGTTCCCACCTATACTGGTCACGGATGCTGAGCCAGCGTCTCATAACATCTTCCACTGCAATGACAGACAATAAAATAATGTGTAAGGAAATTGTACACAGTGAATCAACAAGTTTAGTGAGATTTTACATAATCATGTGGCCTAGTAAGCTGTATTTTTTATACATTATCTTCATTCATAATAATTGTATAAAAAACATCAGACTAGGATTTAAGGGGATAGGGTTAAAACCTGTTATTTAGTGCAGTTTATAATATTATTTTCAAAACAGGAGTGAACTTACCGTATATACTCGAGTATAAGCTGAGATTTTCAGCCCACTTTTTTGGGCTGAAAGTCCCCCTCTCGGCTTATACTCGAGTCATACCCAGGGGTCGGCAGGGGAGGGGGAACGGGAGCTGTCTAATAGTACTCACCTGCTCCTGGCGCGGTCCCTGCAGGTCCCTGCTTCCCGGCGCTGCTGTTTCTTCCTGTAGTGAGCGGTCACATGGTACCGCTCATTACAATAATGAATATGCGGCTCCACCTCCCATAGGGGTGGAGCCGCATATTCATTACTGTAATGAGCGGTAACGGTGACTGCTCACTACGGGAGGAAGCTGCTGCGCCGGGGAACAGACGTGCAGCGACGGCGCCAGGAGCAGGTAAGTATGACGGGGCAGTGCGCTATAGTCACCTGGTCCTTGTTCCACCGTCGGCGCCGCTGTGTCTTCCGCAGTGACGATCAGGTCAGAGGGCGCGGTGACGCGATTAGTGCGCGCCGCCCTCTTCCTGAACGTCGATGCAGAGGATGGGAAGACACAGCGGCAGTCAGCGGTGGAACGGGGAGCAGGTGACTATAGCAAGTGCCGGGGGCCGGAGAGGTGAGTATGTAATGTTTTTATTTTTTTAATCGCAGCAACAGCATATGGGGCAAATATCTGTATGGAGCATCTTATGTGGCCATGTGCAGCATGATATGGGATCAAATATCTGCATGGGGTGGCCATGTGCAGCATGATATGGGGGCATATATCTGCATGGGGTGGCCATGTGCAGCATGATATGGGGGCATATATCTGCATGGGGTGGCCATGTGCAGCATGATATGGGGGCATATATCTGCATGGGGTGGCCATGTGCAGCATGATATGGGGGCATATATCTGCATGGGGTGGCCATGTGCAGCATGATATGGGGCATATATCTGCATGGGGCATCTTATGTGGCCATGTGCAGCATGATATGGGGGCATATATCTGCATGGGGCATCTTATGTGGCCATGTGCAGCATGATATGGGGCAAATATCTGTATGGGGCATCTGTATGGGGTGGCCATGTGCAGCATGATATGGGGGCATATATCTGCATGGGGTGGCCATGTGCAGCATGATATGGGGGCATATATCTGCATGGGGTGGCCATGTGCAGCATGATATGGGGCATATATCTGCATGGGGTATCTTATGTGGCCATGTGCAGCATGATATGGGGGCATATATCTGCATGGGGCATCTTATGTGGCCATGTGCAGCATGATATGGGGGCAAATATCTGTATGGGGCATCTGTATGGGGCCATGTGCAGCATGATATGGGGGCATATATCTGCATGGGGTGGCCATGTGCAGCATGATATGGGGGCATATATCTGCATGGGGTGGCCATGTGCAGCATGATATGGGGCATATATCTGCATGGGGCATCTTATGTGGCCATGTGCAGCATGATATGGGGGCATATATCTGCATGGGGTGGCCATGTGCAGCATGATATGGGGGCATATATCTGCATGGGGCATCTTATGTGGCCATGTGCAGCATGATATGGGGGCATATATCTGCATGGGGCATCTTATGTAGCCATGTGCAGCATGATATGGGGGCAAATATCTGTATGGGGCATCTGTAAGGGGCCAAAATCCACATTTGTGCAGCATTATATGGGACATATTTTAATATGGAGCATCTTATGGAGCCCATCATAAACTGTATGGAGCATTATATGGGGCTCCTGATTCAATATGGATATTCAAAAACACTTAAACTACTGATGTCTCAATTAATTTTACTTTTATTGGTATCTATTTTTATTTTTTACATTTACCGGTAGCTGCTGCCTTTCCACCCTAGGCTTATACTCGACTCATTAAGTTTTCCCAGTTTTTGTGGCAAAATTAGGGGGGTCGGCTTATACTCGGGTCGGCTTATACTCGAGTATATACGGTACTTATTTGTTGCTGTCCCTCATGTGGACGGTCTTCAAAATCATGCCACCTCCTCCATGCCGCCTCTTTTCTGGCCCGATTGGAGTAGTGTGCATCCCTCTGGTCCCATATTTCTAGCCTTTCTTGCACCAGAACAAGAAACATCTCCACACTTATGAAGGAGGACATGCTGCAGGACCAGGGGTGGATTAAGGGTAGCCAGGGCCTCGGGCTGTTCAGACACTGTGGGCCCCCCGGTCATGTGACGGGGTCATGTGACTGGGTCATGCGACGGGGTCATGTGTGTCATGTTACAAAGATTTTGCAAGCTGCCACCATAACACGGTAGACACTTTTGGCCGGGCCCTACTCTACTGTAACCTATTAAATATTTGTTAAAATATGCAATACAATTTAGGTATATTTTTATTTATTTTTCAATTTTTAAAATGACCAATATCACATACAAGGAACAAATACCACCGCACCATGACCAGACCACATATTATAACCACAGTGATCGAATAATATCACATACAAGGAACAAATACTGCTACACCATGTCAAGACCACATATTACCACCACCTGGTGACCAAATAGCACATACAAGGGACAAATACCGCAACACCATTTCCAGACCACATATTACCACCACATAGTGACTGAATACTACAATACTGATCAGTAATAAAAAAAAACCCACAATACTATCACCATAAGTGCCAGTATTCACAGGAGATCTGTACTTAGTATGCAGTGTCTGTGTAGAGGTTATACAGTGATCACTGGTGACATTATACATAGGAGCTCTGTATATAGTATACAGTGTATAGTGTCAGTGTATAGGTAACACTGACTCACCAGTGACGTCTCTAGGTGAAGTCCTTTATCTTTCATCCATCACAGACCGCCATCATTTCTTCCAGCCAGGACATGTGTGTGCAGGAAATAACACAGTTATCTCAAGCTCCGCTTGCAGAACACATTACTTTATATTTCCCAACTTCTACATTACACCACATGAATAAAAAAAGGCGATAGAGTGTCACTTTGCACAGTAACAGGACCGCCCCCCATTTAATACAGTATACTCAAAAAATAAAATAAATACATCACTGCAGTATTAATATACCTTAATTAGCCACTATGGTAATAATATTCCCCATCCTGGCCCCGTGTATCTCATTCCTGGCTCCAGCCATATGTTCTCGCATCCTGCCCTCATGAGTATCCATTCTACCCTATATGATCTCCCCATCCTGCCCCATCTGTCTCCATCGTATCCATCCTGCCCCATGATCCAATCTGCCCCATGTCTTTCATTCAGCCCCGTGTCTCCAATCATGCCCTGTATCTACATTCTGCCCATGCCTCCAGTCCTGCCCCCAGTGTGTCCAGCAATCTGCCCAGTGTGTCCGGCATATTACCCCCAGTGTGTCCAGCAATCTGCCCCAGTATGTCCAGCATATTGCCCCAGTGTGTCCAGCAATCTGCCCCAGTGTCTGACTCCAGCATATTGCCCCCAGTGTGTCCAGCAATCTGCCCCAGTGTGTCCAGCATTGCCCCCAGACAGTGTGTCCAGCAATCTGCCCCAGTGTGTCCAGCATTGCCCCCAGACAGTGTGTCTAGCAATCTGCCCCAGTGTGTCCAGCATTGCCCCGAGACAGTGTGTCCAGCAATCTGCCCCAGTGTGTCCAGCATTGCCCCAGTGTGTCCAGCAATCTGCCCCAGTGTGTCCAGCATTGACCCCAGACAGTGTGTCCAGTAATCTGCCCCAGTGTGTCCAGCATTTCCCCCAGACAGTGTGTCCAGCAATCTGCCCCAGTGTGTCCAGCATTGCCCCCAGTGTGTCCAGCAATCTGCCCCAGTGTGTCCAGCATTGCCCCCAGACAGTGTGTCCAGCAATCTGCCCCAGTGTGTCCAGCATTGCCCCCAGACAGTGTGTCTAGCAATCTGCCCCAGTGTGTCCAGCATTGCCCCCAGACAGTGTGTCCAGCAATATGCCCCAGTGTGTCCAGCATTGCCCCCTGACAGTGTGTCCAGCAATCTGCCCCAGTGTGTTCAGCATTGCCCCCAGACAGTGTGTCCACCAGCAATCTGCCCCAGTGTATCCAGCATTGCCCCGTGTGTCCAGCAATCTGCCCTAGTGTCTCCAGCATTGCCCCCAGTGTGTGTGACTCCAGCAATCAGCCCCATTGTCTCCAGCAATCTGCCTCAGTGTGTCCAGCAATCTGCCCCAATGTGTCCAGCATATTGCTCACAGACAGGGTCCAGACAGTGGCCCCCCGGATTGCCGTTAGCAAAAAAATGATTTCTCCTCACCTGACCTGTGCGCTCCAGCGGCGAGCTCCCTCCAGACGCCGGCGACGTGTGCGCTGCACCTGCGGCCGACTTCAGCTGCCAGCCTCCAATTGGCTGGTGGCTGATGTTAACTATTGACATGCGGACGCGCGCCCGCAAGTCAATAGGTGAAACTGTCGTAGCGCCGGTAGGGGCCCGGTGAGCAGATGAGACGGGGCCTGATGCGGGCCCCCTCTCTGCCCTCCGGGCCCATATGCCAGTCAGGGCAGTAATGCCCTGATGGCAGCGGGCAATCTGAGCGGTAGCCCAGGGCCCCCCCACACCACTGGGTCCTGGGCTACCGCCCAGATTGACCCTATTATAATCCGCCCCTGTGCAGGACTCCGTGGAGGCGTTTTTCGGGGATGTGTGGAGCCGTTTTTGAGCTAATTAGCATGTCTAAGCTTCCTGATAATGGCTTGGCCCATTTCCTGTCACCTGGAAAAGTCTTGCGTATTTCTCGCAAGTCACACGCATGGTCCGTGTGTAATCCGTATTTTTCTCGCACCCATAGACTTTCATTGGCGTATTTTTTGCGGAATACATTGACAATCGCAGCATGCTGCGATTTTCTCAGCCCGTAAAATACGGCCAAGAAATATACGGCTGATGGAAGCTGCCCCATAGAGAAACATTGGTCAGTGTGCAATGCGCCTCGTCCTCGTCCGTATTTCTCTCTAGTGTGACGCCGGCCTTAGGGTATGTTTTTTTCAGCGTATTTTTTTCTGCAGCAAAACCTGATCTCTTGGCAGGAAAGAAGCTGCAGAAAAAAGCAGATTTTCCTTGGTTTTTCTTGATTTTTTTGCTGCGTTTTTGGCATACTAGATTTGTCTCTTGCGCATGCTGATGTAATTTAGAATTGAAAAAAAAAGTCCTATTCCAAAGAATGAGGCTTTGGCACAAAAAATGCGGCAAAAAATGATACCTGTGTATCAATGGTTCAAAAACGCTGAAAAAGCGCTGAAAGAGGTAACAAAATACTGATGACAAAAAAAACAATGTGTGCATGATATTTCTAAAAAATTCTTAGGCTTTGCTGTTACTTTAAAAAGCAGCTGAAAATTTGCAAAAAAAAAAGCATTAAAAATCATCCCAAAAATGCCCAGTGTGAACACAGCCTTATTCTTTGAATTTAATGATGTAAAGAATTTGTTGTGTAGAATATAAAACCTTCCATCTTGAAATCAAATTTGGCAGTGCCTTTTTTACCACAAAGAAATTCTGTTGCAGTATGAGGGAATGTATACTCAGGTATCATTCAGACATCAGTGATTTTTCTCCTACATGAGAAAAAAACATAAGGTACCTATTTTCATCAATGATCTGGATCAGATTTTTAAGTGTTTGGCCAGCATGTCAGCAATTGCCATCAGTATGTCCTCAGCTTTTTCATGCGGAAAAGTACATTTATGGAAGCTTTCCAAGCTTCTCCTAGCAAAGTTTCTTTGAAAAACAGTCAGTTCGATGATGGTTTTTTTTTCACAGAGACACTGCCAAGTTTGATCAGAGATATGGATATGTCTCATAATTTTTATTTTTCAGAACGAAAACCTCAGAAATGTGAACAGTACCATAGATTATAATGAGTATGTGTTTTGTCAGTGAAAAACAGCGATAGAACACGAGTGTGAAAAACAGACTGGGGTCAATGTACTAGTGTGATTTGTCTCATAGACCTAAGGTCCATGTGGAAACCATTTCAAAAGTACTAAAGCATCCCCTAATCCTGTCCATTTTTTGGAGCGCATGGAGCTGTATATTAGCTTAGCCACAACCGCAATTTGTGAAAGTGACCGATTCAACAATGCCAATGTTTGTCTGAACATAGCCTTAGGCAGCCTATAGAAGACATAAGATACCAGAATATTCAACACATTTCAGCTGTTGACCTCTACGCACACAGCAGGACAGAGATCCCATAGAGGGACACATCCACTTCGGCAAAGGAGATGGTCTACAATAATACATTATTTTATTTGGTTGACTGATGCAGACTTAGACAACCTGCAGTTTTCCATCTGGTTCTGATCTATTCTCACTGGGACTTTACGTTCTGCAACAGTCACAGTTTGTCCAACAACAGATTTGTTGATATTGGCTGATTAAATCCATGATAAATTCTTAAATGCGTTTATACTTCAATAGGAAAATTAGTTGCTTTAAGTCATTTTTCTTTGTTAAATGGGTTGCTCAGTTATAAACCTATCAATAGATATGGATCAGCTGCTACAAGCTCATTATTCTTTTGACTAGGTGCTGTTCTGCAGTACCCAGCAGCAGCTACAACACACTGAATAAAGCTCCACATTTCAGGTCCAATGGACGCTTATATCCTGCTGGATCTTGTAACAGCTGATAAGTGGAATCTGGGTGATCTGATATTCATGACCTATCTTATAGATAGCTTATCAATATATTATGACCGGACAACCCCTTTAATATTACACTGCTCAAAAAATAAAGGGAACACTAAAATACCACATCCTAGATATTACTGAATGAAATATTCCAGTTGTAAATCTTTGTTCATTAAATAGTGGACTGTGTTGAAAACAATAAAACATAAATTGATCAATGAATATCAAATTTGATATCCAATGGAGTTTTGGATTTGGAATGAAAATCAAAATCAAAGAGGATCCAACTTCAGTGGAAATGCCTCAAGAAAAGGAAATGATGCTCAGTAGTGTGTATGGTCTTCACATGCCTGTATGACCTTCCTACAATACCTGGACATGCTCCTGATGAGATGGCGGATGTTACCCTGAGGGATCTCCTCCCAGACCTGGATTAAAGCATCAGTCAACTCCTGGACAGTCTGTGGTGCAACATGGCAATAGTGGATTGAACGAAACATGATGTCTCAGATGTGCTCGATTGGATTTAGATCTTTAGAACGGACAGGCCAGTCCATAGCATCAATGCCTTCATCATGCAGGAACTGCTGGCACACTTCAGCCACACGAGGGCTAGCATTGTCATGCTTCAGAAGGAATGCAGGGTCCACTGCACCTGTATATTGTCTCACAATGGATCTGAGGATCTCTTCCCGGTACCTAATGGAAGTCAGGGTATCTCTGGCTAGCACATGGAGGGCTTTCTAGAGAGTGTATTCCTATGCACCGGGGATGCTAACAAAATGATTAGTATTGGGAAATCCACAAGTTAAAACTATGAACTGTATTCCTTGATATACAAAGAGAACACTCTAGGCTGCGGTGTTATGCCCTTATGCTTGAGCGTGCATATTAGGTATTAGGTGCATAGGAATACACTCTCTAGAAACGCTTTATGCTATTACTCTCTATTACTCACTATATTATATTTAATTCCCTTTATTTTTGCCTTCAGACTCTTTTTATCCAGATTATCATCCCTCTATCCGCATGCAAGTAGCGCCATCGCCTCTAGTACCATCTCCTCCTTACCAGGTAATACGTTGCATTCAATCTGAATAAATTCCATGCATTTTTTCTAGCGCAAGTACGATTTTTATCTTGTATTTAAAATATTCCTTTTTTCCCTATGTGGTTGAGGGCTTTACTTGCTGCTTATCTTATGCATTTTCAATAGCGTCACTACATATCCATTGTAGCTAGTCACTGGGAATGGTTTTCACTTCACAAGTGTGCCTTGTCAGGTTTAATAAGTGGGATTTCTTGCCTTATAAATGGGGTTGGGACCATCAGTTGTGTTGTGCAGAAGTCTGGTGGATACACAGATGATAGTCCTACTGAATAGACTGTTAGAATTTGTAATATGGCAAGAAAAAAGCAGCTAAGTAAAGAAAAACGAGTGGCCATCATTACTTTAAGAAATGAAGGTCAGTCAGTCCGAAACATTGGGAAAACTTTGAAAGTGTCCCCAAGTGCAGTGGCAAAAACCATCAAGCGCAACAAAGAAACTGGCTCACAAAGAAACTGTCTCACATGAGTACAGCCACAGGAAAGGAAGACAAAGAGTCACTTTTGCTTCTGAGGATAAGTTTATCTGAGTCACCAGCCTCAGAAATCGCAGGTTAACAGCAGCTCAGATTAGAGACCAGGTCAATGCCACAGAGTTCTAGCAGCAGACACATCTATACAACAACTGTTAAGAGGAGACTTTGTGCAGCAGGCCTTCATGATAAAATAGCTGGTAGGAAACCACTGCTAAGGACAGGCAATAAGCAGAAGAGACTTGTTTGGGCTAAAGAACACAAGCAATGGACATTAGACCTGTGGAAATCTGTGCTTTGGTCTGATGAGTTCAAATTTGAGATCTTTAGTTCCAACCACCGTGTCTTCGTGTGACACAGAAAAGGTGAACGGATGGACTTTACATGCCTGGTTCCCACCGTGAAGCATGGAGGAGGAGGTGTGATGGTGTGGGGGTGCTGTGCTGGTTACACTGTTGGGGATTTATTCAAAATTGAAGGCATACTGAACCAGCATGGCTAGCACAGCATCTTGCAGTGGTATGCTATTCCATCCGGTTTGCGTTTAGTTGGACCATCATTTATTTTTCAACAGGACAATGACCCCAAACACACATCCAGGCTGTGTAAGGGCTATTTGACCAAGAAGGAGAGTGATGGGGTGCTACGCCAGATGACCTGGCCACCACAGTCAACAGACCTGAACCCAATTGAGATGGTTTGGGGTGAGCTGAAGCGCAGAGTGAAGTCAAAAGGGCCAACAAGTGCTAGGCGTTTCTGGGAACACCTTCAAAATTGTTGGAAGACCATTTCCGGTGACTACCTTTTGAAGCTCATCAAGAGAATGCCAAGAGTGTGCAAAGCAGTCATCAAAGCAAAAGGCGGCTACTTTGAAAAACCTTGAATGTAAGACATATTTTCAGTTGTTTCACACTTTTTTGTTAAGTATATAATTCCACATGTGTTAATTCATAGTTTTGATGCCTTCAGTGTGAATGTACAATTTTCATAGTCATGAAAATATGGAAAAATCTTTAAATGAGGTGTGTCCAAACTTTGGGTCTGTAGTGTACATCCATTTATCCATACAGCCAAGAGATCTAGAGATGAAAAGAATCAGAGACTCTCTACAGGACAGCAGCCACGACATCATGGCTCCATCATGAGGGACACAGGGATACAGGATACCGATTTAGGGGACTACGGCCTTGGCTGGAAGAGTACAGATTTGCTCCATTGACCATCATAAATCCATGGATACATTTGGGGTAGTCAGAATTTGGACCCAAAGGTTGCCTGAGCCCCATGGATACGTTTGTGGGGGCTAGAAATTGGACCTGCTGGTCACCTGGCTCCATGGAGATGTTTGAAGAAGCCAGGTTGTGACCCTCATGTCAAATGGCCTTGTACCTGAATGAACTGTCATCTTTCTAAGCTTATGCAGTGAAATCATACCATTATATTTGGTAGCAGTCACCAGTAGAAGGACCTGACTGAATACTTGTACATTGTACATTCATTAGCTTTGTACAGTACCTTTCTGGAAAATGTTAGTTTGGATTCCACAATTGGAATTATTCAATGATTATATGTGATCTGTGAATTCACCCTACTGCCTCTTTCACTCCTGCAATCGCATTGTCCTGATGGTCTCCATGGAGACCCCCGGCCCCAAGATGGCCACGGGGTCCTTCCGAGTCCTGCAGGGAAGGTGGCTTGAGCCGGCGATGGCATGCCTCCTTCCCTGCCTGTCAGATCCTGATCTGATACTCTACAGTGCAGAGTGTCAGATCAACGATCTGATGTAATATAGTAATGTCCCATACTGTGACAACGTAAAAAAAAAATTTGAAAGTGTAAAAATATTTTCAAAAAAATCCCTAAATAAACTAATAACAACCCGCTTTATAAAACTGTCCCACTAGTTAACCCCTTCGATGAGCACTGTAAAAAAAAATGAGGCAAAAACCAGTGCTTTATCATCATACCGCGGAACAAAAGGTGCAATTAAATATGATAAAAATAAGGATGTAAATAAAAATGGTACAGCTGAAAGCATCATCTTGTCCTGCAAAAATCAAGCTGCCATACAGCTTCATCAGCAAAAAAATAAAAAAGTTATAGCTCTCAGAATAAAGCGATGCAAAAATAATTATTTTTTCTATAAAATAGTTTTTATTGTGTAAAAGCACCAAAACAGAGAAAAACTATATAAATTATAGTGCAGCGCTTACTGCATGTGTTGGGGGACACTCGCTTGGCAACGGGATAAAGGTACATAGGCACGTTTTTCTCACAAAACAGTCTATGCAGTTTATTATGCACTTATAAACTGCTGTAGGCAATGTTATACATCACAGAACCTCACTTAACATCACACCAGTCCATAGCACTTCTTAGTACACAGCTTTAAATCACAGTCCCTAAACACACCGGACTTTCCTGTGCCCAGTTTCCGTGGGCAACTGCACACCGTGACAAAGTCTCTTACACTGCTTCAGTTCATAGTTTGCAGTCTCTAAACAAGCTGGACCTCACTTCGTCCAGTTACCGTGGGTGACCGCACAGTTCATTAACTTCCACAACAAGCACCAACAGTGATCCACTGGCAGAAACTTGACTGCCCTTACTAGCCCCTTGTTTGAAGTTACCTTACAGGAGCTCCTGCTCCACACGCTGACTCCTTGTCAGTCCTGGCTTCTAGGGAGGCTGCCTTACGGGATCACCGTCTCATCTGATGCCTTGGGACAAGGGCAATCCCGACAGTCCAGAACCTCAGAAGGTCCCTAGCTTTCTCAACACAGTGCCGTCACAGACTTTGCAAGTACATGGTCTCACACTGTGTTATTCAGGAATCCAGTCCACCCTCTTGACTTTAAAACACAGCAACCATCCAGGTTCCCGGTCTCTTCATGTGCTATTCAGTGATATTCACTAGTAAAATAACTTGTAGGAAAAAAGAAGTGCAGATAGTGTCTTATCTCACAAATTATAGAAGATTTACCAGTAAAATTAACTGCTCACCTGATGTAGAATATTCACAGGTATATATAGCCGGCTGCCGCAGATCCACCGGTCGGCATGCGACCATAGCTAAATCGCTGAATAGGGGGATTTGTGGGTTATGATCCATGCTGCCAACTAATCCAAAAACAGACCAATTATATAGCTGAACAATGGTTTATTCTATGGGTTTTGGAGTACACATGGCTCCTTCCTCAGGAAATACCACAAATACCACAAAATAGTATTTGTGGTATTTCCTGAGGAAGGAGTCATGTGTACTCCGAAACGTGTAGAATAAACCACTGTTCAACTATACAATTGGTCTGCTTTTGGATTAGCTGGCAGCGTGGATCATAACCCACAAATCCTCCTATTCCTGTGCTATTCAGGAGTCCGGTCCTACTCCCAGCACCATCCAACACAGAGACCTTCCAGGTACACGGCCTCACCATGTGCTCTTCAGGAAGTCTGTCCACTTAGGACCCTCCAACACACAGGCCTGACCTCATACAGGACCTTACAACCTCAAACATGTGACCCAAATCAAGATCACATTATGTAGCTGAAACTACCCCCATAGGTGGGAGGTGTGTGTTGTTAGCCAGTCCCACCCAGCTCTCCGACTAACCCTGTAAGCCCCCCTTTAAAAACAAAGCTCGCAGAACTACAGGCCCCAGAGCAACATTTCAGGCTTACAGTGCAGAGGACCTCCTCCTCTGCGACACATACCGGCCATTTACAACAATGCCGGTCACTGTCTCATAAAATGTGGTATTGCTGTAATCGTACTGACCTGAAGAATAAAGCTGTATTACTATTTTTACCACACGGAGAAGGGTATAAAGAAACAAAAAAAGAAATTCCTGAATTGCTGGTTTTATTCATTCTGTCTCCCATAAATCAGAATAGAAAGCGATCAAAAAATGTCATGTGCCCAAAAATGGTACCAATAAAAACAACAGCTCGTCCCACAAAAAACGAGCCCTCACATCACTCTGTCAGCTGCAATCTGAAAAAGTTATAGCTCTCAAAATATGGTGATGCAAAAACTAGTTTTTTGCAATAAAAAGCGTCTTTTAGTGTGTGACAGCAGCCAAATATAAAAACCCAATATAGATCTGGTATCACTGTAATCGCACCGACCCGAGGAATAAAGTAAATAAAACCAATTCTTCATCTGCTGTTGATTTTTTCATTCTGCCTCCCAAAGATCGCAGTAAGGCTCGGGTTTCCATGTAAATCTCTATCCAAAAAGTATCGTTTCTCCTTGCGGAGAGTGACACGATAAGCATGTCGAGGTGAGGAGACATAAAGCCGCAATGCTCCTCTGGGAAATATGCAAATTGTCTCTTCAGAGAGGAAGAGGACTAGAACTCTAGTGCCACCTATTGGAAGTAGCAATCCTAACAGTCAATGTCGACCCTTTAACGAGCCTTGTCACATGACTTAGAATAATAGCCAAACCAGAATCTCAATTTGCAGACACTGTATTTTGGGGTACTACCCCTCGTCAGTACAAAGTGGAGATCTGGTTTGGCTGATTGAGAGGCATCTGAC
Organism: Ranitomeya variabilis; assembly: GCF_051348905.1. Lineage (NCBI taxonomy): Eukaryota > Metazoa > Chordata > Amphibia > Anura > Dendrobatidae > Ranitomeya > Ranitomeya variabilis. The sequence continues at coordinate 172,730,836 of NC_135236.1, read as the reverse complement.
CGGGATCCAAGAAGTATCATTTCTCCTTGTGGAGAGTGACATGATAAGCATGTCGAGGTGAGGAGACTTAAAGCCGCAATGCTCCTCTGGGAAATATGCAAATTGTCTCTTCAGAGAGGACTAGAACTCTAGTTAGCAATCCTAACAGTCAATGTCGACCCTTTAACGAGCCTTATCACATGACTTAGGATAATAGCCAAACCAGAATCTCAATTTGCAGACACTGTATTTTGGGGTACTACCACTTGTCAGTACAAAGTGGAGATCTTGTTTGGCTGATTGAAAGGCGTCTGACCGGGATCCATGTAAATCTCCGAAATATGTCATTCAGACTGAACCCCCGGCTGAAGATTCCCTATAATGAGGCAGACGGAGGCACTGTGGATGCCGTCTGACCTGTGATCCGGCAGTGTCAGTCCTTTTAGGATTCCATAAAAGTGCCGTTGGCCACAGTTTTGTGCGCTTCTGAAAAGGACACTGCTGAACAGAGGCCAGACGCAGTCCAAAGTAAATCTGCTGCATCATTTTAGTGAATAGATCCCTCAGGGATTTCATCTAAATCACGTCACTCAGAGATTTAGATGGAAACTCCAAAGTAAGTGGTCAGCGTAGAGCGCCGAATAACTGTGATCCCAAACATTATGTAAAATGTTCCCAATAAAAGTTTGAACTCAATCCACAAAAAAAAGCAATCACTTAGAGCTGTCATTTGTTAACGGAAATATAGGGGGCTTCCACGTTACTGGTAGTTCAAAGGCTCTGGAAAAGCTAAATGGCTCCTCCGCCAAAAGAAATTCAGTAAATTCTGTGCACCCAAATCCAAATGCCTCCCCCCCTCCCTTCTGAGCTCCTGTGTTCCTAAACCACATTTAGCGCCCACATGTTTGGCATTTCTGAAGTGATGAGAGCCCGTGTAAATTACAGGTGCGTGTCTAAAGAAGCACGGGCTGGGCATAACTTACTGGTGACTGCAACGTACTGTCACTACAGCGTACTGGTCACTACAACTGTAGTTTGCAATTTTCACTCAGCAACATTCCCTGATGCCTGTTTCTGGAAAACACCCAAGGAGTCAAAATCTTCACTACATCTGTAGATAAATTCCCAAAGGGTTATAATTGTCAAAATGTGGGGATTCTGCTTTTCTAGCACTTGGGGGCTCTTTATATGGAATCCGCAAACTTGTCTAGGAAAATCTGAGCTCCAGGAGGCAAATAGCACTCTGTCCCTTCCGAGTTTCTCCATATTGCAAAGTAGTACTGTACATCCACATATGGAGTATTTCTACATTCAGCAGAAATTGTGGGACAAATTTTGGTGCCATTTTTACCCATTTCCCAGTGTGAAAATGTAAAACTTGGGGCTAACCTACAATCTTGGTGGTAAACATGTAAATTATTTTTTCTTCACTGCCCAATGGTATAAAAGTCTGTAACACCTGTGGTGTCAATATAATCACTGCACGCCTAGATGAATTCACTGAGAGGTTTAGTTGGTAAAATGGGGTCACTTATGGGGGGTTCTGCTGTTCTGGCACATCAGGCGCTCTGCCAATATAACATGGCACCCTCAAACAAGTGCAGCAAAATCTGCAGTATAATATGGCAATTACTTACCTTCTGAGCTTTGCACTGTGCCTTAAAGTAGTTTTTGACCACATATGGGGTATCAGTGAACTCAGGGTAAATTGCAGAACAAGATTTAGGGCCAATTTTCTCCTTTTGCCCTTGTGAAAATACAAAATTTGTAGCTAAAAAAGATTTTTGTGGGAGAAATGTGATTTTTTTATTTTCACGGCTTAACATTATAAACTTCTGTGAAGCACCTAGGGGTTCAAGGTGCTCAATATACATCTAAGGCCTGTTTCACACGTCAGTGGCTCCGATACATGTGGTGACAGTTTCCTCACGTACCGGAGACACTGAAACACGTAGACACATTAAAATCAATGTGTCTCTGCAGATGTCATCAAAGCATCCCGCACACGTGCACACGGAGAACAGATAAGAGCTGTCCCCTGCTTTTGGTGCTGAAGCCGGCATTCATTCCTTCTCCCCAGCAGCGTTCGCTGGAGAGAAGGAATCAAAAATCAAGGTTTTTTTTATTTTTTTTGTTTAAAATAAGGTTCGGGGTCACCTCCCACCTCCCATCCCCCGTGCACCTGCCTGCTTGCATTGAAATACTCACCCAGCTCTCGCGATGCCTCCTCTCAGCGCCGGCAGCTTGTCCTGTGTGAGCGGTCACGTGGTACCGCTCATTACAGTGATGAATATGCGGCTCCACCTCCCATAGGGGTGGAGCTGCATATTCATCACTTTAATGACCCCTTCAAAAATGGTTTTGCTAATTTTGCTGTGAAAATGACAAATCACTGGCCAACGTTTAACCCTTATAACTTCCTAACAAAAAAAAAATAATGTTTAAAAAATTATGCTGATGTAAAGTAGACATGTGGGAAGACATGTGGGAAATGGTATTTATTAACTATTTTGTGCGATATGACTCTCTGATTTAAGGGCATAAAAATTAAAAGTTTAAAAATTGCGGTATTTAAAATTTTTTGCCAAATTTCCTTTTTTTTTCAGAAATAAACGCAAGTCATATCAAATAAATTTTACCACTATCATAAAGTACAATATGTCAAGAGAAAGCAGTCTCAGAATCAGTGGAATCCATTGAAGCGGTCCAAAGTGACACTGGTCAGAATTGTTAAAATTGGCCTGGTCAGGAAGGTGAAAACAAGCTTCGGGGTGAAGGGGTTAAAGGCACAGTTATATTTTTAGATACAGCCACAACGGGTACAGATTCAGCAGTAGAGTAGAATTAATTTTTAGATACACTACTCCTATAGGCACAGCAAATGGGAAAGAGACGGTGACATAGCAGAATTTTTGTTTTAGACACACTAATCACAAAAATACAGCTGCCATAGTAGAACCATCTTTTAGATACACTTCTCATATAGACATAGTGGTAGAATAAAATAATTTTATCAGCCTACAAATGGCAAAAATACTTTTGCACAGCAGAATTTTTTTTTACACACTCAGAAAAAGACGGCTGCAGAATAGAGTAATTTTTTTGGCACACTACTTGTACAGACACGTCAGCATAGTACACAAGGGCTTTTTGGCACAGTACTCCCACAGGCTGGTACACACAGCGACTTAAAGGCACACTATTCCCACAGGCAGGAGTGTAGAGTACACATAGAGGCTTAAAGGCACAGAACTCCAACAGGCGAGGCTGCAGAATACACAGTGGCTTTTTGGCACAGTATTCCCAAAAGCGGGGTTGCAGAGTACACAAAGAGGGTTAAAAGCATAGTACTCCTCAAGGATGTTGCAGAGTACACATGTAAGGCTGCCAGGGTGGTAGTTGTGGCGAGGTGCTGTTGTATTCCCGCACCCTAACACCTCACAAAGGAAGCATGAAGTAGAACACTCACTTCAGATTTTGGGGTTCCTTCTGCCTCAGCCATACCGGCTCCAGATTCCCGATTCTCACAAACTACTCCAGAATCTTTGTCCATGCTTAACAGTTTAACATTACTTAGCAACAGGGTTCTTATTACAGATGCAGCACAGTTCTCATATAATGACATTCCAGGAGCTTACCCTTCCTTCTCTGACAGCTTCCGTCTCATCGGGCAATCTCTGCATGTGCCGACAATCTCTGTTGCTCTCGGCAATCTCTGCCTAGTCATGGCAATCTCTGCCTCATCCTGGCAATCTCTGCCTTGTCCTGGCAGTCTCTGCATCTTCCTGGCAATCTCTGCCTCGCTTGACAATCCCTGTCCGTCCTGGCAATCTATGCCTTGTCCTGGCAAGCTCTGCATCTTCCTGGCAATCTCTGCCTGATCCGGGCAATCGCTGCCTCGCTGGACAATCCCTGTCCTGTCCTGGCAATCTCTGCCTTGTCCTGGCAATCTCTGCCTTGTCCTGGCAATCTCTGCCTCACTCACTACTGCATCACTTCAATTTGACCATGGCATGGCCGCCCGGCCTCTCCTCACAAAACAGGAAGTCTCCCCACTATATCCCACTGCTCTGCTCTAGACCCACCTATAACTCTTCCCAGACTAGAAAACCCCTTATGCTAACTATGCTTATCCTAATACTCTCATTCCCTAATCTATGGTGCCCACTATTCTATGCTACTGCTACCTTCTATCCTATTCTAGTCTATCTTCTATATCTTTCCCTAACCCTACACCAAGTAAATGTGAAATGCATCACAATATAATAAAATCAAACATTGTTAACAATGTACATGCACATTACAATAGCAATAAATGAATACATTAACATTAATACATTCTAAGAAACCGCACGACTTCAATCTGAACACTGTTCAAAGAAGGGGAGGCATATGACAGCCTCTGTCACCGCCTTACACACACAGAGGTTTTCTGGCACAGTACTCCCACAGGTGAGCTTGCAGAGTACATACAGAGACTTAAAGGCACAGTACTACAACAGGCGGGGTTGCAGAGTGCACACAGAGGCTTTTTGGCACAGTACTCCCACAGGGAAGGTTGCAGAGTACACACAGAAGCTTTTTGGCAAAGTACCCCCACTGAGACACATGAAGAATACACTCAGTGGCTTTTTTGAAGAGTTTGCAGTCTAATTCTGTCCCTCACTCCAGCTGTGTCCTGTCCCTAGATTAATCATAGAATGGTGTCGGCACTTGTGAAACTGGCCTTTATACAGACTGGGTCATGTGGCGCACCGGCCAATCACAGCCATGCCAATACTTATGCCCACAGCCTAAAAGCTTGTTGATTGGCTGCACTGGAGCCTTTCAGCAGACTTTGGTAGTCATTGGAACCCTAACAGCAAACCGGACATGCTTTATAAAGTCCATGTTTGGAATTCGTTACCGGACATTAAGAGGTCGGTACGGACCCCGAACTCTACCATTTGAGTTAGCTAATCCCTAAAAAAAACAATAAAAACAATAGAAGGATCCCAACTCCTCTGCTCAGTATAAGAACAATTATCAAATAACCAGTAGGACAGGTATTTTAATCCTGAATCAATATATGGCGCCAATCTCAGAAAGAATACTTTTACAGTAAACAGCTTGTGGCGAAATAATCCTACTGTGCAAACAAAAGTGAAGACAAGCTAACACAGTAATATTACCCAAAGTCATCATGGAGCAGAGTGATAAACTCCTGTACACCCCAACCTGTGCCCTGTAATGCCATTTTGAGTCTGCTCTCTGCACTACAGTAATTTCGAATGTAATACAATGCACCCATATTTAGCATTGCTATGAATGTGAGGATCAGACGACTCAATTTGGGGTAAATAATATTTATTTAATAAAATACATTAAAACAGAATGTAAAATATAGGGGTTCAATGGTATTTTCTTCCTTTTTCTTACCATTATCTCTAAATAAGACCTGGAAAAATAAATTACATTAAATGATACTGTTATGTGGTGCCAAATTGATCCACTTGCTATCCATCATTGCGTTACAGGGTTTTCCCCACAAAAAAAAGTTGATTTTAATCACTAGATCATGGAATAATAAGAATTTCCACAATTGGATGTGTTTAAGTAAAATATTCCTGTGCTAAGATCTACTATATAATTGTCTAAGGGCCACTTCTGTCTGTTTGTCTGTCTGTCTGTTTGTCTGTCTGTCACGGAAATCCCGCATCGCTGATTGGTCGCGGCCCAAGGCCACGACCAATCAGCGACAGGCATAGTGCGGCCGCGAATTGGCCCCTCCTCCCCTGCAGTCAGTACCCCCTCCCTACTCCCCTCCCAGTCAGCACCCACATAGCGTTAACCGGACTTACACCGTGGCATAACGCGGTGTAAGGCAGTCCGTTAACGCTGCCATTAACCCTCTGTGTGACCAACTTTTTACTATTGATGCTGCCTATGACAATGTTAAAAGTAATAAAAAAAAAAAAATGATTATATACTCACCCTCCGACGGCCCCCCGGATCCAGCCCAGGCCTTTCCCGCTCCTTGCGCGCCGCTTCGGTCCCCAGAATGCATTGCGGCAATGACCGGAGATGACGTAGCGGTCTCGTGAGATCGCTACATCATCACGTGTTATTGCTGCTTGGGATCGGAGCGCCGCGCGAGGAGCGGGAAAGGCCTGGGTTGGATACGGAGGCCGTCGGAGGGTGAGTATATAACTATTTTTTATTTTAATTCTTTTTTTTCACAGGGATATGGTGCCCACATTGCTATATACTGCGTGGGCAGTGTAATATACTGCGTGAACTGTGTCGGCTGTGCAATATAATACGTGGCTGTGCTGCAGTGCCTAAAAGTAGTATTCAACCCCCTGCAGATTTAGCAGGTTTAATAAGATGCAAATAAGTTAGAGCCTTCAAACTTCAAACAAGAGCAGGATTTATTAACAGATGCATAAATCTTACAAACCAAAAAGTTTTGTTGCTCAGTTAAATTTTTATAAATTTTAAACATAAAAGTGTGGGTCAATTATTATTCAACCCCTAGGTTTAATACTTTGTGGAATAACCTTTGTTTGCAATTACAGCTAATAATCGTCTTTTATAAGACCTGATCAGGCCGGCACAGGTCTCTGGAGTTATTTTGGCCCACTCCTCCATGCAGATCTTCTCCAAGTTATCTAGGTTCTTTGGGTGTCTCATGTGGACTTTAATCTTGAGCTCCTTCCACAAGTTTTCAATTGGGTTAAGGTCAGGAGACTGACTAGGCCACTGCAACACCTTGATTTTTTGCCTCTTGAACCAGGCCTTGGTTTTCTTGGCTGTGTGCTTTGGGTCGTTGTCTTGTTGGAAGATGAAATGACGACCCATCTTAAGATCCTTGATGGAGGAGCGGAGGTTCTTGGCCAAAATCTCCAGGTAGGCCGTGCTATCCATCTTCCCATGGATGCGGACCAGATGGCCAGGCCCCTTGGCTGAAAAACAGCCCCACAGCATGATGCTGCCACCACCATGATGGACTGTAGGGATGGTATTCTTGGGGTCGTATGCAGTGCCATCCAGTCTCCAAACGTCACGTGTGTGGTTGGCACCAAAGATCTCGATCTTGGTCTCATCAGACCAGAGAACCTTGAACCAGTCAGTCTCAGAGTCCTCCAAGTGATCATGAGCAAACTGTAGACGAGCCTTGACATGACACTTTGAAAGTATAGGTACCTTACGGGCTCGTCTGGAACGGAGACCATTGCGGTGGAGTACGTTACTTATGGTATTGACTGAAACCAATGTCCCCACTGCCATGAGATCTTCCCGGAGCTCCTTCCTTGTTGTCCTTGGGTTAGCCTTGACTCTTCGGACAAGCCTGGCCTCGGCACGGGAGGAAACTTTCAAAGGCTGTCCAGGCCGTGGAAGGCTAACAGTAGTTCCATAAGCCTTCTACTTCCGGATGATGCTCCCAACAGTGGAGACAGGTAGGCCCAACTCCTTGGAAAGGGTTTTGTACCCCTTGCCAGCCTTGTGACCCTCCACGATCTAGTCTCTGATGGCCTTGGAATGCTCCTTTGTCTTTCCCATGTTGACCATGTATGAGTGCTGTTCACAAGTTTGGGGAGGGTCTTAAATAGTCAGAAAAGGCTGGAAAAAGAGATAATTAATCCAAACATGTGAAGCTCATTGTTCTTTGTGCCTGAACTACTTCTTAATACTTTAGGGGAACCAAACAGAATTCTGGTGGGTTGAGGGGTTGAATAATAAATGACCCTCTGAAAAAACTTTTCACAATTTAAAAAAAAAAAATAAACAAAGAAATAACATTCTTTTTTGCTGCAGTGCATTTCACACTTCCAGGCTGATCTACAGTCCAAATGTCACAATGCCAAGTTAATTCCAAATGTGTAAACCTGCTAAATCTGCAGAGGGTTGAACACTACTTGTAGGCACTGTATATACTACGTGGGCTGTGTAATATAGTATGTGGCTGTGTAATATACTGTGTGGGCTGTGCTATATACTGCGTGGGCTGTGAAATATAGTATGTGGCTGTGCAATATACTACGTGGCTGTGCAGTATACTTCGTGGCTGTGCAATATACTACGTGGACTGTGCAATATAATACGTGGGCTGTGCAATATAATACGTGGGCTGCTATATACTACATGGGCTGTGCAATATACTACGTGGGCTGTGCAATGTACTACATGGGCTGTGCAATGTACTACGTCGGCTGTGCAATGTACTGCGTGGGCTGTGGAATATACTACATGGGCTGTGCAATATACTACGTGGGCTGTGCAATATACTACGTGGGCTGTGCTATACACTACGTGGCCTGTGCTATACACTACGTGCCCTGTGTTATACACTACATGGGCTGTGTTATACACTACATGGCCTGTGTTATATACTGCGTGGGCTGTGTTATATACTACGTCGCTGTGCTATTTAGTACGTCATCTGTGCAATATACTAAGCGGGCTGTGTAATATATTATGTGGCTGTAATATACTGCATGGGCTGTGCAATATACTGCGTGGACTGTGGTATATACTGCGTCGACTGTGCAATATACTACGTGGCTGTGCTATATACTACGTGGGCTGTCTAATATACTACATGGCTGTGTTACATACTACATGGGCTGTGCTATGTACTATGTTGACTGTGCAATATATTACGTGGACTGTGAAATATACTACGTGGCTGTGCAATATACTACATGGCTGTGCAATATACTACGTGGCTGTGCTATATACTACTTGGCTGTGCTATATACTATGTGGGACTATGTGACTGTGCTATATACGGCATGGGCTGTGATATATACTACGTCGCTGTGCTATATACTACATGGGCTGTGTAATATGCTATGTGGCTGTGTAATATACTGCGTGGGCTGTGCAATATACTACGTGGCTGTGCAATATACTACGTGGCTGTACAATATACTACATGGGCTGTGCAATATACTATGTGGGCTGTGTTATATACTACGTGGGCTGTGCAATATACTATGTGGGCTGTGCAATATACTACTTGGCTGTGCAATATACTAAGTGGCTGTGCAATATACTATGTAGCTGTGCAATATACTATGTGGCTGTGCAATATACTACATGGGCTGTACAATATACTATGTGGGCTGTGTTATATACTACGTGGGCTGTGCAATATACTACGTGGGCTGTGCAATATACTACGTGGCTGTGCAATATACTAAGTGGCTGTGCAATATACTATGTGGCTGTGCAATATACTATGTGGGCTGTGCAATATACTATGTGGCTGTCCAATATACTACGTAGCTGTGCAATGTACTACGTGGCTGTGCAATATACTACATGGGCTGTGCAATATACTACGTGGGCTGTGCAATATACTATGTGGGCTGTGCAATATACTATGTGGGCTGTGCAATATACTACGTGGCTGTGCAATATACTATGTGGGCTGTGTTATACACTACGTGGCTGTGTTATACACTACATGGGCGTGTGTATACACTATGTGGGCTGTGTTATATACTGCGTGGGCTGTTATATACTATGTCGCTGTGCTATATACTATGTGGGCTGTGTAATATACTACATGGCTGTGTAATATACTGTGTGGGCTGTGCAATATATTACATGGCTGTGCTATATACTACTTGGCTGTGCTATATACTACGTGGGCTGTGCAATATACTACGTGGCTGTGCAATATACTACGTGGCTGTGCTATATAGTACATGGCTGTGCAATATACTACGTGGGCTGTGCAATATACTATGTGGGCTGTGCAATATACTACGTGGGCTGTGCTACATACTACGTGGATGTGCAATATACTACGTGGGCTGTGTTATATGCTACGTGGCTGTGTTATACACTACGTGGGCTGTGTTATACACTACGTGGGCTGTGTTATATACTGAGTGGGCTGTTATATACTACGTGAGCTGTGTTATATACTACGTGGCTGTGTTATATGCTATGTGGGCTGGTATATACTACGTGGCTGTGCTATATACTACGTGGCCGGCCGCAAAAATCAGCGACAGGCGCACTCCGGCCGCAAAGTGGTGCAGGATTTGAACCACGCTTCGCTAATTGGTCGCGCACAGCCAGCCGAATTCTGTGTATTCAGCGTATTATTCTAAAATCTTCATAAATAAACTACATACATATTCTAGAATACCCAATGCGTTATAATCGGGCCACCATCTAGTAATCTTATAAATGTCTGACTGTACAGGGACATGGTCTCATCATACCACATCTGCTGGTCAGGTGAGAAAGTAAAAAAGTATATATTACAGCACAGGACTTCAAATTATTCTTTCCTTGAAGCAAAACATTCTTTAAAAACAGGGAAATATTTTACCTCACAAAAATAATCAGCTGTGATCCTCTGCTGTAATGTCTGTATACTCGCTTTTGTTTCTTCCCCTGCCCAGGAGCTGTGGTGTGATCAAACCATGTCCCTGTACGGTCAGACACAGCCATTACACAGTACAGCAGGGACAAATTTATAAGATTATCTCAGCACAGGAACATTATATTTAAACACATCCAATTGTGGAAGTTATTATTATTCCAAGATCTATTGATTAAAATCAACTTTTGTTCATGGGAAAACCCTTCTAATACAATTCCAAATAATGTCAGCATATACTGCCCTGTAAAGGAAATGTTTAACATCATTAAAGTAATGTAAATGAAGTCTACATCCACAGGACTGTCTCTACACAAAGGGCATAACCTCTAGGTATTTTTATTACAGAAACCCACAACCAAACCCTCTTTGGTTAGAGGGGTCCTCTCTCTCGCATGTAGAGTGTATGCTCTTATGATCAATGCTGTCCTCTCCCTCTCTCTCTCCTATAAAATGTTAGCTCTTCTGGTCAGCTGGGTTTTCTTTCTCATTCTTTCCTCTCCCCATTGTGTATTTTTTTAGCAAGTACAGGATATCAAGTCCTTTCATTTTTGGAAAAATTTGGTGGTCGATGAATTTGTATTTGAAAAGATCCACTTATCTCTACTGTGCACCTGTAATAAAACCAGATGTAGTGCCTACTAGTGTTGAGCATTCCGATACTGCAAATATCGGGTATTGGCCGATATTTGCTGTATCGGAATTCCGATACCGAGTTCCGATATTTTTGCGATATCGGAAATCGGAATCGGAAGTGTTCCCAGTCATCTTCGGCGTGTGCGGTGCGTATGGTTCCCAGGGTCTGAAGGAGAGGAAACTCTCCTTCAGGCCCTGGGATCCATATTCATGTAAAAAATAAAGAATAAAAATAAAAATTATGGATATACTCACCCCTCCGAGAACCCTGGCTGTCACCGCTGCAAGCGTCTGCCTTCGTTCCTGAGAATGCAGAGGGTGGAGGACCTTCGATGATGTCGCGGTCTTGTGATTGGTCCGTGACCGCTCATGTGACCGGTCACCTGACCGCGACGTCATCGAAGGTCCTTCATGCTCTGCATTCTTAGGAATGGAGGCAGACGCTTGCAGCGGTGACAGCCAGGGTTTTCGGAGGGGTGAGTATATCCATATTTTTTATTTTTATTCTTTATTTTTTACATGAATATGTATCCCAGGGCCTGAAGGAGAGTTTCCTCTCCTTCAGACCCTGGGAATCATCCAGGATAGCTTCCGATACTTGTGTCCCATTGACTTGCATTGGTATCGGGTATCGGTATCGGCGATATCCGATATTTTTTGGATATCGGCCGATCCCATCCGATACTGATACCTTTGAGTATCGGAAGGTATCGCTCAACACTAGTGCCTACACTTCACATTCCTTTTTCATGCTCCCATGCTGCTCTCCTCATGCCCAATCCTATAGAATGATGCTGTTTTCTTTTACTTTTATTCATAATCTATGTAGACACGGCGTATGTGCAGTAGAAATGGGAATGTGCTTGGTCAGTGTGTCTGTGACAGACTGTTGTTGTTGGCAGCCACTTCATCTCTTTTTCAGTTTTCTCCAGGCTTTATTTTTGTGGTTCTTTTGAAAGAAGCCAGATACCTCAAAATACACCTGAAGTGTGAAAATAGATGCAAAAGAGAAACTGTACTGTTTGTAGTAGTTTGCATATTTTCCTATTGACAAAAAAGGTGGAAAACCGCTTGAAAATCCAAATATACTTCTTTGAAAATTGTGTGTGAAACTACCCTAAGGATATGTGTGCACGTTGAGTATTTGCTTGCAGAAATTTCTGCAAGGTTTCTGCCTCTCTTGGCAGGAAAAATGCTGCAGAAAAATCATGCGTTTTTGGTGCGTTTTTACAGCACTTTGTTGGCATATTTGCATGCATTTTTGTACAGCAATTAATGCTTTTTTGAGCTAAATAAAGATATTTAAAAAAAAAGTTTTGTAATGTAATTTCTTGGTTTAACACCTCCTTTTTTCATGCTGATACAATAGCAGCAGAATAATGTGATTAGGGCTTGGTGTCAGCAGCCGTCATTAACACCTTGGCCTTAATAATGAAAATGTGTCAGCCCAAAACCCTCAATACTAAGCCAATAAGTAAACACAAACACACACACAAATACACAGAAATCTACACACATTGTTACCAGCCTATGTAGGAGCGTTATCAGAATGAACATACATAGGCTGTAACCAGACAGCAACTGTTAATTAAAAAAAAAGAAAGAAAAAAAATTGTGCTGTTTCCTGCTTAATTTTAATAACCAACAGAGAGAAAGTGACGGCTGATGGCTGATTTTAATGTTCTGGAAAGGAGCCAATAGCCATAATGGTTCCCAGGCTATTAATATCAGCTCGCAGCAGTTTGCTTAGACTCTACTGGCTAGTTTACAGGGGGACCCAAGAAAACATAAGCTCTCAGCCGCCCCAGAAAAGGCACATCTATAAGCACTTAGCCTTGCTCTTCCCACTTGCCCTGTAGCAGTGGCAAGTGGGGTTCATATTTGTGGGGTTGATGTCACCTTTGTATTGTCAGGTGAGATCAAGCCCACAAGTTAGTAATGGTGAGGCATATATAAAACACCTATCCATTAGCAACCCCATACTGATATTGTATAAAAACGCAGAAATCTACTATATAATTGTCTAAGGGTCACTTCTGTCTTTCTGTCTGTCACGGACATTCATTGGTCGCGGCCTCTGTCTGTCATGGAAATCCAAGTCGCTGATTGGTCGCGGCAAAACGGCCACGACCAATCAGCGACGGGAACAGTCTGGCGGCAAAATGGCCGCTTCTTCCTCCCCACAGTCAGTGCCCGCTCCATAATCCCCTCCAGTCAGCACTCACACAGGGTTAATGGCAGCAGTAACGGACCGCGTTATGCCGCGGTGTAATGCACTCTGTTACCGCTGCTATTAACCCTGTGTGACCAACTTTTTACTATTGATGCTGCCTTTGCGGCATCAATAGTTAAAATATCTAATGTTAAAAATAATAAAAAAAAAAAAAATCGTTATATACTCACCGTCCATCGGCCCCCTGATCAGGAACAGGCCTTCCCCGCTCCTCGCGACGCTCCGGTGACCACTCCATGCATTGCGGTCTCGCGATATGATGACGTAGCGGTCTCGTGAGACCGCTACGTCATCATCTCGCGAGACCGCAATGCACTCTTGGGACCGGAGCGCGAGAGGAGCATCGGTAAACTCTTTGCCTGGATCCGGGGCCAACGGAAGGTGAGTATATAATTATTTTTTATTTTAATTCTTTTTTTTAACAGGGATATGATGCCCACATTGCTATATACTGCGTCGGCTGTGCTATATACTACGTGGGCTGTGCAATATAATACGTGGGCTGTGCAATATAATACGTGGGCTGTGCAATATACTACATGGGCTGTGCAATATAATACGTGGGCTGTGCAATATTCTACGTGGGCTGTGCAATGTACTGCGTGGGCTGTGCAATGTACTGCGTGGGCTGTGCTATATACTACGTGGGCTGTGCAATATAATACGTGGGCTGTGCAAAATAATATGTGGGCTGTGCAATATAATACTTGGGCTGCTATATACTATGTGGGCTGTGCAATATACTACGTGGGCTGTGCAATATACTACGTGGGCTGCGCAATGTACTGCGTGGACTGTGCTATATACTACGTGGGCTGTGCAATATAATACGTGGGCTGTGCAATATAATATGTGGGCTGTGCAATATAATACGTGGGCTGCTATATACTACGTGGGCTGTCCAATATACTACGTGGGCTGTGCAATGTACTACATGGGCTGTGCAATGTACTACGTCGGCTGTGCAATGTACTGCGTGGGCTGTGGAATATACTACATGGGCTGTGCAATATACTACGTGGGCTGTGCAATATACTACGTGGGCTGTGCTATACACTACGTGGCCTGTGCTATACACTACGTGGCCTGTGTTATACACTACATGGGCTGTGTTATACACTACATGGCCTGTGTTATACACTACGTGGGCTGTGTTATACACTACGTGGGCTGCGTTATATACTGCGTGTGTGGGCTGTTATATACTATGTGAGCTGTGTTATATGCTATGTGGGCTGTTATAAACTACGTGGCTGTGTTATATGCTATGTGAGCTGTTATACACTCCATGGGCTGTGCTATATACTACGTGGCTGTGCTATATACTCCGTGGGCTGTGTTATATACTATGTGGCTGTGCTATATACTCCGTGGGCTGTGCTATATACTCCGTGGGCTGTGCTTTATACTACGTGGCTGTGCTATACACTACGTGGCTGTGCAATATACTACGTGGCTGTGCAATATACTATGTGGCCTGTTATATACTACATGGCCGGCCGCGAACAATCAGCGACAGGCGCAGTCCAGCTGCGAATTGGCGCGGGATTTGAACTACGCATTGGTCACGGACGGCCGAATCCTGTGTATTCAATGTATTATTCTAAAATCTTCCTAAATAAACTACATACATATTCTAGAATACCCGATGCATTAGAATCGGGCTACCATCTAGTCCAGAATAAAGTCCTTTATTTGAAATAATGACACAGACTCCTTTAATAATCTTAATTAATCCATTCTCACAGAACACCTAATCCACTGACGCCAACGTCTCCTGCAGCAAAAACAAAATAATAAACCACAATATTTCTCACCTGTCCCCTGAGAAGATAATACATAATATCCCACGACGATCCTGATCACTTTGAGAGCAGTCACATCAGTGATGTGACTGCTCTGAAAGACAGCCTGTGATACACTGACAGGAGGTAATCGCTCCCGCAGTGTATCACTGAACTGCCGTGAGAGAGTTCACCGGAGTTCATTAGCTGATCAGGTCAGGTGGTCTCTCTTACGGCACCACTGCTGCTTGGGAAAGTTCTCACGGTGCCGTGAGTTCTCAGCGGTGCCATAAGTAAAAGCACCGGAGCTGATGAAAACCGATGAACTCTCTGACGGCAGCTCAGTGATACACTGCGGGATCGATTACCTCCTTTCAGTATATCACCGGCGGCCAGGTGGAGCAGTCAGTCACATCTCTTGATGTGCCTGTTCTATACGTGAGATCGCCGTTAGTGAATCTGGATTATGTGGACTGTGGCAGACAGGTGAGTATATGTTGGTTTATTATTTTACATTATTTCTAGGGAACAAGGGCATCGGGGATTTGGTGTTAGGTGAGTATAATGGGTTTTTATTTGAATATGTACTGCATATAATTTTACTTCTTTTTTAACTGTGAGCACAGGCGCCGGGAGATGAGACTACGTCTCCCATCAGCAGCACCTGCTATCACTGTTATCAGTGACAGCAGACATAGCCCAATGGGAGCAGTAGTTTCATCGGTCCACGCCTGCTGACCTGTGGTAAGCTTTTTACCGCATATCACCACTGCAGGTCACAGTCACTGCTGCGGGGTCATGCTGACATCTGACAGCATGATCCCGCAGCTCTCTGACCGACAGTCTTACTGGTGGTAGTGTTACCGCCGATAAGAACTACCGCGCCAGTGTTTCCCACGCTGTCACACAGATGACAGCGTGGGAAATACAATAGGAAGCCGGTAAAACGCAAAGCTAAAACTCAGTAAATCCCCAAACATTTTTATACCTGTGTTTTTGCTGCAGATTTGCCTGACTCAATTGAAGTCAATGGGTGACAAACGCTGCAGAAACGCAAAAATAATTGATATTCTGCAGAAAAAAACGCACTGCAAATACGTATGGGAATGTACTGATCACATGCAGAACAATTCAGGATTGCCATTGAATTACCTTACATAAGGATTTCATTGTGTTTTGGACCATTTCCGTGTGGAAAAAAACATTGCAAAAACACATTGTGTGCACATATCCTAAAGGTTCCTGCATCTTTTAGACACCAGCATCACGTTTGAATCAGAATGCTCTTCGCCGATGTCTCTTTTAATTTCATACATACAAAAGTGGCGGCTTACCCAAAGGTGTCTTAAAACTTCTGCCCGATTTCATTGTTAAACACTGATGTTAAAATTTATGCTAAGTGTATTGCTCTGAGATTGGCGCCTATCATTCCTTCCCTTATTAAACTAGACCAGGCTGGTTTTGTGCGAGGGTGGACTGCAGCTGACACCAAGAAAGTAATTGATTTGATAGACGTAATAAATAGAAGGGGGGTGCTGCCGGTAGTAGCGGCCTTGGATGCTGAGAAGGCATTTGACCGAGTGAGATGGTCGTTTGTCCTTTCGTTCTTGAGCATATGGGGCTTGGGGGTGCTGACTGCTATTAAAGCTCTGTATTCTGCTCCGCCGGCCAGGGTTTACGTGAATGATACCATGTCGGAGGCATTCCCCATTACAAATGGCACTAGGCAAGGGTGTCTTCTTTCCCCCCTAGTGTTCATTTTAGCTTTAGAACCACTTGCCCAAGCAATCAGACAAAACCCAGATATCTGGGCTGGGGCATAGAAGTGGGGAAACAATCTCATTGCATCACGTTGTATGCTGATGATGTGATATTGACGTTAGCACGCCCCCTGGAGTCTTTGCCAGCAGCTCTAGAGATCATTGAAAAATTTGGCCTCCTGTCTTACTACAAAATTAATGAGAATAAATCTCAAATTTTACCCCTTAACATACCATTACCACAGTCGAAGCGCCTTAAGGCCACTATGAAGATGGACTGGCAGATGGAGCAAAGTTCATACCTGGGAACGTTGGTAACATCATCCTCTACTAATTTGTACGAAGCCAATTACCTCCCCCTATTAGCAATATTGAGAATGAAATGTGTAGACTCTGGAAATATGAAGTCTCCTGGGTGGGTTGTATTGCACTGTTTAAGATGTTATTACTGCCCAAAATGTTATATTTATTTTGAAGGTGTTTTTTCAATGCTCTCATAAGCTCCTAAACGCCTTCATCTGGGGGGGAAGCGACCTCGGTTGTCGAGACATTTGTTGCAACGCACAAAGCCAGTGTTTACGCCCTAATGTGAACGATTACTATATAGCAACACAACTCAGCCCATTGAAGAACTGGTGGAATTATGACCCCCCAAGTAGGTGGTCCCAAATAGAGGCACATTTTGCACCCTCACACGATCTCAGGGTGGTGCTATGGACAGCTCTGGCTAACCCACGGAACCTGTGGGCCCTCCTCCCGCTGACTAGGCAGTCCCTGTCAAATTGGCTTCAGGTTCACTCCTCCACCCAGACCCATATCCCTGCATTGCCTCTGGAAACACCTTTCGAACTTCTGGAGGTATTATCAGAGGACCTTGACCTGTACCTGGAAGATAGGTGGGATCACTTTATTAAATAATATAGTTGAAGATCACACTCTTTTACCCTTTGCCCAATTGCAAAACAGGTTTGGCTTGACTTTTAAAGACCATTTCTCATATCTCCGGGTACAATACATTTTAAAGAAATTTCTAAACTTCCCATATAGGGTCAATAGTTATATTATTAAAACCCTCTCATCTTCCTCATCCCTAGATATGGGCTTGAAACCCCTTTATGATTCCTTGGGACATAAGAGCAGATTCGTAAAATCTATGCCCTTCATATCCTGGGAAAAAGACCTTGGTAAAGCTATACCTGAGCAGGACTGGTTAAGAGCAATTAAATTGGCAGGGCGGATGTTTGGTTGTGTGGCCCACTTTGAATCACCCTTGAAGCTGATACTCCGTTGGTATTTTACTCCCGTGAAGCTCCTTTCCATGTTTCCCAACACCTCACACGTATGTTGGCGAAACTGTAATCAGGTGGGGTCCTTATATCATATATTTTGGGATTGTCCACTTATAACTTCTTTGTGGAACCATGGCTTTAGACTTATTTCACTTGCAGTGGGACAAATCGTCCAGCCGACTCCCGAGGTGGCGCTCCTCCTCTTAAACCTGCATGCATTCCCCCTGTGCTCTAGAGTGATAACGGCTCATGTTGTGTTATCGACAAGACTCCTATTAGCTAAACATTGGAAAACAGATGTTAATCCTAAGAAAGAGGCCATAGCTCAAGAGGTTAATACCACATTTATTTTTTTTAAAATGCTAGCCCACAAAAATAACACCTTACAGAAGTTCACCAGAGATTGGCAGGCTTGGGAAGCCGTATAGTCAGCGAATCACAGTTGACCAGTCAAATAAAGGTTGGGGGCGAGCACTGGGGAGGAAAGGGTTGAGACCGGAGCTCTTTGTTTACACTGCAATGGCTGTATAATTACGCATTTAAGTTACTTTGACTTGTGTTGCACATTTGTGTTAAATGTGTATTATAATATTTTCAATAAAAACTAATTAAAAAAAAAAAGTGGTGGCTTACAAGCAGAAGCAGCCTGAAGAATGATCAGGTCACTTCTTTTAGCCACTTCACGGTTTTCAAAACCTAATGAAGTTAACTGCTTTAACATACAGTAGATGTGCGTACAGTCATTCTTTTTGGTGCTATTATAGCTCTCTGGAAACTTAAAGGCCATATACAGTATAACATACTAAAAGAAAATTATCTACCTTCTTTCTGTAATCCTTGTTTCCTCTGTGCAGACACTTTGGACCTGATTCATCATTTGCAGGATTTTTTTTAACCACTTTTCTTTTTTGTATTGTGGTATCTTGTTGCCGTTTTTTTAATCAAATTCTTCAAAATGGTGCAGGCAATTCATGTATTTTGCACAAAGTAAAAAAATCAACTTTATTTTTCTCTTTTACCTTTTTTGGTGACTGTTTAGAGAAAAAAATCTCACGCTTTGTAAAATGTTGCAAACATTGAGCAGAAAATTCTGGTGTACATAAAATTAGTCCAAGCACGGACTGGAGTAAAATTAACCCCTCAGTGACAGAGCCAATTTGGTACTTAATGACCGAGCCAATTTTTACAATTCTGACCACTGTCACTTTATGAGGTTATAACTCTGGAACGCTTTAACAGATCCCGCTGATTCTGAGAATGTTTTTTCATGACATATTGTACTTCATGTTAGTGGTAACATTTCTTCGATATTACTTGCAATTATTTATGAAAAAAACGGAAATATGGTGAAAATTTTTAAAATTTTGCAATTTTCAAACTTTGTATTTTTATGCCCTTAAATCAGAGAGATATGTCACAAAAAATAGTTAATAAATAACATTTCTCATATGTCTACTTTACATCAGCACAATTTTGGAACCAACATTTTTTTTTGTTAGGGAGTTATAAGGGTTAAAATTTGACCAGCAATTTCTCATTTTTACAACACCATTTTTTTTTAGGGACCGCATCACATTTGAAGTCATTTTGAGGGGTCTATATGATAGAAAATAACCAAGTGTGACACCATTCTAAAAACTGCACCCCTCAAGGTGCTCAAAACCACATTCATGAAGTTTATTAACCCTTTACGTGCTTCACAGGAACTGAAAAAATGTTGAAGGAAAAAATGAACATTTAACTTTTTCTTGCAAACATTTTACTTCAGAACCATTTTTTTTATTTTCACAAGTGGAAAAACAGAAATGTAACCATAAATTTTGTTGTGCAATTTCTCCTGAATACGCCGATACCCCATATATGGGGGTAAACCACTGTTTGGGCGCACCGCAGAGCTTGGAAGAGAAGGAGCGCCGTTTGACTTTTTCAATGCAGAATTGGCTGGAATTGAGATCGGATGCCATGTCATGTTTAGAGAGCCCCTGATGTGCCTAAACAGTGGAAACCCTCCACAAGTGAAAAATCGCATTTGTTTACACAAAAATGATCTTTTCACCCCCAAATTTTTACTTTCACAAGGGTAACAGGAGAAATTGGACCTCAAAATTTATTGTGCAATTTATGCTGAGTAGGCTGATACCCCATATGTGGGGGTAAACCACTGTTTGGGCACATGGCAGAGTTCGGAAGGGAAGGAGTGCCGTTTTGGAATGCAGACTTTGATAGAATGGTCTGCGGGCGTTATGTTGCATTTGCAGAGCCTCCGATGTACCTAAACAGTAGAAACTCCCCTCAAGTGGCCCCATTTTGGAAACTAGACCCCCCAAGGAACTTATCTTGATGTGTTGTGAGAACTTTGAATGCCCAAGTGCTTCACAGAAGTTTATAATGCAGAGTCGTGAAAATAAAAAAAAAAATGTTTCCACAAAAAAGATTTTTTAGCCCCCAAATTTTTATTTTCACAAGGGTAACAAGAGAAATTGGACCCCAAAAGTTGTTGTCCAATTTGTCCTGAGTACACTGATACCCCATGTGTGGGGGGGACCACTGTTTGGGCGCACGGCAGAGCTCGGAAGGGAAGGAGTGCAGTTTTGGAATGCAGACTTTGATAGAATGGTCTGCGGGCGTTATGTTGCGTTTGCAGAACCCCTGATGTACCTAAACAGTAGAAAACCCCCACAAGTTACCCCATTTTGGAAACTAGACCCCCCAAGGAACTTATCTAGATGTGTGGTGAGAACTTTGAATGCCCAAGTGCTTCACAGAAGTTTATAATGCAGAGTCGTGAAAATAGAAAAAAAATTTCCACAAAAAAGATTTTTAGCCCCCAAGTTTTTATTTTCACAAGGGTAACAGGAGAAATTGGACCCCAAAAGTTGTTGTCCAATTTATCTCGAGTACGCTGATGCCCCATATGTGGGGGTAAACCACTGTTTGGGCGCACAGCAGAGCTCAGATGGGAGGGAGCACCATTTGACTTTTTGACTGCAAAATTGGCTGTGGCGTTTAGAGACCTGTTGTGAATTCTGCTCTTGGGCTCCCTCCGGTGGTTATAAGTGGTAGCGCTGCTGTCTTTGGATCGCTGCATTCATCAGGTGTGTCCACTTATTGCAATTCTGACTGGGCTATTTAGTCTTGCTTGACCCTTTAGTCAGTGCCAGTTGTCCATTGTTCCTGGAGGATTCACATCCCTGCCTGGTCTCTCCTGCTTTGCTGTTCTTTTCAACAAAGATAAGTTCTGGCTTTGTTTTTTGCAGTCCACATGCTGTGGGCCTTATTGTTTAGTTCTTTTCCATGTTTTGTCTTGTCCAGCTTGGTCTGTATAAGGATTTGTTCAGTCAAGCTGGTATCTCTGGAGATGCAGATATATTTGTATTTTCTGTGGTGGATATTTTCTAGTGTTTTAATACTGACCGCATAGTACTCTGTCCTATCCTTTCTATTTAGCTAGAGCGGCCTCCTTTGCTAAATCCTGATTTCAGTCTGCGTATGTTATTTCCCTCTCCTCTCACAGTCAATATTTGTGGGGGGCTGTCTATCCTTTGGGATTTTCTCTGAGGCAAGATAGTTTTCCCTTTTCTATCTCTAGGGGTATTTAGTCCTCCGGCTGTGTCGAGATGTCTAGGGAGTGTTAGGTCATTCCACGGCTACTTCTAGTTGCGGTGTTAGGTTCAGGGTCTGCGGTCAGTACAGGTCCCACCTTCTCCAGAGTACGTCTCATGCTGCTCCTAGGCCACCAGATCATAACAGAGACCCCCTGATGTACCTAAACAGTGAAAAAACCCCAATTCTCACTCCAACCCTAACCCCAACACACCCCTAACCCTAATCCCAACCCGATCCATAATCCTAATCACAACCCTAATGATAATCACAACCCTAACCCCAAAACAACCCTAATCCAAACCCTAACCATAACCCTAATCAAAACCCTAAATCTAACACACCCCTAATCCTAATCTCAACCCTAACCTCAAACCTAACCCTAATCCCAATACACCCCTAACCCTAATCCCAACCCTAACCTTAACCCTAATCCCAAACCTAACCCTAATGCCAAACGTAACCCTAATCCAAACCCTAACCCTAATCCCAACTCTAACCCTAACTTTAGCCGCAACCCTAGCCCTAACTTTAGCCCCAACCCTAGCCCTAACTTTAGCCCCAACCCTAACTGTAGCCCTAACTCTAGCCCTAACCCTAGCCCTAACTTTAGCCCCAACCTAACCCTAACCCTAGCCCTAGGCTACTTTCACACTTTCGTCGTGTGGCATCCGTCGCAATCTGTCGTTTTGGACAAAAAATGGATCCTGCAAATGTGCCCGCAGGATGCGTTTTTGCCCATAGACTTGTATTGCCGATGGATCGCGAAGGATGGCCACATGTTGCGTCTGTCGTGCACTGGATCCATTGTGTTTTGGCGGACCGTCGTTACAAAAAAGTTCAATGTAACTTTTTTTGTACATTGCGTCCACCATTTCTGACCGCGCATACGCGGCCGTAACTCCGCCACCTCCTCCCCAGGACATAGACTGGGCAGCGAATGCATTGAAAAACTGCATCCGCTGCCCAGATTGTGCATAATTTTCACAACGTACGTCGGTACGTCGGGCCGACGCATTGCGACGGCCCCGTGCCGATGCAAGTGTGAAAGAAGCCTAACCCTAGCCCTAACCCTAGCCCTATCCCTAACCCTAAATTTAGCCCCAACCCTAACCCTAAATTTAGCCCCAACCCTAACCCTAACAATAAATTTAGCCCCAACCCTAACCCTAAATGTAGCCCCAACCCTAACCCTAATCCTAAATTTAGCCCCAACCCTAACCCTAACCCTAAATTTAGCCCCAACTCCTCTAGCTGCCGGCCGGCAGATTATGGCGGGTGCACTGCGCATGCACCCGCCATTTTCTTACCGGATGAAGAAGCCGGCGGGCAGGAGGGGATGCAGGAGGTCCCAGGGACACCGGTTAGTATAACAGGGTCCCCGAATCCCCCTATTTCTCTGTCCTCTGATGTGCGATCACATCAGAGGACAGAGAATGACACACCGCTTTTTTTTTTTGCGGTCGCCGGTAAACAGTTAATTACCGGCGATCGCAAAACAGGGGTCGGTAAAAACCGACCCCGATCATGTTCTTTGGGGTCTCGGCTACACCCGGCAGCCGAGACCCCAAAGATCTCCCGGGTGCCGGCCGGCGGGTGCACTGCGCATGCGCCCGCCATTTTTTGGCCGGAACAAGATGGCGGCGCCCATCGGGAGCCACGAGGAGCACCGGGGGAGACAGGTGAGTATCGGGGGTGATCGGGGACCCCATTTCTCTCTCCTCTGATGTGCGATCACATCGGAGGACAGAGAAATTAAATGGGAAATCGCGTTGCTTTTTTTGCGACCGCCGGTAAATGGTTAATTACCGGCGATCGCAACCCGGGGATCAGTAAAAAAACCCCGAATTATGTTCTCTGGGGTCTCGGCTACCCCGGTAACTGAGACCCCAGAGAAAATCCGACTCTGGGGGCGCTATTCACTTTTTCCACAGTGCCGTTAATTAACGCTGTGGTTTAAGTACCCTTAACTGCCGCCATTAAAAGGTGTATCGGCGGTCGTTAAGAGGTTAAGAACTACTCAACAACATCTAGAAAACCTAAACAATGCCCACAATGGTGAACTGAAAAAATAAGCATAAAAAGTTACTTTAGAAAGGTGCAATTGAAAAGCTGAACATGGTACAAACAAAGCAGGAGAAAAGCACACAAAACTACACAAAGATATTATGCCAGCTAAACCCGTGAAAAATGTTATTATTTGCCTAGTCTGCATACGGGCACTTGATTAACTTCTACAGTCTGGATTGTTTAGATTTTGTATGAAAATTTCCAATAAAAATTATGTATTAAAAAAATAGACAAAGAAAACATGCATTAGAAATTATAAATTGGCCCCTTTGCTTTTCCTTCTTCATATATGTCATACACACATGGATGGATTGTTGGTGCCTCTCTCTTAGGCCGGCGTCACACTACCGTAGAATTGCAGGCAAATGCTATGCGAGAAAACATCGCATAGCACTCAGCCCAGTATTAATCTATGGGGCAGCTCAGAACACCGTTTCTTTTCTCGGGTGTATTCAGTGTGCGTAAAATCGCAGCATGCTGCGATTATCACCGACACTTGGCTGAGACTCGCCAATGCAAACCCATGGGTGCGAGAAAAAAAATCGCACAGCACTCAGACCATGCGAGTGCAAGTGCTGTCCAATATTTACGCACAGGTGTCCTTTGAAAAGCCAGCAATTCATGTGCTGCTTACAGTAAAATCACAGAGTGACAGGTTAGAATAGAATAGATATACAGGGTGGGCCATTTATATGGATACACCAGGGTGGGCCACATTTAGGTGGATACAGCTAAATAAAATGGGAATGTTTGGTGATATCAACTTCCTGTTTGTGGAACATTAGTATAAGGGAGGGGGAAAACTTTTGAAGATGGGTGGTGACCATGGCAGCCATTTTGAAGTCGGCCATTTTGAATGCAACTTTATAAATGGCCCACCCAGGTGTATCCACATAAATGGCCCAACATGTGTATATACAGTGGGGAAAAAATAATTAGTCAGCCACCAATTGTGCAAGTTATCCCACTTAAAAAGATGAGAGAGGCTTGTAATTGACATCATAGGTAGACCACAACTACGAGAATCAAAATGAGAAAGCAAATCCACTTTGTCTAATTTGGCAAGATTTATTTTGCAAATTATGGTGGAAAATAAGTATTTGGTCACCCTAATGTACCTAAACAGTGGAACCCCCCAAGTCTAACTCCAACCCTAACCCCCAACACACCCCTAATCCCAACCCTAACCATAACCCTAGCCACAAACCTAACCCTAACACACCCATAACCCTAATCCCAACCCTAACGTAATCCTAACCATAACCACAAACCTAACCCTAGCCTAACCTTAACTTTAGTACAACCCTAACTTTAGCCCATCCCTAACTTTAGCACAACCCTAACCCTTGCCCCAACCTTAATTTTTGCCCAACCATAACTTTAGCCCAACCCTATCCGTAGCTTTAGCCCAACCCTAACCCTAACTTTAGCCCAACCCTAACTTCATCCCAATCCTAACTCTAACTTTAGCCCGACCCTAACCCTAACTTTATCCCAACTCACTGTAGCCCATCTCACTTGAGCACAACACTAACCCTAATGAAAACATGGAAATAAATACATTTTTTTATTTTATTATTTTTACCTAACTAAGGGGGTGATAAAGGGGGGGTTTATTTACTTTTTTTAAAAAAATTTTGATCACTGTGATATGATCTATCACAGTGATCAAAAATAACCAATAGGAAAAATGTCCTATTGTTGCCTGGTGCCGGTCTCAGAAGAAGATGCCAGCGGCCCGGGGATTTCACAGGGGGTTGCAGGGACATCAGAGGTACTGGGGGGATCCTATTTCTCTCTCCTCTGACTTTTTTTTTTTTTTTTTGCTGTCACCGTTATACCGTTAATAACGGCAATCGCAACACTGGGGTCAGTAAAAATCGACCCGAATCATGCCCTCTGGGGTCTCAGCTACCCCCAGTAACCGAGACCCTGGAGAAATTCCGACTCTGGGGGGGTTTACACTTATTTTTCAGCGCCGTTAAAGGGAACCTGTCACCCCATTTTTTCAGTATGAGATAAAAATACCATTAAATAGGGCCTGAGCTGTGCGTTACAATAGTGTATTTTGTGTACCCTGATTCCCCACCTATGCTGCCGAAATACCTTACCTAAGTCGCCGTTTTCGCCTGTCAATCCAGGTGGTCAGGTCAAATGGGCGTGGTGACATCGCTGTTTCTTCCCCCAGATCTTGCTTATTTTTCCGTTGGTGGCGTAGTGGTTTGCGCATGCCCAACTGCCGAATCCACAGCGCAGGTGAAGAAAAAGAGCGCGATCTGCGCTATTCCCCTGGTGATCGGTGGGGGCGGCCATCTTCCTGAGGCCGCGCGTGCGCAGATGCAGCGCAGATGGGGATCGCGGCGGCCATTTTCCTGAAGCCGAGTTCGCATCTCGGTGGGGAATCAGGGTACACAAAATACACTATTGTAACGCACAGCTCAGGCCCTATTTAACGGTATTTTTAGATGAAAAAAAAGGGGTGACAGGTTCCCTTTAAAAAACGGCACTGAGGCATAAATGCCCTTAATTGTCGCCGCTAAAAAATTATCGGCGGTTGTTACGGGGTTAAATAAAGCTGCTTTGTTTTTTATGCTTCCTGGTATTTGGCTTTGACAAAACATTATTGATAGCAATCATATGTGGTTTTTATGCATTTCTAGTGTGTTTCTATAGCTCAGACACACTAAAAATGCATATGCTTTTTTTTCCTTTTAGATTTTCCACATCTAATGCAATTCTATTCAGAAATTCACACATAAAACTACTCAGCATGCCTGCACCACAAATTGATATTTTGCGGATTTAAAACATGTCCTGCAACTAGTTTTATGTAAAAGAAAGCTGAGTGGGCATGAAATTTCTATTAATCCCATCCAAGGGCGCTGCATTTTTTTACTGCAAAAATCGAAGCATCAAAAACTCACCAAATCTTCTTCGTGGTAACTCAACCTAAATATGATATTTATTTGTAGATTTTCACCATAAATTTGAAAGATATGAGGAAAATATGCTGGTAAAAAATCACTAAAAACGCATGCAATCTGCACATAACTTTATCAATATAGTTTTATCAAAGCTAAATACCAGTATCAAAAACGAAGCAGTTTTATTAAAAAACTGACTTGCAAAAAAAACCCACAGCAGATAAAAGCACAAGATAAATGGAAATTAAAAAATGCACTAAAAATGCAATTTAAAAAATTCAACTTACTCAGTATAGCTACTTGGTGTAGAAATG
This sequence comes from Ranitomeya variabilis, assembly GCF_051348905.1. Taxonomy (NCBI): domain Eukaryota; kingdom Metazoa; phylum Chordata; class Amphibia; order Anura; family Dendrobatidae; genus Ranitomeya; species Ranitomeya variabilis. The sequence goes on along the minus strand of NC_135236.1, from coordinate 172,703,863 downwards.
CTGCAGAAAATGTGCAGCATCAAAAACTCAACAAATACTCATTGTGTGAACGTAGCCTAACATTCTAGCTGATAAATATGAAAGCACAATGTAATGCAATAGAGGATCTGTATTCATTTAAGCGCTTGTAAACAGAAGTCAAATTCCAGCATTGTGGATGGGATTAAATGAAATCTCATCTACATGCTGTTAAGAAAATCCTCAGTGTGAATTGATTGGTTCTACACATTTGACATCCACAACCTGTCAATTTAGATTAAACTCACACCTCTGCGATTTATCATAGACACAAAAATCAGATATTTTTGATGGATCTGTTTTTTATCTATTTTGGTCAGTGTATCCATTTTTAATATCCGTTCTTCTCATGACGAAAAAAAATGAAGGTTTCCATGCTTATTGGTAAGGATTAGTGTTGAGCGATACCTTCCGATAGTTGAAAGTATCGGTATCGGTTGGATCAGCCGATATCCAAAAAATATCGAATATCACCGATACCCGATACCAATACAAGTCAATGGGACACAAATATCGGAAGTTATCCTGGATGGTTCCCAGGGTCTAAAGGAGAGGAAACTCTCCTTCAGGCTCTGGGATCCATATTCATGTAAAAAATAAAGAATAAAAAAAAATATGGATATACTCACCCCTCCGATGGCCCCTGGCCCTCACCGCTGCAAGCGTCTGCCTCCGTTCCTAAGAATGCAGAGTGAAGGACCTTCGATTACGTCGCGGCTTGTGATTGGTCGCGTGACCGCTCATGTGACCGCTCACGTGACCAATCACAAGCCGCGACGTCATCGCAGGTCCTATACTCACTGCATTCTTAGGAACGGAGGCTGCCGGTTGCACCGCTGAGGTCCAGGGTCCGTCCGAGGGGTGAGTATATCCATATATTTTTTTTTTATTCTTTATTTTTTACATGAATATGAATCCCAGGGCCTGAAGGAGAGTCTCCTCTCCTCCAGACCCTGGGAACCATACGCACCGCACACGCTTGGGAACTTATAGGAACTTCCGATTCCGATTTCCGATATCACAAAAATATCGGAACTCGGTATCGGAATTCCGATACAGCGAATATCGGCCGATATCCGATATTTGCAGTATCGGAATGCTCAACACTAGTAAAGATTAATTGAACAGCACATGGACACAGTGAAGATGGCATCTGTGTATTGTCTGTTTTTTCTGGTTCCATGTCCTGAAAGAAGTGTTCTCTAAATCACAATATGAACTTCTAATAATGTAAATGAGTAATTCAGAAAAATATTACTCAGCTAGTGCTTCCATAAAGTTCTCTCTCCATGAGCCTTCACAGTATAGTTCAGGATAAAGCTGGAGCATGCAAAAAAAGTCACTTTATAGTTGCTTTTATATAACATTAGTATCCATCAAATATCTGTAAATTATACGTTAAAGGATGATCATATGAGTCGCCCGCCAGGGCAGTGGGGTACTCGGTACCGGGTCCGGTCGCAATTAAAGGGGATGTCACGGTGGCAGCGACCCTGTCTGTGGCCCTGGGCGCCCAATTAAAAGAAGGAAGGTCTTTTAAGGGAATTGTGAAAGTCTATTTTCGTGATGCCACCTGTGGTTCTCAGTCAATAGGGACCGACGCTGTTTCAAGTGGTCCTCTGGGGTGATGTTGTGGCAGCAAGATGGTGACGCTTCCCACAGGTGAAGCGGGGTCTCCAGGGCTCCCAAGGTGTATGGCAAGGATGGTGGGTTGCTGGTAAATATCGGGAGGACACAGAATTGTTAAGTCATTACCTGGTTTACTGGTAGAAGCAGTCCACAGTCCAGGATACCAGGCACAGATGGTGATTTGCTCCGTCCGGCTTGGACGCAAAGGTGATCCCTCTCCCAGGTGAGGTCCGTAAGCCTTCCTACTCGCACTAGTATGCGAGGTCTCTGCTGCCTAAAGGTTGCTGGCAAAGTCCTCTTTTCTCTCTCCTGTCCTAGAACAGGTACCCGTATGATGGGCAGCTTGAGCCATTTTACAGGGTCTCTATCATGACCCGGGCTCTTCAGGTGCTGCTTCACCTCCAGGTGTGGTGTGGGCAAATCACATACAGTTCTAAGCCCTCCGGTTCTGCTAAGTGTCCTAGAGTCCCACAAAAGCCTCCGGCTCCCAGTGCCCGGTTTCTGCGCTTCGACTCTGAGGGTGCCTGGTCACAGTTCCCCTCTGAGCCCTTTTCCACTCCTGTGCTTCTTCCCTCAATTGCTCTACTACATGCAACAACCCCTCGGGTTCTAGTCCTTTCCTGGAGCTGCAGCTCAATCCTGGCTGCGCGGCTCAGTAGTCTGCTCTCTGCTCCAGACTTCCTTTCTCCTCAGTGTTTCTCTCCAACAGACCTGCTTGGTCTCCCTGGACCAACTAACTAACTCCTCCTCCTGGCCAGAACACTTAAAGCTTAGGGAAGCTCACCTGAATCCGGGTCCTGAGCTCCCTCTTCTGGCCTGGATTCAGAATGTGTTGTGTGTAGGTGCCTACCTGGTAAAGAGAATCCTCCTTGTCTACAAGTTAATGTATGCACATCTATGGATTGATTTCCTTGCCTGTGTGGATTGGATGGGTTTTCCTACATCTGCTGAGAATTTCATGTCAACAGCAGCTTTAGAAATATATTTACTTAGAAAATTGGTGACGTGTTCAATGCTTATTTCACCTGCTGTATGCAGTATATGTTTTTTTGCTGTTGCTCTCTGTAGAAGGAAGCAGAGTCTGCTGTACATTCAAAAATGATAAGCAAAACACACTGTTGCCCTCAATCTTTTGAATGAATGTATTAGATTATGTGTTGGGAAAATTGGCCTTGATACTTTAGGTCTTTAGAAGCATTTGGTTAAATGTCATAAGGATCTAAGTCAGAGAAAATAAAGAAACAAGTGGAGAACAATGGTTTCCTAGATACAATCCATTATAGGTAGCCACCATGGTTATTAAAGTATGCATTTTTATTATTATGCATATATCTGGCTTTCAATGTGTTAAATTGAGCAAAAATATAAATATATATAATGTAAATTGAAGTGAAGGAAGGCAGACTGGGTAATGACAAACAGACCACCTTCCCTTTTGTGATTTGTGCAGGATAATGCTAATTGGGCCTCATTAATCCTTTTAACTGTGTTATAGTAAAACAGTTTTTGTGACCCACAGCAACCAATCAGGGCTCAGCTTTCATATTACCAGAATGTCCAACATGAAGTATTGAACAAAGAATTTTGATAGTGGAAACCAAAGTACATACAGGCTCAGAGACGCAACTGTTTCACTGGTTAAAGGGGTGTCCTCAAGTTAATATCTTCAGGAACGCACCGCTCCAATACCCTGACATCCTGCCTTGCTGAGAGGCAGTTGCTCCTGAAGATTAACAGTTTGGACAGGCGGCATAGTTGTGCTGCTGGCCCGAACTGTGCTCTCTCTCTCAAGCTGCTAGCAAAGGAAGATCCAGTGATCTATACAGCATCCGAATGCATGAGCAGGCAATAAAGCATAGAACCCAATCATACAGGTGCTCCATGCCTAGGTAGCCAGTCAGACTGGCACTGCAGAGTGGCTGATTATCTAGGCAATGAGCTGTACACTAATAATACCCTTAAAAACATATAAAGTATATTTACGTTATATGTCCCTACATTGAATGCGGGCTCATGCACTGAGCCTGCATCTTTCCCACACATGATAGTTGATTTAACAAGCCATCATATGCTTTTAACAACAGCGGATTAAATCCCTGACAGAGGAATTTAATACATGCCGACAGGGACAGGGACATAAGTCATTCAATACTCCCATTGGTGCAACTGTGATGTGCCTGCAGGGCACTCATGGGTTGTTATGACAGCCGGGGGGGGGCTGCTGATGGCCTCCATGCCTATCATTGTGATCCTCCTGTGAAGGAGATCGTATTTCTGATATACATACTAGTGCTGAAGCACTGCTATGTAAAGATAGCACAAGTTATCGGATGATTGCAGCTTCAAGTCCCTTAACGGACTATTAGGGTATGTTTCCACGTGGCGTACCGGCAGCACTTTGAACGCAGCGGATCACCGCTCCGTCCAAAGCGCTGCTGGCTTTTGTATGCGTGATGATTCCACATGTGTTCACTGAACCTATACATTGATCCTATACATAGAACGGTGCTATTTATCTTGCGGAGACTGTGCATCTCCGCAAGATAAATAGACATGCTGTGGTCTATAAAGACACGCCGCATGTGCGTATATGCAGGTCTGCCACCTGCGTCTTTGTACGCATAGTGGAGATGGGATTTCAGAAAATCCCATCCACTACGCTGTAACATCTGGAAGCTGTGGATTGGATGCTGCAGCTGTACACAGCGTCCAATCTGCAGCAAATGCGCCACGTGGAAACATACCCTTAAATTTAAAAAAATCGAAAAAGTTTTTAAAAATTTGGAAAAAAAAAATCTGCAAAAGTTGAAATCAACCCCCTTTTGCCCAATCTGCAGCGTCCAGCCGTTACAGCATAGTGGAGGGGATTTTATGAAATCTTGTCTCCACTATGCGTGCAGGGCCGCATCTGGCGGCCCTGCGTGACCAGACATGCGGAGCGTCTTTACAGACCGCAGCATGTCTATTTATCTCGCGGAGACACTCCGTCTCCGCAAGATAAATAACCTGGTCTATGATTCAATGAGCACATCCGGGATCACCGCGCGTACAACAGGGGGCGGCGCTTTGGGGGAAGCGAGGTATCGACTGCATCCAAAGCGCAGAGCTTCCAGACTGTGGAAACATACCCTAAAAATGCTATGGGTCTCAGAAAATGGAGACAAAAGCAAGAAACTATTTTCATATAAATTTCAGCATTTTTTCACCACTTAAGTAAAAAAAAAGTATACATGTTTGTTAGTACGTTCTCATACTAACCTGGGGAATCATATTGCCAGGTCAGTTTTACCACATATTGAACATGGTAAATAAATTAATTTCATTTCCAGGTCTTCCATTTTTAGCATAAGGGTTTGTAGTTTTCATGTAGATGTTTCTGCATCAGAAAATTGTCTCTTGGCAGGAAAAATGCTGCATAAAAAGTGGGTTTTTTTACACCTTTTTTGCATGTGTTTTTAATGTGTTCTTTTCCCTTTCATTATAATGGGTGAAAAATGTTCCAAAAACACTGAAAGAATTGACGTAACGCAGATGGGAAACTGCTTCAAATCTGCAAGAAAAAAATATGAATGTGCAAGAGATTTCAGAAATCTCACCCAATTTGCTGGGAGAGTAAAATGCTGCTTTTTTTTTGGATAAAACATACAGAAAAAAATGCAACGTGAGATTATATCCTTCAGCAGCATACAATACATGGTTTGGTGTAGAAGTGGCATAACAGGGAATCGGTGGCTGATGTTTGGAAAGCTGTCATTGTTGCAGATATCAGGTGAGGATTATGAGAGGCCAGAGGAATTCAATATGAAAATTATCCCAGAAGGTGCAGGTCAGAAGGACAACGCATCCTCATGTCCACGTGTCCACATGTACTACAATCACGTTGTCTAAAGCTATAGAGAGCATCAGTTATGCAAGAATTAAATTATGGATATTAACAGACGTATGATACATCATGTTCAGTAAAGCATAGTCTGGTCTTACCGGATGTAATAATAATAATAATGCACCAATTCATAGATCTATAGATACAAGCATGGAGAAAACCCTCATGAGCTGCACAGACAACTATTTCATGATCTAAAATCCCAAAATAAATAATGTAAACACAACACCGAACATCGAGACCTAGCAATTCTATGTAGAGTTACCAGATCATGAGTGTGAGTATTGTTATTTTCAAATAGAAAAACTTCTGTCCCGTCCTGTATCATCTCAGTGTGCAAATTTAGGTCTAGAACCAGACTGAAATTCAAGTGTTTTTTCCCCATATCTTTACATGGCAGTATATCTACAGTACATAAGGTGAGAGAGCTGGAGGCTGATGAAAGTTAGTGTGGTAGATCCTTGTTTTCCCCAATAAAATAAGAGACTGGAAGATATACAACATTTGGGAGATTTACTGTGCTAAGTGTGTCATAAATTGCCAGAAAAGTGTGACCTAATACATAACACTGCTAAAAATGAGCCAAATGTTTGGTGCAAAGTTTTGTCACAAAGAAAGCCAACTAGTGGTGTAAACTTAGACTAGACAGAATAAATATGCATCAAATGTATCAAACATTAGGAGCCACTGTGATAAATCTGGAGCATTGACTACTAGCATTAAAGGGGTTATCCACTACTAGGACAACTCCTTCATCATCAAAATGTTTGGTGTCGATAAAATAATAAAGCCTATCCTCACCTCCCTAGCCGGCGCAGTTCTTGTGACAATTGTCCCCGGCGGCCAATCAGTGCTGGCGTCACTGTCCCTGCCTTCGGACAAGTCGAACATAGAGTGGAAGTCCGGGTTTCAGCTGATCTCAGACCTCCTCTTCCTGCTCAATTTGACAAGAGGCGGAGACAGTGACACCAGCTCTGATTGGGCGCCAGTGTCACATGTCACAATAACAGCACGGGAGATCTGGGAGAAGGAGTGCCCACACCGCCAGAACGGTGTTTATTATTTTATGGGAGCCAAGTGAGGGGTATGAGAAGAAGTTGTCCAAGTAGTGGACAACTTCTTTAAGGCGCATTTACATTGGTTGATTGGCTACATGCAAGCTGCTGAGTGGTTATTTAATAGCCTGCTTAGTCAGGCCAAGCACGTTTCTATGCTTATAGAATTAGCTTTAATATGACTGCTCTATACACATAGAATATCATTGTTCTCTGCAGCACATGTCCTGTTTATATTTCACCCAAACAACTAACGACCAATTTACCTTCTGGAACCGCAAGCTCACATCTCAGTGGAAATTCCCCGTAAAAACGTTCTGTATGTGCTCAATATTTTCTGATACAGATACATATTTATTTAAATATCTGTCTGGCATAAAATATATATACACAAATGTATTTGTGTTAATGTGATTCAGTATTGTACAGTGTTGCAACAGTATTGCTAATTAGAAGCAACTCAAATACTATTCTAGATGAGCTGGAAAGAGATATGCCAAAAAGTCTGATAATTGTTATGCAAATAAGTGTCTACGTAAATCATGGTGCTCACATTTATATAAAAATGGGTGTAGCATCTGATGAAGAAGGCAAGTACAGCTGCCAGGACATCTCATACTGGCAAAGGTTCAGGGCACGATTAAGGTAAGAAGCTACTTTGGAGATCTAATACACATTGCTGTATATTTGCCACTGCCCCGCATATTCGCTGCCTGTGAGATTGAGGCAACATACCGTAAGTATGAAGGTAGTAAGTGATTAGAGGAAATGTTTAGTTACTAGGTCTATTCTAAGCAAAAATAATAAAAATCATCATAACAATTATTATTATTAGTATGCTAACTGGCAAATGTGTTGTTAATAGCAAGAATATTTCTAGTGCAATTACTGAAACTTATTTGGGGCAAAAAACTAATGAGTCAGTTTGTAACGGTGTCTATAAGGACCCCTTTACATGTCCATATTTCCAGTATGTGTGGTGTCATTTTCACACATACTGGAGACACTTACACATAATACACATAATCTATGGGTCTGCGCCAATGTCTGTCTGATTACAGGGACTGTGTGTCCATGTGACGCCCCACATGTAGACATGGGGTGGACACTAACAGATTGGGGCCCCTGTACAAGAAATGTGTCTGCCTCTCCTTTTATGGTGACAAACCTATATATACTGTATATAGCTCTGCAAAAAATTGAGACCACTGCAAAATGTTCAGTTTGTCTGATTTTTCTCTTTATATTTATATTTTTGAGTAAAATGTAAATTGTTCTTTTAGTCTATAAACTTCTGACAACTTGTCTCTGAATTTCCAAGCAATACATTTTGTATTTTTTTTTTCTGAAAAGGAGAAATGGTCAAAATTAAAAAAAAAAAAAATAACCAGTGCTTTCAGACCTCAAATAATGCAAAGAAAACAAGTTCATAATCATTTAGAAAGAACAATACTAAAGTTTTAACTCAGGAAGAGTTCAGAAACCAATATTTTGTGGAATAACCATGATTTTTAATCACAGCTTTCATGTGTCTTGGCATGCTTTCCACCAGTTTTTCACACTGTTCCTGGTGCAAAAATGTAAGCAGTTCTTCTTTGATGGCTTGTGACTATCCATCATCCTCTTGATTACATTCCAGAGGTTTTCAATCGGGTTCAGGTCTGGAGATTGGGCTGCCCATGACAGGGTTTTGATGTGGTGGTCTCTTAATTTTTGCCAGAGCTGAATATATATATATATATTGCCTAAAATACAAAGGAAATGTGTCATCTGTAACTTTAGGCCTTTTAGAGATCAATTCATCTTCAACTTGCTTAAATGTTCACAATAACATTAATTTTGACCAGGGGTGCCAAATTTTTTACATGGCACTGTATGCAATTTGTGTGCAAATTAGGGGACATGTATGTGATTAATAAAAGATTCTTTTTTTTTAGAAAAAAATGACTTGGGCTCCGGTGCAATTTTCGCAACCAGCAGAGGGAAAGCCAGCGACTGGGGGCAGATGTTTATAGCCTGGGAAGGGGGTAGTAGCCATGGAGCTTCCCTGGCTGATAATATCATCTCATAATTGTATACTTAGCCTTTACTGGCTACTAAAATGGGAGACCCCCCAAAAATGCTGTGGGGTTCCCCATAATTAATAACCAGCAAAGGCTATGCAGACAGCTGTGGGTTGATATTAATAGCCTAGGAAGGGGCAATAGGTATTGGATATTGGCCCCCTGGTAAAAAAAAACATCAGCACTCAGCTGCCCCACGTCATTTTTTTGGGGGGTCTCATATTTTAATAGCCAGTAATGGTTAAGTATACAGCTGTGAGCTGATATTAATATCCTGGGAAGTTCCATGGTTATTACCCCCTTCCCAGGCTATAAACATCTGCCCCCAGTTGCTGGCTTTCCCTCTGCTGGTTCCAAAAATTGCACAGGACCCCACGCCATTTTTTCCAACAAAATAATCTTTTATTAATTACATACATGTCCCCTAATTTGCACACACACACACATGTATATATATCTACCTATTCTGCATCTATTTACTGTATGTAAACCATGTCTTCTATCCTGTCGGCTCTTGCAATCATTTTATAGAATTCAATAAATATATATATATATAATATATGTGTGTTTTGACGAATATTTCCTTTGAAAACGATGTGTAAATGACAGAGAACTGCTGTATGTAAAAGCTCATATTAAAATCACATTACAGTCGGATAGCAATCGCAATGCACTCAGATGTAAATCGAATGGTAGGTTTGAAAGTCGCATTGTACTCGCATTACACTCGTCCGTTTTTTTGGTCCAGATTACGGACCGTTTTTCTCACATATGGGTATGAGCCCTAAGATAGGTAATAGATGGGGATTGGGGTACCAGATCTGGTGTTTAGTCCTTTTCTACATTTTTTGGACTACAGTTCTTTTTATATGCCATCTGTATAGGGTCTCATAGGATCCCTGAGGGCTAGTCATAAGTTCTGTATAATCATTTTGCTAGTCGTGTTCCTCAAAGACTATTGTTTATATGGACTATTTTTGCTGTTCTTGCATTTAAGTATACTGAAGACTATTGAAGTTTGAATATAAGTACTGTATATTGAAGATTGATGATAGTCTGTATCCACAATAATGAACTTTGAACTTTGTATATATGCCATCTGTTTAGGGTCCATTATGACAGGTAGGGAAGAGAGTAGTGGACTCTTCACTATTTATCTTTTTTTTTTGAGGTAGCATCACTTATTTTGCTTGGGATGTGTTCACATTTGAGTCTTTGTAATGAGTATCAATAAATAGTGTTTTTAATGTGTATGACCTGTGAACTCATAAATAATCACATACGCTTTTTCAAATGACCAATCAGTGATCTTTTTTTAATATCTAAAATAAATGTAAACTTGGCTGCAGCAAAATGGTGCAGGCAGTGGAACTTGCGCAGTAGCATTTATCGCCAATAGATGCTACTGTGCAAGTTCCGCTGCCAGTGCCATTTTGCTGTGGCCAATTCTTTTTCCCTCCAACAAAATGGTGCTGGCACGGCAGTGGTGCATGCACAGTAGCGTCTATCGGCAAGTGATAGATGCTACTGGTGTATGTGCCAGCGCCATTTTGCTGTAGTTGCATTTTATTTTTTTAAAGACCACAATATGAATTGCGCAAGCATAGTATTTAAAATAGGGGGCAGGTCACTGAAGGTTCAGTGACCTGACATTTAAGCCCATAAGGATGAATACGTAAGCAGAGCACCACATAAAGCCCTGCCCACAGGCCACCCGAAGCACAAGAATCTCATTAACTGAAAACTAAAATAAATATATTACACAACAACCACAAGACGGATTTCATCATCTAAGGTATCATTTTAAACAGTATAACGGCACCGACCTGACACTGTCTGTAGGTTACTGTGCACAATGCTGCTGACAGGTTCCCTTTAACTGTGTCATTTTCAAGCATCCAAACCAATGAAAAAATAGTGTATATATTCACACAGTGGCTTTTGCATATTCATGTGCTTGCCACAGAAGCAACCCCATTCAGATCGATGAAAAAGGTTTTCAGTCACACAAATCTGCCAAGGTATTGTTTATTATTATTATACATTTTTTTTATAGCACCATTTATTCCATGGCGCTTTACATGTGAAAAGGGGTCAAATATAGACAAATACAATAAACATGAGCAGAGACAAGGCACTAACAGGTACAGAAGGAGAGAGGACCCTGCCCGCAAGGGCTCACAGTCTGCAGGGGATGGGAGAGGATACACTAGGAGAGGGTAGAGCTGGTTGTGTGGTGATTCAGTATGTTGAGGATCACTGCAGGCTGTAGGCTTGTCGGAAGAGGTGAGTCTTCAGGTTCTTTTTGAAGGTTTCTGTGGTAGGCGAGATTCTGATGTGCTGGGGTAGAGAGTTCCAGAGCATGGGGGAAGCACGGGAGAAGTCTTGGATGCAGTTGGGGGAAGAAGATAAGAGGGGAGTAGAGAAGGAGATCTTGTGTGGATCGAAGGTTGCATGAAGGTAAGTACCAGGAGACCATGTCACAGATGTATGGAGGAGACAGGTTGTGGATGGCTTTGTATGTAATAGTAAGGGTTTTGAACTGTAGTCTCTGGATGATAGGAAGCCAGTGAAGGGCTTGGCATAGGGGAGAGGCTGAGGAATAGCGTTGAGACAGGTATATTAGTCGGGCAGCAGAGTGAAGGATGAATTGGAGAGGTACCAGAGTTCTAGAGGGGAGGCCAGAGAGTAGGAGGTTGCAGTAGTCAAGGCGGGAGATGATAAGCGCGTGCACTAGTGTTTTTGTGGTTTCGTAGTCAAGGAATGTTTGAGTTTGAGACAGCAGGAGGAGGCAAGGGCTTGGATATATGGCTTGAAAGAGAGGGCAGAATCGAGGATCACCCCGAGGCACCGAGCATGCTGGACTGGGGAAAGTGAGCAGCCATTGACCTTGATGGATAGGTCTGGTGGAGGGGTAGAGTGAAATGGGAAAGATGATGAATTCTGTTTTGTCCATGTTCAGTTTTAGAAAGCGAGCAGAAAAGAAGGCCGAGATAGCAGACAGACAGTGTGGGATTTTGGTGAGGAAGGAGGTGAGGTCAGGTCCGGATAGGTAGATCTGCGTGATACTGCAAACTGTGGGATTCTATGAGCTGTCCCAGGCCGAAGATGTAGATGGAGAAGAGTAGGGGTCCTAGAACTGAGCCTTGGGGAACACCGACAGACAAGGAACGAGTTAAAGAGGTGGTGTGGGAGAGGGAGACACTGAATGTTCGGTCTGTTAGATACGATGCGATCATGGATAGGGCTAAGTCTGTGATGCTAAGGGATGAGAGAATCTGTAGCAGGAGGGAGTGGTCCACAGTGTCAAAGGCAGAAGACAGGTCCAGGAGAAGGAGGACAGAGTAGTGTTGTTTGCTCTTGGCGGTTAGTAAGTCATTGGTGACTTTAGTTAGGGCAGTTTCAGCTGAGTGATGGGGTTGGAAGCCAGATTGTAACTGGTCAAAGAGGGAGCAGGAGGAGAGGTAGGAGGACAGTTCAAGATGGACATGCTGTTCCAATAGTTTTGAGGCATAAGGGAGAACAGCTATCGGGTGATAGCTTGACACAGGGCGATGGGTCGAGGGAGGGCTTTTTGAGGATGGATGTGATCGAGGCATGCTTGAAGGATGAGGGGAAGACACCAGTTGTGAGTGAAAGGTTGAAGAGGTGTGCTAGGGTTGGGATGAAGACTGTGGCGAAGATAGGGATGAGGTGGGACGGGAGCGGGTCAAGCGTGCAGGTGGTGTGATGTGATCTTGACAGGAGGATGAAGAGCTGATTTTCTGTCATATTGGAGAAGCTGGTTTTGGAGGAACAGGGTTGAGTAGCTAAGAGTGGCATTGGGAGCTGCGGGCCAAAGCTTTCTCTGATTGTATCAATCTTCTGTTTAAAGAAAGAGGCAAAGTCTTCAGCAGAAATGAGAGGAGAGGGAGGAGGTGCTGGCGGACGGAGTATAGAATTGAAAGTGTTGAAAAGCTGTTTAGGGTTGTGAGACAGGGAGGATATGAGAGATGAGAAGTAAGTTTGTTTTGCAGCAGTGAGCGTGGACTTGAAGCTGGCGAGGGACTGCTTGTATGCAGTAAAGTGGTTGGCAGAGCGGGATCGCTTCCATCTTCGCTCAGCGACCCTGGAAGTGTCTAAATAACCTAAAAGTATATGTAAGCAACTGTGTTAAAGTTACTCTGCTATTGTGCAATTTATGCATATTCAGATCCAGATTTCCCAGTTCAGTTGAAAGGAGTGAAATCTGCACAATCTCTTCAATATGCAATGAACAGAGCACATTGTGCATTTAAAAAATCTGAAGTGTTGCAAATAGTGTAAAAAAAAACCAAAAAACGTAAAATGTCATTCACTGGAATGGAAATATTTTTCTTATAGAAATTTTCCACTACAAAAAGCATTTTCATTCTGTAATATTCACAATGGTGTATGTGATATAAAGTACTGATGATGGTGTAGTGGGTGATGAATAATATTTTACAACAGTAGATGGACAGAGTTCACATGGTGTGCATTACTCGCATTTAAGAAAAAGCATTTGGAAAACTGCATGCAATTCTCAAAAACCACAGGCAGTTTTTAATGATGCGGTGTTTGAGCCCTCATTTCTCAGCACATTTTTAGTTATGCATATTTTTATTGCAAGTCATTGTTTGTGTGTGAATCCAACCTTAGTAAGTAATTGAGGAAAGTAATTGACAGTAAGTATTTAAAGAACCTATATAGAAAAAAGGAATTAAAAAATTAAGTGTTTAACAAACCAGAATATAAATTAAACTGTAGATTACTTAAAGTTCCCCATTTTACACTTATGTCAGCTTTACACACCCTTAACATTCTCTCAAGTAGTTTCATCAGGTAGTCATCTGGAATGGCTTTCCAACAGTTTTAAAGGGAACCTGTCACTCTCCCAGGCGTTTTTAACTAAAAGAGCCACCTTGTGCAGCACTAATGGTGCATTCTGTCAAGGTGGCTGTTTTAGTTAGGGTCCCTGCCAACGCTGAACTATTAATTTTTATAATTTGCCCCTCATACCTCTATTCTGTCTGGGGGGCATGTCTTTTCCCCCGGACACAAATGCCTCCCAGCCATCACTCAGGCCCTCCGCGTGCCGGGCGCCGTCTCCAATCACATGTACAGTGCTGAGCCGCATTCTACAACTATTCTAAGTCAGAATATAACAATAACTATCTAACTACATAAAGAAAAAGCACAATCCATTATTACTTTTAAACATGAAGGTCAGTCAGTCCTTAAAATTGCCAGAACCTTGAAGGTACCTACAAGTGCAGTCATGAAAATCATCAATCACTATGAAGCCAAAACTAATTCAGAATATGAAATAATTGGCATTCACTGTGAGACACAGAAAAAGTGAATAGATGGTTTCTACATGTGTTGTGCCCACAGTGAAGCATGGAGGGGGAAGTGTGGGCGTGCTTGGCTGTTTACACTGTTGATGATCTTTTCCAAATTCAAGGCTAATCTGCTACCATAGCATTCTACAATGACATGCTAACCCATTTGGTTTGCACTTAGCAAGACCATGATTTGCTTGTAACAGAAGAATAACCCAAAACATACCTTCAGGCTGTGTAAGGCCTATGCAATCAAGAAGGGCAAATATCAAGGGTTGCGTTAGATGACGGGGCCTCCACAATCACCCAACCTCAACCCGATTGAGATGATTTCGGATAAGTTGGACAGCAGAATTAAGTTAAAGCACTCAAAAAATGCTCAGCAGATTTATAAACTACTTTAAAGGGAACCTGTCCCCCCAGGAGTTTTTAACTAAAAGAGCCGCCTTGATTCCACAAATAAACTCTTGATAAGCCATTAAGTTCATTGAAAGCTATTCCAGATGACTACCTGATGAAGCTGCTTGAGATAATATTAAAGGTGTGTAAAGTTGTCATCAGAGTAAAAGGGGGAGACTTTGAGGAATCTAAGACTTAACACATATTCTGGTTTGTTTCACAGGTGCTGCTTTACTGTTTGTTTCCCTATGAGTTCATTTTGTGTTTTTGCTGTCTTCTTTCTGAATCTACAATGTGCACATACTAATAGTAACAAGAACAATCATTACATGAACAAATGTGTCTAAACTTTTGACTGGTACTGTATACAGTACTTTGCAAATGTTTTAGGCAAGTTTGGAAAAAATGATTTTTGAAAGTATGAATGCTTTCAAAAATAGAAATGTTTATAGTTTGTTTTTATCAATTAACAAAATGAAAAGAAAATGAATGAAAATAAAATGTAAATCAAATCAGTATTTGGCGTGACCGCCCTTTGTTTTTTAAAACAGCATCAAAGCATTGATTCTTCTAAGTACACTTGAACAGATTATGAAGAAACTGCACAGGGAGGTTTTTCAAAACATCTTGGAGAACTAACCACAGATCTTCTGTGGATGTAAGCTTGAGTTATTTCTTCGGTCTCATTCTGATCCCAGACAGACTTAATGATGTTGAGATCAGGACTCTGTGCTGGGACCACATAATCACTTCCTGAACTTCTTGTTTTTCTTTATGCTCAATATTAGTTCTTAACGACATTGGCTGTATGTTTTGGGTTGTTGTCCTGCTGCAGAATATATTTGGAGCCAAAAAAACACCTCTTTAATCATATTGCATGATAGATAAATATTGGCCTGTATTTTTCTGTATTGAGAATACCATTAATGGTGACCAAATCTCCAATTTCATTTGCTGAAATGAAGCCCTAAACTTGCGGAGAACGTCCACCATGTTTCACAGTTGCTTCCAGACATTCATTATTGTACACCTACTCAGCCCTTCGACAAACAAACTGCCTTCTACTACAACAAAATATTTTGCTCATTAGTTCAGAGAACCTGCTGCCAATTTTTGCACACCGGTTACTATGTTTTTGTGCATAGTTGAGTCACTTGGCCTTACCTTCATGTCAAATGTATGACTTTTGTAACTCAATTCTTCTATAAAGAACACTGGTGGCTAGACTTTTCCAAGTCTAAGCTGTTGGCACTGCTGGACATCTGATCTCAAAGGGAAGAAAGCATGTGTATTTCATCTACTGCAGTAAGTTTCCTTGGCTGACCTTCCTTCCTATGTTCACTGAAAAGCCCAGCCTTTAAAATGGCCAATTAACCCCTCTCAGTACTTAGTGTGCTGGAGCAAACTTCTAGGTTTCAGGCCACTGAAGCTAACAGCCTCAGTGAAACATATCTCCTCTCCAGTACTTTGCTAGTGACTTTGCCCTACTACATATAAAAATGATGATCATTATCAACTGTTTGCCATCATTAATTACCCATGCACCTGACTATAATCCTATGAACTCCCTGACTTTGTTCAAGAGTACATAAAAGAATTGATGGTCCTTTAAAGGCAAATGGTCACTCTAAACATTGATTTGAATTAGATTTCAGTTTTCTTCATTAACTTTGCATTTTGTCAATTGTTAAAAATAATTCTTACTTTGCAGTACTTTTTCCACATCGGCCTAAAACCTTTTCAAAATTCTGAATATCGGATAAACATTACAAATCATTAACTGAGTGTCTTTTGGGAGCAAACACCTGACCAGATAAGTGACTGTAAAAGAATGTATAAACTGATAGGCAGGACTGAAAGCTGGTGACATGCTGGGCAGCACCTTCTCTAACGGGGTCGTATACTGGTCCTACCACATCTGTTCAGATTTTATAAAGATTTAAACATGTGTTTTTCCTTAACTTCAAAGAAAGTGACATGCACACAAAGCACCATCAATCAACTGACAGTAACTTGTTTTATATGGATGTAGTACATCATTTCAAGACCACTGTTTGTAATTATCTTTCCTTTAATGAAATCCAGTGCCATTCTGGCCCCAGTGGTAGGAGAGGAAATACAATCCAGTTGGCAGGGTTACATATATCAAATCATTATAGTACACAGGCAGCTTATTGTGTAAGTTGTTTTCCATATCTGATGTATTGTAGATGACTTGATATTAAATGTGTTTATATATTAGGATCTGAGTTACATTTTTTTCTGGCATTGCTGTTCCGATCTTACAATCTCATCGAAGGGTAAGCTAAAAGGAGCGTCAAAGTGGCGGCTGTAATTTTGTAACTATCCAAACACTTGATTTTGAGAAGAAACATCTATTTTACCTGCAATAATGTGTGGCCATCATGGCAAAACAGTTTCAAAATCACAGGTGCTCGTGTCCACCACAGCTTTTGGCCTCATCATGGCCACAACTTCTTCGATCTGTTTGGCCTTACACTAAGGATTTGAATTGTAATACATATTTTGCACCTACCGTATTTTTTGGACTATAAGATTCATCGGACCATAACACGCATCTAGATTTTAGAGGAGGAAAATGGAAAAAAATTGAGTTAAAAAAATGTGGTAAATTCTGCAGTAACATCCCTCATCCTGGTACATATATGTCCCAATCCAGGTATACATGGTCCCCTTATCCCCATCCTGGTATACATGGTCCCCTCATCCCCATGCTGATATGCATGATCCCCTCATCCCTATCCTGGTATACATTGTCCCCTCATCCCTATCCTTTTATGCATGGCCCCCTCATCAATATCCTGGTATGCATGGCACCCTCATCCCTATCCTGATATGCATGGCACCCTCATCCCCATTCTGTTATACATGGTCCCCTCATCCCTATCCTGGTATGCATGGCCCCATCAGAAAAACATTGAAAGAAAAATAAACCACTCTATTTACCTTCCATGCGCAGTCAATATTCATTTCACTTTAATAGCGGGCATTGTTAGCCACAGCCGCCAGATTCCTGTCACTGGGCTATCATGTGTGCCCGCTATTAAAGAGAATGAGTGTGGAGAGCACTGAATATTCATTCTCCTTAATAGCGGGCACATGTGATTGCCAAGCAGCTGCAGGAACCAGCGGCTGCGGATAACACTGCCGGAGCCTGCTGTGCCTGCTATTAAAGTGAAATGAATATTTTACTGCTCCCCACACATACTCCCTCCCAGGGCCGGACTGGGACTAAAATTCAGCCCTGGCATTTGAAGTTACACAGGCCCACTTGTCACATGATGACTGTATAATATCTTTGTACAATTGTAGGTTACAAGAAGTGTAACACGACTATACACTCACCGGCCACTTTATTAGGTACACCTGTCCAACTTCTTGTTAACACTTAATTTCTAATCAGCCAATCACATGGCGGCAACTCAGTGCATTTAGGCATGTAGACATGGTCAAGACAATCTCCTGCAGTTCAAACCGAGCATGTAATACATAGAATACATTTAATACAGAATATAATACAGCCTGCCTCCCCATAGAATATAATGAAGCCCCATAAAATAGTATGATGCAATCATCCCTCATAGAATGTAATACAGCCCCCCCATAGAATATAATACAACCCCCATAGAATGTAATACAGCCCACCATAAAAAGTAATACAGCCCCCATAAAATGTAATACAGCCCCCCATAGAATATAATACAGCCCCTCCATAGAATGTAATACAGCCCCCCATAGAATGTAATGTAGTTCCCCCCCAATAGCCCCACAATCCAGTTATCACTCATTGATATATTAAAAAAAAAAATACAATCCTTTCCTCTCTGTGGGCCCTGCGCTGCTCTCAGCGGCCGCAGTCTGCCCGGCACACAGCAGGTACGAGATGATATGACGTCATCGCGCACCCGCAGTATCAGAGGCAGAGCGGGGAATGATGGGAGAGGGAGTGTCAGCAGATGCTCTCTCCTCCATCATTGCATTCAACTGTACCGGCGTCATAGATGCCGGTATAGTTGAATGTGGCGGCGCTGGCGGGGGGTGAGTCGGCGCTTGTGCCGCTGACAGCGGCACAGCGTGCACAGATCGAGCAGCCCACTACTGGCACTGGCCCTTCTGTCATTTGCCAGAAGTGCCCAATGGCCAGTCCTGCCCTGCTCCCTCCCACCTCTCAGCAACAACTTCAGTGCATAGAGATGGGAGGGACTATGGGCGTGGGGAACAGTGAATATTCATTTCCTTTTAGCAGCGGGCACTGGTGTTAGCCTCAGCAGCTGGCTCCTGCCTCCTATGACCCGTTGCTCCGCCAACTCCCCATCCACATCAGCTACATCCAGACTATAAGAAGCAACCCCCACTTTCCTCCAAATTTTGGGAGGAAAAAAGTGTGCCTTATAGTATGAAAAACACACTATATATACCATGGTTATACCCAATTGAATAAATGTGAGACCAAATAAAATAACCAATATCTTTTTTAAACTAATATATTTATACAAAAAGCGCACAAACGATACGAAAAAATGCTAGAAGCACAGTATTCCAAATATTTAGAATAGGGTGACTAATTGCTTGCAGAAAACAGGCTCATGTAATTAGTATAATATGCACATTGAAGAAAGAAAGAAATAAATAGCAGAGAAGGTCACTCCAAACCAGGGGTGGACAAATTATTTTCCTGAGGGACCACATGAGAGAGTGTGACTGTTGTGGGGGCCGAACCAATAGGCTGAAATTAATTCTGCTCAATATTAATATTAGCATATTAATTCTACTATAATTATTATTTTATATTAATACTAATTATATAACTTAATACTAATGTTAGGAAATTCAAGGGCAAGGTAAGATGAATAAATGCACATACTGATCCTGTAAAAACAGTGTCAAAAAATGATGTCATGAATATGACTTCATACATGTGCACAGGGCCACCATCAGGTCATTACTGCCCTTACTGCTGAATGGGGCCCGTTGAGCAGCAGTATAGAGGGGGACCTGGACCCCTCCGTCTTATGCTTCTGGATCGCCCCCACACGTAAGGGCAATGGGGTACTCAGTACCGGGTCCCTCTGTCTCGGTTCTGGGGATGAGGATGTCACGGTGGCCCGACCCGGTCCATGGCCCTTCTGAGGGGCGTCCAATTAAAGGTGTAGTTTGTACGGTGTTCATGACGCCATCTGTGGTATTCGGTCAGGGTGACCGACGCTGCTGAGGGGTCCGCTGGGGTGATGTTATGGCAGCTAGATAGTATACCTTCCCACAGGTGAAGTATGTCCCCAGGGCTTCCCAAATGTGTAGATGGTGATGGTGAAGGCGCGGTAATAACGAGGACACAAGGTTGCAGTCTCTTTACCTTTTACTGAAGACTTCAGCGTCCACAGTCCAGAGTACCGTTCACAGGGCAGGCTGAGTCCGGCCAGTCCGAAGGCACATCCAGGGCTCCCCTGTGCAGGTGGAAATTAGTAGCCTTCCTACTAGCGCCTGTGTGTTGTAGTACTTCCCTGCTGAGAACCACGGAATAGTCCTCACAACGTTCGTAGATGTTTCTGATGTTCTCTCTCCGTCCCCCAGATGGTATGGCTAGGACGACCCGTATGACGGGGTAGGCCTGGAGCTATTTTATAGGGACCCTAGTGACGCCCCTCTCCCACAATTTGCCTCCGTTGTCTTCATAGGTGTAAGGGTTGGGCAGCCAACTTGAAATTAACTGTCCTGCCGTGTTTCAAAGTAATGCGTAGAGCTTATTACTCCCTCGGTGTTCCGGCCACCGGCTACGCGCCTCAGAAGGATGTTGCCGATCTTAAGGCAGAACTCCTCCCGGTGTTATCTCCTTGTGCTGTGATCTCGTTTCTCACTCTCCACAATATACTTCGCTTCATGTCCTTTCTTAAGATGCTGCCGCAATGAGGTGCAGGCGCAGCTCCGTAACGTTCTATCTCGTGCTCTGTCTCTGTCAGGATCCCACTCCTGACAGGGACCTTTGTCTGCAGCTCAGATGTTCTTCCTTTCCCCCTGTCTGCCTGACAGTTCTTCTCTGGGTCGAACCCAGGTAGCTTTCTGACTAACTTCCTATCCAACCCACCAGTTTTACCCGTGTGTGAGGAGTGGCCTAGTACATAGAACCTTTTGCTCCCTCTGGTGGACTGGAGTGTGAAGTGTAGTGTGTGACTGTGATACTTGGTTAGGTGAACTATTTTAGTACCATCAGACGTAACATCACTCACCGTGGTGGAAGAGCGACACTACTGCAATGACCAGGACTCTGGGGCGCTGCACTTCTACTCACCGGTCCCCATCGTGTAATGAAGTTCTGTGCGTGGTGCACACCTCGGCGCTGGGAGTTTTTCTCGAATCTCCACAGTTGCCTAACCAGGAATGCTACGTAGCTCCCGCTCCCTCTGCCCTTCCAGTCAGGTGACGCGCGTATGAAACGACGTCATCGCAGACGTGCCATCATGTACGAGGACACCATAAGCAGAGCTGCGCCTGCAGGGGATCGTCAGTGAGGTAAGTATGAAAAATGTTTTATTTCTTTTCTTTATAAAATTAATTAAATGGGTGAGGAGGGTGATGTAGGGGGACTGCAAATTATGAAGTGGGGGTGAGGGGGACTGTAACTGATGAAATGAGTGGGGGAAGGGGGACAGTAAATTATGAAGTGGGGGAGGGGGGACAAAAAATGATGAAGTGAGGGGTGGAGTGGGACTGCAAATGATGAAGTGGGGCAAGGGGATTGCAAATGATGAAGTGAGTGGGGGGAGGGGGATGATGAAGTGGGTAGGGGGACTGCAAATGATGAAGAGTGGGAATGCAAATGATGAAGTAAGTGGGGGAACTGCAAATGATGAAGTGAGTGGGAGGACTGCAAATGATGAAGTTAGTGGGGGGCTGCCAATGATGAAGTGAGTGGGGGAGGGGGACTGCAAATTATAAAGTGGAGAAGGGGACTACAAATGATGAAGTAAGTGGGGGAGACTGCAAATGATGAAATAGGTGGGGAGACTGCACATGATGAAGTGAGTGGGGGGAGGGGGACTGCAAATTATGAAGTGAGGGGGGAGGGGAACTGTAAATGATGAAGTGAGGGAGAGAAGGGGCCTGCACATGATGAAGTGAGTGGGGGAGGGGAATGATGAAGTGGGGGGGGTTGCACAAGATGAAGTGGGGGGACTGCAAATGATGAAGTGGGGGGAACGGGGCAACCATCACCTCAATGGAGGGTCGATGTAGCATGATTAGTGCACAAGTATCAACTCTACTAATGAATAAGAGACATGGATATCAGTGTCTCCTGCTGTATAAGGCATCTAGACAAAGCAAAATTATCTCTTTTGAAATCCCCATACACTGGAAATATCGACTTGACTGAACATTCCTGCAAATGATTAATTGAGGGTGGGGGACGGGGGACAGCAAATGATGAATTGAGGGTGGAGGTGGGGAGAGCAAATATTGATTGGGGGAGAGCAAATGATAAATTTTGAGGGTGAGAGGAGTAAATTGTAATGTATTGAGACTGGTGGATGGGAGACAGTAAATGATGAATTGAGGGTGGGGGACAACAAAGGATGATGAATTGGGGTGAAGCAGCAAATAATGATAAATTGAGGGTGGGGAGAGTAAATGATGTATTGAATGTGGGGGAGAGCAGTTGATAATGAATTGGGGGTGGGAAAGAGAGAAGACATGACATAATGAATTGGGGCACAAGGGGGATGTAAATATAATGAATCGAGGGTGTGAGAGGTACATAGTACTGTGTACTATATACAGAGCTCCTGTGTATAATGTCACTGGTGGTCATTATATTATCTGACACTGACAATATATACAGAGCTCCTGTGTATAATGTCACTAGTGATCACTGTATTACCTGTACACTGACATTATATACAGAGCTCATGTGTATAAGGTCACTGGTGATCCCTGTATTACCTGTACACTATGTACAGAGCTCCTGTGTATAATGTCACCGGTGATCACTGTATTACCTGTACACTGTATACTGTATACTATATATAGAGCTTCAGTGTATAATGTCACTGGTGATCACTGTATTATGTGTACACTGACATAATATACAGAGCTCCTGTGTATAATGTCACCGGTGATCCCCGTATTACCTGTACACTGTATACAGAGCTCCTGTGTATAATATCACCCGGTGATCACTGTATTATCTGTACACTGTATACTGTATACTATATACTATATATAGAGCTTAATTGTATAATGTCACTGTTGATCACTGTATTATGTGTACACTGACATAATATACAGAGCTCCTGTGTATAATGTCACCGGTGACCAATGTATTACCTGTACAGTGACACTATATAGAGAGCTCCTATGTATAATGTCACTAGTTAGTCGCTGTATTACCTGTACACTGACACTATATACAGAGCTCCAGGGTATAATGTCACTAATGATCACAGTATTAATTGTACACTCACAGTATATACAGAGCTCTTGTATATAATGTCATAATGTCACTTAGTATTGTGGGTTTTTTTATTAATGATCAGCATTGTAGTATGTGGTCTGGTCATGGTGTGGGGGTATTTTTCCCTTGTATGTGGTATTATTCGGTCACTGTGATTTTAATATGTGGTTGGTAAAGGTGTGGCAGTATTTGTGCCTTGTATGTGGCATTATTCAGTCACTATGTGGTGGTAATTTGTGGTCCAGCCATATTGTCATGGTATTTGCTCCTTGTACATGGTATTATTTGGTCAATATGTGGTCTGGTCATGGTTTGGTGATATTTGTTCCTTGTATGTGGCTTTAGTCGGTCACTATGTGGTGGAAATATGTGGTATGGTCAAGGTGTGATGGTATTTGCCCCTTGTATGGTGGTATTATTCGGTAACTATGTAGTGGTAATATGTGGTCTGGTCATGGTGTGGCGGCATTTGTGCCTTATGCAGGGGCGGATTATCAGAGGGTCAATATGGGCGGTAGCCCAGGGCTTGGGGGGGCCCTGGGCCACTGCAGATTGACCCTCTGATAATCCGCCGGAGTGTGACTGAATGCCCGGCCCGCCGGCATTTATGTGCCCCCGGACCCGGTGGGCAGAGAGAGGGGGCCCGCATTGGGCCCCTTCCGGCGCTGCGGCGCTTTGCTATTCACGTGCGGGCGTGCGCCCGCACGTCAATAGTTAACAACAGCCGCCAGCCAATTGGAGGCTGGCAGCTGAAGTCGGCCGCAGCGCACACATCACCGGCGTCTGACGTCATTGTCAGTCGCCGACGAGTGTGCGCTACTGGAGGGAGCTCACCGCGTGGAGTGCTGGTAAGGTGAGGAGACTGTTTTTGTTTTTTTGTTTGTTTTTTTTATAAGCTAACGGTGGACTGTGGACACATTGGGGGCAATGCTGGAGGACACACTGGGGCAATGCTGGACACACTGGGGCAGATTGCTGGACACACTGGGGGCAATGCTGGAGACACTGGGGCAGATTGCTGGAGACACTGGGGCAGATTGCTGGAGACACGGGGGGCGATGCTGGAGACACTGGGGGCAATGCTGGACACACTGGGGCAGATTGCTGTAGACACTGGGGCAGATTTCTGTAGACACTGGGGCAGATTGCTGTAGACACTGGGGCAGATTGCTGTAGACACTGGGTCAATGCTGGAGACACTGGGGCAGATTGGTGGACACACTGGGGGCAATGCTGGAGACACTGAGGCAGATTGCTGGAGACCCTGGGGCAATGCTGGAGATGCTGGGGCAATGCTGGAGACACTGGGGCAATGCTGGAGACACTGGGGCAGATTGATGGACACACTGGGGGCAATGCTGGAGACACTGGGGCAGATTGCTGGACACACGGGCAATGCTGGAGACACTGGGGCAGATTGCTGGACACACTGGGGCAGATTGCTGGACACACTGGGGCAATGCTGGAGGACACACTGGGGCAATGCTGGAGGACACACTGGGGCAGATTGCTGGAGACACTGGGGCAATGCTGGAGGACACACTGGGGCAGATTGCTGGAGACACTGGGGCAATGCTGAAGGACACACTGGGGCAGATTGCTGGAGACACTGGGGCAATGCTGGAGACACTGGGGCAGATTGCTGGACACACTGGGGGCAATGCTGGAGGACACTGGGGCAGATTGCTGGACACACGGGCAATGCTGGAGACACTGGGGCAGATTGCTGGACACACTGGGGCAGATTGCTGGACACACTGGGGCAATGCTGGAGGACACACTGGGGCAATGCTGGAGGACACACTGGGGCAGATTGCTGGAGACACTGGGGCAATGCTGGAGGACACACTGGGGCAGATTGCTGGAGACACTGGGGCAATGCTGAAGGACACACTGGGGCAGATTGCTGGAGACACTGGGGCAATGCTGGAGACACTGGGGCAGATTGCTGGACACACTGGGGGCAATGCTGGAGGACACACTGGGGCAGATGATTGCTGGAGACACTGGGGCAATGCTGGAGACACTGGGGCAGATTGCTGGAGACACTGGGGCAGATTGCTGGAGACACTGGGGCAGATTGCTGGAGACACTGGGGCAGATTGCTGTAGTCACTGGGGCAATGCTGTAGTCACTGGGGCAATGCTGGAGTCACTGGGGCAATATGCTGGACATACTGGGGCAGATTGTTGAACACACTCTCTGGGGGCAATGCTGGAGATACTGGGGCAATGCTGGAGACAGTGGGGCAATGCTTGACACTGTGGGCAAAGCAGGACAATTGGACATACTGGGGCAGATTGCTGGACACACTGGTGGTAATATGCTGGACACACTGGGGCAATGCTGGACATACTGGGGCAGATTGCTGGACACACTGGTGGTAATATTCTGGACACACTGGGGCAGATTGCTGGACACACTGTCTGGGGGCAATATGCTGGAGTCAGACACTGGGGCAGATTGCTGGAGACACTGTCTGGGGGCAATGCTGGACACACGGGCAGATTGCTGGATACTGGGGCAATATGCTGGACATACTGGGGCAGATTGCTGGACACACTGGGGGTAATATGCTGGACACACTGGGGCAGATTCCTGGACACACTGGGGGCAGGACTGGAGGCATGGGCAGAATGTAGACACGGGGCAGAATGAAAGACATGGGGCAGGATTGGATCATGGGGCAGGAGAATACGATGGAGACAGATGGGGCAGGATGGGGAGATCATATGGTGTAGAATGGATACTCATGAGTGCAGGATGGGAGAACATATGGCTGGAGCCAGGAATGAGACACACGGGGCCAGGGTGGGGAATATTATTACCATAGGGGCTAATTAAGGGATATTATTACTGCAGTGATGTATTTATTTTATTTTTTGAGTATACTGTTTTAAATGGGGGGGGGGCGGTCCTGTTACTGTGCAGAGTGACACTATATCGCCTTTTTTTCTCCATGTGGTGTAATGTAGAAGTTGTGAAAAATTAAGTAATGTGTTCTTCAAGCAGAGCTCGAGATAACTGTGTTATTTCCTGCAGAAACGAGTCCTGGCTGGAAGAAATGATGGCGGTCTGTGCTGGATGAAAGATGAAGGACTTCACCTAGAGACGTCACTGGTGAGTCAGTGTTACCTATACATTGACACTATACACTATACTATATACAGAGGTCCTGTGTACAATGTCACCAGTGATCACTGTATTACCTATACACTATATACAGAGCTCCTGTGTATAATGTCACCAGTGATCTCTGTATTACCTTTACACAGACCCTGCATACTAAGTACAGATCTCCTGTGAATACTGGCACTTATGGTGATAGTATTGTGTTTTGTTTTTTTTTAATTACTGATCAGTATTGTAGTATTCAGTCACTATGTGGTGGTAATTGGTAATATGTGGTCTGGAAATGGTGTTGTGGTATTTGTCTCTTGAATGTGCTATTTGGTCACCAAGTGGTGGTAATATGTGGTCTTGACATGGTGCGGTGGTATTTGTTCCTTGTATGTGATATTATTCGATCACTGTGGTTGTAATTTGTGGTCTGGTCATGGCGCGGTGGTATTTGTTCCTTGTATGTGATATTATTGGTCAAAATATACCTAAATTGTATTGCAGATTTTAACAAATATTTAATAGGTTACAGTAGAGTAGGGCCCGGCCATTTTTCTGGAATAATCTGGTTCGGGTATAACATGACCCCCCGTCACATGACCCCCCCGTCACATGACCCCCTCATCACATGACCCCCTTCACATGACCCCCCTTCACATGACCCCCCGTCACATGACCGGGGGGGCCCACAGTGTCTGAACAGCCCGGGGCCCTGGCTACCCTTAATCCACCCCTGCCCTTATGTATGATATTATTGGTAGTGATGAGCGAATATACTCGTTACTCGAGATTTCTCGAACACGCTCAGGTGCCCTCTGAGTATTTTTTAGTGCTCGGAGATTTAGTTTTTATTGCCGCAGCTGAATGATTTACATCTGTTAGCCAGCATAAATACATGTGGGGGTTGCCTGGTTGCATTTCCTCAAAGCCCGGAGGCAGCGGCAGCTCCATTGCTGCGATGCGATGGCCTCCGGGAAAATGGACGCTTGGGGTGGCGAATGCTCAGATTCAGATCTCGTCCTGAGATCTCGGGAGACGAGATCTGAATCTGAGCATGCGCCCCCCCAGCAGCCATTTTCCAGGAGGCCACCGCATCACAGCAATGGAGCTGCCGGTGCCTCCGGGCTTTGAGGAAATGCCGGAGGAGCCCCAATGCTGCACAAAGATACGCCGCCCCACAGCACAGAGCCCCGACGCTGCACGAAGATATGCCGCCCCACAGCACAGAGACCCCACGCTGCCACAATAAGGTAATAGGGGAATACTCCACTCACACTTTCCTGTGAGACGCCCCCTCTCTTTGTCATCGGGACCACTCCCCCCCCAAAATACACATTAGTCACCGGCCCTATAAGACGACACATGGCATATAAGAAGACCCCAACTTTTAAGAAGATTTTATATTTTAACTGGAAAAGTTGGGGGTCGTCTTATATGCCCAGTCATCTTATACGCCAGAAAATACGGTAATTATTGGTCATTTTAAAAAATGTGTGTGACTCATTCCCTTAAAGAAAAATAAATAAAAATATAACTAAAAAGAGTATTGATTATTTTAAGAAATGTTTAATAGGTTAGAGTACAGAAGGGTGCTGCCAAAAGAGTCTACGTTGTCATGGTGGTGGCTTAAACAATCTTTTGGCCAAAACAAAAGCTGCTTGCTATGTATGTGATATGGTGTTAGATGGGAACTGCTAATGAGTGAGTGGTGAGGATGTGATGCAGAAGAGGAGAGGTTTGAAGGGTGGAGGCAGAGCTGGGTTGGAGCCTGGGTGGAGTCTCAAGGGGGCCTGAAAATGTTGCTAGTATGGGGCCTTGAAATTCCTAGTGGCAGCCCTGCATGTACATATATTTACCAGACTATTGTACAATGACCAATCGTTAAAAAGGCATTAAACCAGGCGCACATCCAGATAAAAACAAGGATGTGAAAAATCTAATAAAAAATGTTATATACAGAATAAGCTGCTGAATACATACATTACTAATAGCTTAGACAATGATATGATATAAAGACACCAATACACATGTTATTCAGAAAATGCTGAGAAAAAGTAAGGAATGTGTAAAAAGTTTATGGTCAGCGCAATACAATAGCTAAATGTTGAGATAACTTCTAACATGGTGAGTATATATATACTAAAGTGCTGTAATGCAGGCCAATGACAATTACACAATGCTCATGATGGTGCATGTTGGAATGCCTAGGTGCTCGAATAGATAAATACGTGTGGAGATGGTGTAGCTGTACAGGTTAATGATGAAAGGTAACTGCAAAGTTAGGGGAGTGAATCCATGTATATGAGACAACAGGGACTGCCAGGAGGATGTGCCCACCCCCACACACATTTCGGCATGTTTTTCCTTTGTCAGGGGGTTAGAGGTTATCTCAACCTTTAGCTATTGTATCTATTATGACCCCAATGGCAGAGAGTCTCAAAAGTAAATACCAAGTCTGCAAACACAAAAAACCAGCTCATAGGGCAGTGGTAACTGGGCTGAACGTATATCTAATCCTAGCACCACAAATAGCAGCAGCCGGGGAACGTGCCTACGTTGGTTCTAGACGTCTCGCACCAGCCGGAGAACTAACTAACCCTAGAAGGGAAAAGATAGACCTTTCTTGCCTCCAGAGAAAAGACCCCAAAAGTTGGATACAAGCCCCCAACAAATAATAACGGTGAGGTAAGGAGAAAAGACAAACGTAAGAATGAACTAGATATTTAGCAAAGAGAGGCCCACTGACTAATAGCAGAATATAGTAAGATGACTTATACGGTCAGCGAAAACCCTATCAAAAATTTCCACGCTGGATATTCAAGAACCCCCGAACCGTCTAACAGCCCGGGGGGGAGAATACCAGCCCCCTAGAGCTTCCAGCAAAATCAGGAATCACATTTAGTACAAGCTGGACAAAAAATAAGAACAATGCAAATAACCAAAAAACCAAGAAGCAGGACTTAGCTTAATTTTGCAAGATCCAGGACCAGCAGACAGGAGCAAACAGAAAGGAACTGATTACAACGATGCCAGGCACCAGACTGAGAATTCAGGAAGTTTATATAGCAACACCCCTGGACTAACGACCCAGGTGGGTGCCAAACTGAGGAAAGACAATCCCAGAGTCATATCACTAGTGACCACAAGAGGGAGCCAAAAAAGTCTAATTCACAACAGTACCCCCCCTTTAAGGAGGGGTCACCGAACCCTCACCAAGACCACCAGGGCGATCAGGATGAGCAGCGTGAAAGGCACGAACTAAATCGGCCGCATGCACATCAGAGGCAACCACCCAGGAATTATCCTCCTGACCATAGCCCTTCCACTTGACCAGATACTGAAGCCTCCGCCTGGAGAGACGAGAATCCAAGATCTTCTCCACCACATACTCCAACTCACCCTCAACCAACACCGGAGCAGGAGGCTCAACAGAAGGAACCACAGGCACCACGTACCGCAGCAACAAAGACCTATGGAACACGTTGTGAATGGCAAATGACACCGGAAGATCCAAGCGAAAGGACACAGGATTAAGGATTTCCAATATCTTGTAAGGACCGATGAAGCGAGGCTTAAATTTAGGAGAGGAGACCTTCATAGGAACAAATCGAGAAGACAGCCATACCAAATCCCCAACACGAAGTCGGGGACCCACACCGCGGCGGCGGTTGGCAAAACGCTGAGCCTTCTCCTGTGACAACTTTAAGTTGTCCACCACATGATTCCAAATCTGCTGCAACCAATCCACCATGGAATCTACCCCAGGACAGTCAGAAGGCTCCACATGTCCCGAGGAAAAACGAGGATGGAAACCAGAGTTGCAGAAAAATGGCGAAACCAAGGTAGCGGAACTAGCCCGATTATTAAGGGCAAACTCAGCCAACGGCAAGAAGGTCACCCAATCATCCTGATCAGCAGAAACAAAACACCTCAAATAAGCCTCCAGAGTCTGATTAGTTCGCTCCGTTTGTCCATTAGTCTGAGGATGAAAGGCAGACGAAAACGACAAATCAATGCCCATCTTAGCACAAAAGGATCGCCAGAACCTGGAAACAAACTGGGATCCTCTGTCAGACACAATATTCTCAGGAATGCCGTGTAAACGAACCACATTCTGAAAGTACAAAGGAACCAGATCGGAAGAGGAAGGCAGCTTAGGCAAAGATACCAAATGGACCATCTTGGAAAAGCGATCACATACCACCCAGATGACAGACATGCCCTGAGACACCGGAAGATCTGAAATGAAATCCATGGAAATGTGTGTCCAAGGCCTCTTTGGGACAGGCAAGGGAAAGAGCAACCCGCTGGCACGAGAACAGCAAGGCTTAGCTCGAGCACAAGTCCCACAGGACTGCACAAAAGACCGCACATCCCGCGACAAGGAAGGCCACCAGAAGGACCTAGCCATCAAATCTCTGGTACCAAAAATTCCCGGATGCCCTGCCAACACCGAGGAATGAACCTCGGAAATGACTCTGTTGGTCCACTTATCAGGAACAAACAGTCTGTCAGGTGGACAAGAGTCAGGTCTACCAGCCTGAAATCTCTGCAACACACGTCGCAAATCCGGAGAAATGGCTGACAAAATAACTCCCTCTTTAAGAATACCAACTGGTTCAGCGACTCCAGGAGAGTCAGGCACAAAGCTCCTTGAAAGAGCATCAGCCTTCACATTCTTTGAACCTGGTAAATACGAGACCACAAAGTCAAAACGGGAGAAAAACAATGACCAACGGGCCTGTCTAGGATTCAGGCGTTTAGCAGACTCGAGATACATCAGATTTTTGTGATCAGTCAAGACCACCACACGATGCTTAGCACCCTCGAGCCAATGCCGCCACTCCTCAAATGCCCACTTCATGGCCAACAACTCCCGATTGCCAACATCATAATTCCGCTCAGCAGGCGAAAACTTCCTAGAGAAAAAATCACATGGTCTCATTACAGAGCAACCAGGGCCTCTCTGCGACAAAACGGCCCCTGCCCCAATCTCAGAAGCATCCACTTCAACCTGAAAGGGAAGTGAGACATCAGGCTGGCACAAAACAGGCGCCGAAGTAAACCGGCGCTTCAACTCTTGGAAAGCTTCCACGGCTGCAGGAGCCCAGTTAGAAACATCTGAACCTTTCTTGGTCATATCCGTCAAAGGTTTAACAACGCTAGAAAAGTAGCGATAAAACGACGGTAGAAGTTAGCAAAACCCAAGAACTTCTGAAGACTCTTAACTGACGTGGGTTGAGTCCAATCATGAATAGCTCGGACCTTGACTGGGTCCATCTCCACCGCAGAAGAGGAAAAAATAAAACCCAAAAAGGGAACCTTCTGTACTCCAAAGAGACACTTTGAGCCCTTAACAAACAAAGCATTCTCACGCAAAACCTGAAACACCATCCTGACCTGCTCTACATGCGAGTCCCAATCATCAGAAAAAAACAGAATATCATCCAGATAAACAATCATAAATTTATCCAGATACTTCCGGAAAATATCATGCATAAAGGACTGAAACACTGAAGGAGCATTAGAGAGCCCAAAAGGCATCACCAAGTACTCAAAATGACCTTCGGGTGTATTAAATGCAGTTTTCCATTCATCTCCTTGCTTAATGCGCACAAGGTTGTACGCACCACGAAGATCTATCTTGGTGAACCACTTGGCACCTTTAATCCGGGCAAACAAGTCCGACAACAGAGGCAAAGGATACTGAAATTTAACAGTGATTTTATTCAGAAGCCGATAGTCAATACAAGGTCTCAAAGATCCGTCCTTCTTGGCCACAAAAAAAAATCCCGCACCAAGAGGGGAAGAGGATGGACGGATATGCCCCTTCTCCAGAGATTCCTTGATATACGAACGCATTGCGGTATGCTCAGGTACAGACAGATTAAATAATCTTCCCTTAGGAAATTTACTACCTGGAATCAAATCTATAGCGCAGTCACAGTCCCTATGAGGAGGCAGAGCACTGGACCTGGACTCACTGAATACATCCTGATAGTCACACAAATACTCAGGAACTTCCGAAGGAGTAGAGGAAGCAATAGACACCGGCGGGGAATCACCATGAATTCCCTGACAGCCCCAACTTGACACAGACATTGCCTTCCAATCCAAGACTGGATTATGGGTCTGTAACCATGGCAGACCCAAAACGACCAAATCATGCATCTTATGCAGAACAAGAAAACGAATCACCTCCCGATGTTCAGGAGTCATGCACATGGTTACCTGTGTCCAAAACTGCGGTTTATTTTCCGCCAATGGCGTAGCATCAATACCTCTAAGAGGGATAGGATTTACCAATGGCTCAAGAACAAAACCACAGCGCTTGGCAAATGACAGATCCATAAGACTCAGGGCAGCACCTGAATCCACAAACGCCATAACAGGGTAGGAGGACAATGAGCAAATTAAAGTCACAGACAAAATAAATTTAGGTTGCAAATTACCAATGGCGACAGGACTAACAACCCTTATTAGGCATTTAGAGCATGCTGATATAACATGTGTAGAATCACCACAGTAAAAACACAACCCATTCTGACGTCTATGATTTTTCCGTTCATTTCTAGTCTGAATTCTACCACATTGCATTAAATCAGGTGTTTGTTCAGACAACACCACCAGAGGAATAGCGGCTTTGCGCTCCCGCAAACGCCGGTCAATTTGAATAGCCAGCGCCATGGAATCATTCAGACTTGTAGGAATGGGGAAACCCACCATCACATTCTTAATGGCTTCAGAAAGGCCATTTCTGAAATTTGCGGCCAGAGCACACTCATTCCACTGAGTAAGCACGGACCATTTCCGAAATTTTTGGCAATACACTTCAGCTTCATCCTGGCCCTGAGAAATAGCCAGCAAGGCTTTTTCTGCCTGAATTTCAAGATTGGGTTCCTCGTAAAGCAATCCGAGCGCCAGAAAAAACGCATCAATATTTGCCAATGCCGGATCTCCTGGCGCTAGCGAGAAAGCCCAATCCTGAGGGTCGCCCCGTAAGAAAGAGATAACAATTTTAACTTGCTGAGCTGAGTCTCCAGATGAACGGGGTCTCAGAGATAGAAACAATTTACAATTATTCCTGAAATTCCTAAACTTAAATCGGTCTCCAGAGAACAGTTCAGGAAGAGGTATTTTAGGTTCAGACATTGGACTACTGGTAACAAAA